>NC_054480.1:140540195-140854778 GCF_017639515.1 Carcharodon carcharias
GCATCTCACTCACTGCCAGCTCAAGGGGCATCACCACCCATTCTCACACACACACCCTCACATCTCCATCTGGCCTCATCTCCTCTGGAGACTGCCTTCTCAGCCCTCACCATCTTGAGGCCACTTGCACAGCACAACATGTTACCCCCACACACACACCCTGGGTTAGCCTCCTTACAGCCCTCGTCCTGCAGCCTCTTTCCTTGCGCGAAGCCACTTCTCCCCCTTCCCCAAGCAAGCCCTAGCCCTGCAGCCATTGAAAAGCCACTCACATGTGGCTGATCTGGTGGGTAGAGACCTGCCCGTGAGCCCCCCTAAAAGTGATGTGGTGCTGTCTGTGAAGCCTGGCGCTGATGACTGCGAGTGCTGCCCGAAGCAGGGTAGGCAAATAAACTTTGAAGTCCCACAAAGTGCAACCCGCCAGGCGCCCGTCACTTATGTGCTGTTGTGAAACATGTCGGTGTGCTTCCCCGCCAACGTGGGCGGACAATCCAGCGGGGGTGGGACGATTCTGCTGGGCTGGCCTAATAATGATGTGCAGATGTATGACAATGAGATTCCCGACGTTCGATGGCAGGAAATACAGCTCGCCATCGGCGGGCTGAGCCGTTGATCGCAAACTGGTTTCATGCGGTCGTGAAACCAATTGCGCCACATTTTCCGCTCACGCCATCGAACACCCCCGACGCCAGCGGGCATGGAAAATCCCAGCCATTGGCATTCGCTGATTGTAGTTTTCACACTATTTACCTAGTGAGGTCATGCAGTCAAGTTCGCACTCATCATGGATTGAATCTTCCTGATCTGTGTAACTGAGTAGCATTTACCCACAGATCACTACATCAGGGAGTGAAGCTATATGTAAAAGCCATACCCCTTACTCTCCTCAACGTGTCGCTCATTGGATTTATTTCCAAGTCAGGGTGGTGTGTGGCTTGGAGGGTAACTTGTAGGTGGTGGTGTTCCCATTGGTGAGTTCCTGCAATGCAACTTGTAAAATGGTACATGCTGCTGCCACTGTCAGTGGGGGAGGGAGTGGATTTGTGTGGACGGGGTGCAAGTCAAGCAGGCTGCTTTGTTCTGGATGGTGTTGAGCTCCTTAAGTGTTGTTGGAGCTGCACTCATCCAGGTGAGTGGAGAGTATTCCATCACACTGTTGACTTTTGCCTTGTAGATGCCTATTGTCCTAGTCATTGCTCATGTGGAACGTAGATGGCGAGTGTCAGTGGTATACTCTATTCTTAATATTCCATAATTGGCCTACTTTCTATGTATATTTTCCATTTACAGTGTAGTGATCAGCAGAAGGTTCTACCCATCCCTCTCAGAAGTACAAAGGCAAACCTTGCTGCCACCCTGGTTAAGGTTAGTTAACTCCTTCACAGACGAAGGCTCAAACCAGCCACTGTTCCGATTTGTGAGGTGATCAGCAGAGATTACTTCCTCATGGGAGTGGCAAGGAGGTGTAAACCCCTCAGGTTTTGTGCAACTCGCTGCAGCCAGATTGAGAGGAGTTTTGATGAAAACTAGAAAGAAGGTGATCTGCCTACCCTCTGCTGCGGGAATAGCAAGGATTGCTCCACCATTGGTATAATGTATCAGCCCTAAACTCTGGAATTCCCTCCCTAATACCTCTCAATTTCCCCCTCAGCCTTTGAAATGTTTCTGAAAACCCATCTCTTTGACCAAGCTGTTGGCCACCTGATCTTATGTGGCTTGTTGTCAAACTTTGTTTGATAAAGTTCTTGTTTTTTTTAATTCATCCCTAGGATCTGGGCATCGTTGGTTGGGTGACAGTGAAGGAAAGGTAATTTATTTCCAAGTCAGGGTGGTGTGTGGCTTGGAGGGTAACTTGTAGGTGCTGGTGTTCCGATTGGTGAGTTCCTACAATGCATCTTATAAGATGGTACATGCTGCTGCCACTATCGGTGGGGGAGGGAGTGGATTTGTGTGGATGGGGTGCCAATCAAGCAGGCTGCTTTGTTCTGGATGGTGTCGAGCTCCTTAAGTGTTGTTGGAGCCGCACCCATCCAGCTGAGTGGAGGGTATTCCATCACACTGTTGACTTTTGCCTTGTAGATGGTGGGCAGGCTTTGGGAGAGTCAACATGTTACTTCACAAGCTTCCTAGCCTCTGATCCGCTCCACCTGTGAAGCACATTGGTAACTTGTACGATGTTAAAGGCATTTTATAATGCAAGGCTGTTGGTGGTGGTATGTTGGTTAGACTCTGGAGAAGAGAGGAAATAATGCTTATGAAAAATCCAAAAATTGTGATTCTATTTAAAACTTTAAAAACTGAGCTGAACATCCAAAGGTGGATTATCCCCCATAATTTCCCATCTCCTGAAAGAAATGATCACGTTTATTCAGGATGGTTAAGTTTTTTCCTTCCCAGCTTGAGGGCTCTGAAGCTTTATGTCGTTAGCCATGGCTGACTTGGTAATACCCAAGTCACAAGGTTCTTGGTTCAAGGCCCACCCTAGGACTTCAGCACAAAAATCCAAGCTGACGTTCCACTGCAGTACTGAAGGGGTGCTGGGCTGTTGAAGGCATTGTTTTTAGGATAAAATATTAAACTGAAGCCTCATCTGCCTGCTTGGATACTCGAAAAAGTTGCATGGCACCATTTCAAATAAGAGTAGGTAAGTTATCCAGAGCGGCCTGGCCAATATTTATCCCTCAATCAACATCATATAAACAGATTATCTGATAACCATTACATTGCTATCTGTGGGAGTTTGCTACGCGCAAATTAGCTGCCACGCTTCCTGTCTTACCAGCAGTGACTACAGTGGTATTTCATTGGCTGCAAAGCAATTTGAAACATCCGGTGGTCATGAAATGCATGACATAAATGCAAGTCTTTCTTTCTGACTGTGATATGGTCAGCAAAATCAGCATAATCAGTGAATTAACCTGAGACCTTTCTGGGCCACATGTCTCCACCAGGCACTAGCCAATGCTTCTATCCATTGAGACATTGGTGGGACCCACTTGTTTCCTTTCGTTTTCTGAAACTGCTCTACTCTTTTCTTGAATCAGCGTCATTTCTCTCTTTTCAGTTACTATTTCTCCTCTTACTCCAGACTACTTCTCTCATCATTCCTAGGCTGTGTCCATTTGTCTTCATTTCTTGGGCTACTTTGCCCTATCCTCTTGGGCCTCTTCTTTCCTTCAGCTGCAATTTTTCATCTTTGTCCCTGGGCTGCCTGTGGATTCCTTCTGCACTCAGTTCCTGGACTGCTGGGCTGCTTATCATCCTCTCTTATCCTCAGCCTTCAATCCACGTTCAGGAGTTGCTGGTGTTGTTTGTCGATCACCCAGCCATACAGTCTGGCCTGACTAGAATCAGCCATTCTTTTCTGTACATTGTTTTTACAGAATGTCAGTTTGTTAATCCGGGCTCATTGTTCAAATTCACAATTCCTGATTCAACAAGACACAACTCTGTGTGTGTGTGTGTGTGTGTGTGTGTGTGTGTGTATGTGTGTGTCTATGTGTGTGTGTGTGTGTGTGTGTGTGTGTGTATACAAGGAGATGCATCCACCCAGCGTCATTTTACTATATGTGAGATGTGTTAGCATAGCCACTAATTGTGAGACTGAGGCAAAGCTCAATTAGGGGTAAACCTGTCTGTCAGTTTTACACTGTACTGTGTCCATGTCAGTCGGAGCATGAAATCTACCCCAAGGGAATTTACTTAGTGAGTGGATTTACGTTGATAGTGGGAGGAGCATTTTTTAGCAGAGTTCATAGTTGTTCCAACTTCCAAAACAACCGGAATATTAGAGTTTAAAAAAAAAACAATGTTCTGGAACAGGGCCATTATTGAGGGATTCAACGAGGTATGTGATATCTCACCCCTTCTGTAATGAGAGACACAGATAAAGCTTGTTATTCCTTGGGAAGAATGCCAGAGTTCTGCCACTCACTCTTTGTTGACCTGCTCTGAAATTATTTGATGTCTCATCAAATGATGATTAAATCCTAATTCTGAACCAAAGGATAGAATTCCATATCCCAAACCGCTGCCACTACATAAAATTCCTTATATAGATGTACAAGGACTCTTCAGGCAGTGCAAAACCCTTCAGTGGGGTTTTATGCATCTAGTATACACTGTCCAGCGGTATACCTGCCAAAAGATGCCAAGAACTGATTATAACAATTCAGTTTTTATTTGCAATACATATAAGGCTGCTTAGGGTTACTTAAACAGCTTAGAGTAAGATATTTTAACTGGCTAAACTCTGGAATGCAAATTAACAATCAGTGGATTAGCATGTGGGATATATTGGGAGTGAATTTCCATGACAGCATGGAAATTATGATATATTTTGATTTGGCTTTCAAGACACCTGCAATTATTTAGGGATAGTGGCCTGAAAATTGGGCTATGTGAGGTCCATTCAGGCGATGTGCAGCCTCCTCTGACTGTCCAATATGGCAGGCAGGGAGAGCATGTGTATTTTCGACCACAAGGATGCCACCTGCTATGTTGGTTAAGGACAAACAAGAGGCATTCTTTACCCAACCTGAAGGAGGCATTAGGCCCTCTTGAGCCTAACACAAGTTTTGGGTCTCCGCTACAAGATTGCTTTATCCTGAGGTAAGACCATTGCTAGCTGCACTCAAGGAAACCAACCTTGCAGAATGCCTGAGACATAGGACTTAGGAGCAGGAGTAGACCATTCAGCCTTACAATCCCACTGTGCTATTCAATAAGATCATAGCTGATCTGGTTGTGGTCCCTCTCCACTTTGCCATCTGCATCCCATGACCCTTGACTCCCTTGTCTATCAAAAATCTATCCAACACTGCCTTGAATAAATTCAGTGACCCAGCCTCCACTGCTTTTTGGGGAACAGAATTCCAAACACTAACGACCCTTTGAGAGAAAAAATTTGAGAGAAAAAGAAGGTTCTCCTAAAAAAATTCTAGGCCAATAATATAGTCTCAGACCCTTTACCGACTAGGAAAAGTTCAGGCTCAATCTGTGGTCTGTACTGAGATAGTTAACGTTTGTTGGGACTAAGCTAATGGCACCAATATTGATCACTGTGTTTCAGGTTAGAAAATAGGAAAACAGCCAGAGATCCTTCTTTTGAGCACTGTGGAGTGTCTCTTTCTGGAAGAGTGTTCAGTATAGACAGAATTGAGTTTTGTTATCCAAGGGCATCAAGGGATACAAGGCAAAGGCAGGTATATACCCAGCACAAAGGAAGATGGTTGTGGTTGTTGGAGGTCAATCATCTCAGTTCCAGGACATCACTGCAGGGATTCCTCAGGGTAGAGTCCTAGACCCAACCATCTCCAGCTGCTTCATCAATGACATTCCTTCCATCACAAGGTCAGAACTGATGATTGCACAATGTTTAGCACAATTCACGACTCCTCAGATACTGAAACAGTCCATGTCCAAATGCAGCAAAACCTGGACAATATCCACGCTTGGGCTGATAAGTAGCAAATAACATTCACACCACACAAGTGACAGGCAATGACCATCACCTCTTGACACTCAATGGCATTACCATCATTGAATCCCCCACTATTGACATCCTGAGGGTTACCATTGACCAGAAACTGAACTGGACTAGCCATATAAATACTGTGGCTACAAGAACAGGTCAGAGGCTAGGAATACTGCTGTGAGTAACTCACCTCCTGACTCACCAAAGCCTGTCCACCATCTACAAGGCACAAGTCAGGAGTGTGATGAAATACTCTCCACTTCCCTGGATGAGTGCAGCTCCAACAACACTCAAGAAGCTTGACACCATCTAGGATAAAGCAGCCCAATTGATTGGCACCACATTCACTCCCTCCACCATTGACGCATCTTGTACCATCTACAAGATGCACTGCAGGAATTCACCAAGGCTCCTTAGACAGCACCTTCCAACCCATGACCACTACAATTTAGAAGGACAAGGGCAGCAGACACATGGGAACACCACCACCTGGAAGTTCTCCTCCAAGTCATTCACCATCCTGACTTGCAAATATATCACCATTCCTTCACTGTCACTGGGTCAAAATCCTGGAAGTCCCTCCCTGTTGCACTGAGTGTGCCTACACCATATGTGGCTCAAGAAGGCAGCTCACCACCACCTTCTCAAGGGCAATTAGGAATGGGCAATAAATGCTTTCCTAGCCAGCGGCACCTACATCCCATTAATGACTAATAGAGTTAAATCGCAGATTAACCATGATCTCATTAAATGATGAAACAAGCTCAGGTGGCCATTTCTGTTCATGGTTCCTATGTTCGTATAATTTGGCTGTACTATCCTCTGAGGATGGTTAGCCTATCCGTATTCACCGTCAATAAAATCACACATGAATAATGACTGCTTGAGGAAGCTACCAGCAACAGTCACCACACTTAGAACCAAACTCAACAAGAAAGTCAACAGCTTCAAAAGAAGAGCAGAAGGAGGAAAATTGGAGGAAAAGTAATCACATTTTTTTCCTTCAATTTTCCTGAAAGCTGCACCCAGTAGCACCCCACTGCTATCAGCAGCCCTCTGTTACCTTTCACAACTAACCATCCTTCACTGAGCGTTGACAGCTGTTTAACCATGAGGTCTATCACAACTGAGATTGATGCTGTCTTCATCTGACATCTGCACACTCCCATCAGGGTCATTGAAAAACACAGAGCAGCAGGAATGCTGACTGTTGTTCTTTCTCATGTAGCATTCCCCTATCCTCCTTCACTCTTACATTCAGGCTGGGATAAAGAAGCATAGAAGAGACTCTAACGTCGGAAACACTTGAGCCTGCAGTACCAGCATACAGACAGTTATGAATTTGTATGACATTCATGTGTTGATAACTTAAAGGAGTCAATACCTCCACCAACAAAGAAATAGTCCCAAACCGTCATACACAATTGAAAGCGACAACTTCTTAGCTTTAGTCCTTCTTTGGAAAACAATATATTCTGAAGAGGTTTTCCAGTTTCGAAAGTGCAGCAAGACAAATTAAGAGATTACTAATTACCATTCAAATTGCTACAGTTGTTTACTTTCACTGAAAATAGAAGAAAGGAAACATGAATCATTAAGTTCATAAATGCTGGAAATATGCAAAGCCTCATCCCACCTATCAATAACATGTCAGAACTGGGTCCCTACATGCCTTTAACCTATATTGTTCCTGAGGTAATCTTTCATAGTCCCTGGTGAGTAGGTGATGGAACATTGATACAGGGGTGGGACATCTTAATCCAAAAGCTTCTGCTCTTGTAACAGTTGTTGCGCAAGCCTTCTAGGGAGTGAGTGAGCTTTATCAAGATTGCAGATCCTTTGATTTGGTCATCTTTTAGGTCAAGAGTGGACGTGTGCAGAAATAAAATGTGATAGATGTTGCTCACAAACTTCTGCTGAGTCAAAAGAAGCAAAACGTTCTGATTTCATGCTCCTTTTTTTGGGAGCCACGAGGTCCAGCGATTGTATGAATGTTAATGTTCCTGTAGTTTGAATTCAGCCCAAGGATGAGCATTTACTCAGCCAAATCTGCAAAAATGCTTTAATGTCAAAACTGAAGAACATAAAATAGTGGCAGTGTGCATATCATTGCTCCCTAGCATAGATTCTGCTAGCATTAAAAGTGTTTTAATGATCACTAGAGACTTGTGTAGCAGAGGAGAATGAGGTAAGCAACAGGATGGAAGAATATACTAGTGGTGGGAGGCCTGCAACTGTATACTGAAGACTTGAAGAATTTTTTCAATGCTAGTTCTGGTGCTACAAGCCAATGATCAGATTAACTCTGCAAATCCTATTAGATCGTACTGGTATTACATAGTAAACTATTCTAAGGACATGGTAACATGGAAATCTTCATAGGAATGCTTACATAGCATTTTTGTATGGAACATATGGCCCAAGTAACAATTTTATGGAGTTTGAATTTTATGGCACCTTTTGTGGCTTCCAAAGAGCTTCATGGTCAATAAATAACAACAACTGGCATTTATGTCGCACCTTTAACATAGTAAAATGTCCCAAGGTTCTTCACAAGATTATTATCAGATATTTGATACTGAGTCTCATAAGGAAATACTAGGACATAGTCATTGTTCTAATATCTTCTTCGGCAGTCCCTCAGGATTGAGGATGACTTGCTTCCATTCCAGTTCGATGGGTTCTGAAAGGGCTGATCAGTCCAATGCATGATCTGCAGACTCTGCCACATGCAGGGAAGGTGGTGTATGAAGGGTTGGGGTTATGGGTTGTCTGGAGTTTGTGCGCTCCCTCCAACACCTTTGCATGTTCCCGGCAAAGCCTTTCAATGTGTTCAGTGTCTTCCTGAATGAGCAGCAGGTATGTTTGACCTCTTCAGGGATACTTTGAGGACATCCCTAAAGTGTTAATGCTGTCCTCCTTGGAGTTTCCTACTGTGGCCAAGCTCCAAGTAGAGCAGTTGCTTTGGGATTCTGGTGATGGGCACACAAATGGCATGTCCTGCCCAGCGGTCCTGGTTTTGAGTGATTAGTGCCTCAATACCAGGCACATTTTCTTGGAAGAGGATGCTGATGTTGGACCACCATAATTGCCAGTGGGTTTAGAGACACTTGTGAAGGCACTGCTAATGGTACTTCCCCGATGCTTTGAGGTGCCTGCTGTAGGTCATCCAGGTCTCCGATTAATATAGGAGTGTGGGGATCACTGCTACCCGGTAAACCATGACCTTAGTCTTGGGTTTGAGATCCTGGTCCTCAAATACTCATTTTCTCAGCTGGCCAAAAGCTGAGTTGGCACTTTTCAGGCGAAGATAATCATCTACGTCTGCCTTCATCAAGAAGAGGCTCCCAAGATACAGAAAATGGTCCACATTTTCCAGGATGTCACCTTTGATCCTAATGGTATGTTCATATGTTCATGCGTTCATGATTGACACGGGGACGGGGTGGGGGTGGTGTTTTGCTGTGGGAGCTAATTGGAAGAGGAATTTAGCTTTCTGAATGTTAAGTGAAAGATCCATTTTCTCACTGCTTTGGAAAAGGAGTCATCAGTGATGTGGAGTTCAGGTTTTGAGTGAGCATATACACAAGTGTCATCTGCAAACCGAAGCTCTTTGACTGAGCTTGGATTGGTTTTGGTTTTGGATTGAAGATGGTGTAGGTTGAGCTGTTTCCTGTCTGTTCTGTAGATTATCTCATGCCTGTGGGTAATTTGCTGGAGGCGAGGTTCAGCATTGCAATGGGGAAAATGGAGAAGAGAGTTGGTGCAATGACATAACCTTGTTTGACCCCGGTTTTCACAGAGATAGGGTTTGTGGTGATTCAGTTGATAGGGATCATGGCTTGCACGTCACCTTGGAGTAAGCAGAGGATAGTGACAAATTTCTCAGGGCAGACAAATTTGAGGAGGATACCCCACAAGCCTTCATGGTTGACAGAGTCAAAGGCTTTTGGGAGGTCAAAAAAGGTCATGCACAGCAGTTGGTGCTGTTCCTTGCATTTCTCTTGAATTTGCCGTGCTTTGCCATCCGTTCTTATGATATTGTTTGCATGACAATGACACGTACCTTGCAGAAACTACATAGTGACATCACTATGAGATCACTGTGTGTAAGGCTGGAGACTAAAAAGTACAGCCTCCATGTTAGATGCTCACCATTGCCTGTGATCTCTACTGCAGATGGTCACTACTGTCTGTGACTCTGTATCAGTAAGACTTTATGTATACCTTATGAGTCAGGCATATACTCAAGTAATCAACCTATGTAACTGTTAGGATCCAGGCCAGATCAAGGCTAGTGCAGAGCTGTATACAGTTGTTACTAGTAATAAACTTCACGTAATTGTGTTCAGCCACCACTCTCATCAGTCTCAATGTATTGCTTGGTATAGATAGCATTGAGACAGACCCCTTGAGGTCTACATCGATATCCTCAACATAGGTGGCAGCAGCAGACCATAAGTGACCATGACATCCGTGGTGCCTGTCAATGGGTGAAAAGTGCGCTGTGACTCTGAAAAGAGTTCCTCAGCCACCACAGGGAGGAGGCAATTGAGAAGGATCCTTGCAATGATTGCTCCTGCAGCAAAAAGGAGAGAGATGTCTCTGTAGTTACCGCAATTGGACTTGTCTTCCTTCTTGAATATAGTCACGGACACAGTGTCCCTGAAATCCCCCGGCAAACAATCTTCTTCCCAGACGAGGGTTGTGAGGTTGTGCGGCCGTGCCGGGAGTGTGTCTGTGCCGTGGTTCAGAATTTCAGCAGGGATTCCATCTGATTCATTTCCAGCTGTCAAATGGTTTTTTCAACTTCACTCCAATGCAGGCAGCAAGGTTTAACTGCCATTGGCTGAGGAATAAATGCTGGTCCAGGGAGCTTCTCTGCCAGAGATCTTTCATCTCCATCTGAAAGAAGAGTTGGAACCTTGGTTCAATGTTAGACAATACTTCTCTAGTGCAACACTGCCTCAGTACAACACTGTAGTGTCAGCCTAGACTTTGTGTTCAAGTCTATTGACTATGCGGGACTTGAACCCACAACTTTTTGATTCAGGAGTCCATGTGCTGTCACTGAGCCAAGTTTGGCATCTACTCATGGGGCGGAATTTTGCCCCTGTTGGGCTGACTCGGTGGGGGCGAGCGGGGGTAGTCGGGAAGCTGACCGCTGCTGTGATCAGGCCGGGACCACAATTTAACGTTGGTGGGTCAGTTAATGGCTGCCCAGTGTGAAACAGGGGCTGCAGCCCTCAGCGCTGCCTCTGTGTGTGTGTGTATGTGTGTGCGTGTGTGGGGGGGGTGGGGGAGTGGGGGAGGGCGGGGTAATGGGAGGAGGACGAGTGTGCAGTGAAAGCTCCCTGAGGCACAGAGCTGCCTCAGGGAGCTGAAGATTTAAAAAATCTAAAGTAAAGAATTTTTAAAGCGTTAGCAAAGGGTGTCCCCTCATGGCTCTGTCACATGAGCAGGGACATGTGATGAATGAAATGTTAACATTTTTATTTAATGTTTTAATTGCAGTTGGAAGTCTCATCCCGCCCGTGGATGAGGCTTCCTAAAAAATTCAAAGGCTGCTTGGCCTTTTCGCCAACCGTAAGGTTGGACGGGCATCAAATGATTTCATTTGACTGGCCTTTAACGGACTTAATAGGCCTGTCAATTGTCGGCAGGTGCGCTGCCAACTCCTGCGCGCGCCCGCTGACCGAAATACCTCAAGGCGCTCGCCCGATGTCATTTTACGCTCGCTCGGGTCAGGCACACATCTGCCCGGCGAGCGCAATATTCTGGCCATGGGTTAGAGCAGCTTCATCCCTACTGAGCAGTATGGTTGATGACTCGTCTTTGGTGCTGCTTCTCCCATCCAATGTTATGATCAGACATGTGACAAGCTGGGGAAAAGGCACATGAAGAAAAGCCGCTTTGTGTTTCTATACACGTAGGTGTCTAATGAAAGGATACCACACACACCCAGGCTTCTTCAGAAACTGTCACTGAATAGGGATTAACAAGAAGATTCATGGCTGATTCCACCTCCCCCCCCCACCACCAACCCCAGCAGCCCCCATTGCACCCCGAGGCAGCAAAGTCAATTATCACACCCAGCCACATTGCCACCTGAGATCCCATAACTCAGATCTGTTCACACATGAAGAACGGCAGCCAAAGAACCACACCCCGACATGAATCAGAAGGTTAAAAATAATTCCAACAGCCTTGCAACAGCAAACCATTTATCGCACGCTTTAGGAAACTCGGTTCAAACTTTTAGAGTCTGAAGTTGCACAGTGGAATTGATCCAAAGCTCTTCTCAATATTTTAGTGAATTCATTAATCCAATTAAAGTAAATGGGTTTATTCCCCAACTAAAGTAATGAAGGGCACAATTTCAGGCTAATGTGTAAAGCATCTGTTCACTATATCCCTTGTTGCAATCTCCTGCTAATGGCCCTTAGCTTCTTAATATGATTCTTATTCCTTTTCTTGTCCTGGATTCTCCATAAAATGATGACAAATTGCTCATCCTACTCCGAAAGGATGGATGAAATTTGCCATGCACTGCTAACTGCCAGTGCCGATCAATAAAGACACTCTGGAGGAAACGATCTAAGGCATTATTTATACTTGTAATTTCTGGTCCCAGGCTCAAAAAAACATTCATCTGTGTAAACTGCATAAAGATCACAAAGATGATGTAAAGACAAAACAGTCTGTGTGGATCAATGTACAGACCAAAACTAGCTGAGTTGTAATTGCTTCTGTACAGGGCACAGGGTAATGCCACTTTAGCAGCGCTGGTTCAGTATTTCTGGGGCTATATCTGCATAAAGTGGCAGCATGGTGCAGACTCTACAGCCTAGAAATTCATCCACATACTGCCAACTGCCTTATAAAAGGTTTCAGAGTGGCTGGCAAGACGTACGTGACCACCCATCATATTGGCGAAGTGGTTACACTGGTGAGGCAGGAGCACACATTGGGACCACTCAGCTGCAAGGATTCAAATTAGGGTCCTGTGGTTCTTGCAGTGCTAAACGGCAGCAAAGCTCCCCCACCAGGGATCCAGCAAACTGTACAGGACATTTCAGCCTGCTGATTAACATCCGGATGCTTTTTGGCATGTTTTATCACTCCAGGAAATAGTCTGGACGGGGTAAGATTTTTCTGGTCTTGCACTTTTGTGACTGGCTCAAAAATATTTTGACAGCAGCCATGGACTGATCCCATCGGACTTCTTTCTGGGCTTGAATGCCAGTAAAAGGGAGGAGGAGAAGGGTGGACTGCACAGATGTTCACGTTCACAGATGGTCGCCAGGGAGCACCTATCCTACTCCAGCCTTACTCAGGAGCAATATCTTGGGCACCTTTGCTTCACCCAGGAGGCTGTTGCTGAGCTATGTTACCTGGTTCAACCAGGCCTTGGGCCTCATGCCAAGACATAGACAGCACTGCCTGTGGCTGTCAAGGTTACATTAGCCTTAAATTTTATGCCACGGGCTTCTTTCAGGCTGCACACTTGACATCAGCGACATCTCGCTGTTTGCAGTACACTGATGTTCTAGGAAATTCATTATGGCTCTCTATACCAGGAGAAACATTTATGCCTCCTTTCCCTTAGGGCAAAGTAGGTCAAGAGAGCACTAGGCTTAAACCGAATGGCAGGTTTGCCCAAGGTTGATAAAGACTGCACACGTATTGCCTTGGGTGCTCCTTATCACCAGCCTGGCATACTTAACAATCAATAGGTTTTCCACTCCCACAGCATCCAGCGAGTCTGCAGCCACAGACAGTTCATCATGCTGATGTGTACTCACAATCCTGGCAGCAGTCATGAATCCTTCATCCTGCACCAGTCCTCTGTGCTGCCCTTATTCCTACTAGAACGCTTCATCTAAACCAGCCCTCGCATTCCCAATATAGCATTATCCAGCACTTTCTGATTTTATTTTACATTTCCAGCATCCACAGTGTTGCTTTTATTATAACAATAATGCCACAGTCTTTATCTCTGTCACTACTAACCTCAGATGGTCTACCTCCAGTTCAAATTTATAGGTCTTGTTCTTACTTTACACCTAATATCTCTGCCTCTTTGCATCAAGTTGTAATTGTGCGACAAGGGCTGTACCCACTGAGCATGGCTCACGATTCCTATCAGAAATCTGTGCACAACTGCAGAGCAGCCCCACAGTAAGAACCATGCTGCATCATCAAGCAAAAGGACACTGTGCACAAGCAAAGTTTGTGCTGCCTTGGCTGTTCCACAGAAGCTTTACAGAACGCCCCTCACCCCATTTTCTATCCAAATCAGTCGTTGTTTGTGCATCTTCTCCAACATGACACCGGTACCTGGGAAGAAACAGGAAGCGGGGGAAGAGCAAGATGTAGAGGAGGGGGAGCAAGAAGTTGAGGAGGGGAAGAGGCTATGATCACCGTATCAGCGCATCAAAGAACGCTTCATCTAAACCAGCCCTCGCGTTCCCAATATAGCATTATCCAGCACTTTCTGATTTTATTTTACATTTCCAGCATCCACAGTGTTGATTTTATTATAACAATAATGCCACAGTCTTTATCTCTGTCACTACCAACCTCAGATGGTCTACCTCCAGTTCAAATTTATAGGTCTTGTTCTTGCTTTACTCCTAATATCTCTGCCGCTTTGCATCAATTTTTATCTGAATAGTCTGTGCAATGCCTTGGATTTCATTCTATGTTAAAGGTGTGAAGTTGTCTCTCAAGATGGTCAATCTTCACCTTGATGAAAACAACAAATACAATGTAAACAAACTGCAAAGTACAAAACTCATCTCAAAATACAGACTTGCAGAAAGTGTCGACGTTATCAGAATTTTTACAGGAACCAACATTTTCACTCTGACTTTGATCTCTACCCTGTCTTCCTGACTGATACCGAAACACTTCTGGGTCAGTGTTAAAACACTGACCGATAAACGTATCCTGCACCTAATTGCAAATTTAAATTAACTTCTAAATGAGTTTGTTGGTGCTTGCAGAAAAGCCACATTAATCACTCAGTAGCTTCAGCCCAGCATTAGGGAATCGAAACATAAGAAACCTGTCAGATAAGCAGCCGATTGACGTCAAGCGAGCAGACCAGAATGTGTGCTTCCCTTCTCGAATATGAAGAGAAGCTGATTTCAAAATAAGTTTCTTGGGTTGGCAGACTAACCACATCAGTGTCTTGAAATATTCAGTACATGAGGAAGTATGAGGTGTTTTTTTTTAAAGCTCTTATGGTCTCTATCACTTTTCTATGCCTGACAGGCAAATGCAGTGAAAATACTATTTAAATAGATCTGGCTGGAAACTATATGCCTGCCTAACACTGTACTGTGAGCTGTGATGGATTAAGGAAGGCTCGACCAAGAAAATAGCGACATAGTATCGAGTTTTCTTTGGGATGCAAGGAGTAAAAGGTCCAGTTTATAAAAGTTATACCTCATTCATTTGACCTCTAATGTATAAACTGAATTTAAATTTAACAACTTCATTATACAGGATATAATCTTCATAGGATTATACAGCACCAAAGGAGGCTATTTGGGTCACCTTCCCTGAACTGGCTCTTTGAAAATAACGATCCAATTAGTCCCTCCTCACCCACCCACCCCGCACTTTCCCCATAGCCATGCAAGTTTTTCCCTTTTCAAGTTTTATCCAATTCTCTTTTGAAAGTTATTATTGAACCCGCTTCCGGCACCATTTCAGGCAGAGCACTGCAGATCATAACTTGCTGCATAAAAGAATTTCCCCATATCTCTAGTCTGCTTCTTTTGTCGGTTACTATAATACATCATGCGAGCTGCTTGTAGTGTTCGATGGCGATCAGAACTGGAAATCTTGGCCAATTCTCAACTTTCTAAAATAATGAAACTGCAGCCAAGGGTGGAACTAGTTGTGACAAACACTGGTTGCGGACTCGATTGGAACCTTGCATCACCCTTCACGTAGGGGCCCAAATCAATTACCAATTAAGTAGGCAGGCACATTCCTGGACCATGCCAGACCTCCTGTCAGACTAAGGGCACAGTAGGGAGGAAATCCCGCCCTCAAGAGCAGAAGGCCAATCAGACGCTGGGAGCTTCCCAGTGCCAGCAGTGCCACTGGGAGCAACGGACGCTGCTGGTAACACACTAGAACCTTCACCGGAGATTGTCACTGGATCCTTGGAGAGGGGTAAGCGAGGGAGGACGGGGGTTATGGAGGGAATTGCCAGCAAAGGCGAGGACCAGATATAAGGACTGTGGGATGGCTTCCAGTAGGCCTGACCCACTTCCTGATGCCGGGTCCCTTGATCAGGCACCAAGTGCCTGTGAACTAGGGACCCACTGGCAGGCAGCTAGAAAACACAACAAAGTTTACTGGGCGGCTTCCAGGGGGGACATGGGGAGACCCGTGTGAGTCCCATTTGATCACTGAGCCACCATTAACTTCACAGATGAGGTTGAGGGAGAATTGGATTCAAGTGGCTCATTAAAGAGCCTAACTGCCCTCCTGCTGCGAGGGGGTAGGTTCACATGGCCCCTTCCCACCCCTCACTTCATGAGAGACAGTTTTCCCACCACTTGGAGTCAGACGCGTGCCCTCCCGCACTGTTCTCCAGGCCCTGTGATGCTCATACCCCTGTCTCAGCTCCAACAAGCTGTCTCATCACCCGACAGGGATTGCTACAATTAAAACCCTCGGAGCAAGGCAGATAGATGGTTGAGGGATGCGTTACCCTCTCATTCAGTCAGACTCCTCAGCTAATTCAAAAGCAAAATACTGCAGATTCCTCGATCTAGGGATTGAAAGAGCCACTGAGCAACTGCACATTGCAGCCAAGGGCGGAACTAATTGCAGCAACCATTGTTTTGCAGAACCGTTTGGAACCCTGTATCACCCTTCACCTATAGGCCCAAAGCAATTACCAATTAAGTAGGCAGGCACTTTCCTGGACAGCATCAAGCCTCCTGTCAGGCTAAGTCCCCAGTAGAGAGGAAATCCTGCCTTCAAGAGCAGATGGCCAATCAGAGGCTGGGAGCACACTGGCCTATGCATATGAACCTCCCAAATAAGGCAATGATCAGCTTTAGCAATTGTCCTATCTCGGTTAAAGCAAGTTCGTGTGCCTGTGTGAATGGAGATCTATAGGTCGATGAGTCACTAGAGTCAATGCGCAAGTCGTATGTGAAAATAAAATCAAATGCAGCTTGTGGTATCCAGGCCAACTACACACTTTTGGGTGGAAGCAACTGTTCTCTTAGTCACGAGCAGAAATACAGAACACTCTCCCTAAATCATTGTACCCCCACCGTGCCACTCCACCCCCTGCATCAGCTGCGCGGGGACTGCTTCAAAGAGCGACTGAGTAAAATACCTCACAATGTCACACAAATCAACTCTGTATTGCTCGCCAGCTTAACGAAACCTGCATTCATATAGCACCTTTAACATAGCAAAAACTTCCCAAAAACTTAACATAGCAAAAACTTTAACATAGCAAAAACTTCCCAAAGGCACCTCACCAAGAGCGTTTTGGGGAGAGGTGACCAGGTTTGGTTAAAGCTGTGTCCGTTAAGGGGTGTCTTAAAAGAGGGAAAAGAGTTAGAGAGGTGGAGACTATTAGCTAGGAAATTCCGGAGCATACTGGGGTCTTGGTAGCTGAGGATACAACAACAACCCATTGTGGAGCAATTAAAACCCAAAATGCTCAAGAGGCTGGAATTAGTGTTTGCAGAGGGTTGTGGGACTGGGAGAGATTCCAGACATAGGGAGAGGTGAGACCGCAGGGGGATTTGAAAAACGGGGATAAGGATTTTAAAATCGAGACATTGCCAGAGCAGAAGCCAGTTTTGTTCAGCGAGCCCAGAGGTGATGGTGAACGAGATTTGGCGTGAGTTCGAATACATCCGGCTGAGTTGTGGGTGAGCTCGTCTCTGGAGGGTGGAAGCAGGGTCCAGGAGACAGGGCTGCAGATGGAGCTAATCACCGAGGACCATGGTGCCCGGGCACATAATCACCGAGGGCCTAGGGATGCCTGGGCTTATTGGCCGAGTATCCTGCCGTTCTGGATGATCAGTGTCCAAAGCAGCCATTCGGGTATGTAGAGCATCCCGAATGATGGGCTACTCGGCCAACGATTGCTGTTGTTCTGGACAGCTGCAAGCATTGGCCCAGTAGGGCCCAGTCAGGTTCCCCAGCCCTTCCTTTACATTCCTACCTCCCGATGGACTTCCGTTTGGGGGTTGCCGGACTTGTGTGCTGCTTTCTTTCCTGGCTGGAGCCTGGAGGCTGCCAGAGTGCAAGGTAAGTGGGCCTGCGTTTACCTCAGCTCCCCGATGAAACCCCTTCCCTCCCAAACATCCTCTCTGAGTCCTGAAGTCCTCCCCAAGTAGAGTCCCTCAACCTTTTTGTCTTCAACGATGGTGTCTTTGGCCCAGGACCTCCCCCTTCCCTGGAGGTCAATGAATCTTCGAAATCTGATGGCGGTCTCATCAAACATGGGAAAATAATTTCCAAAGGAGAGGCAACAACAGTAAGGTGCAGTTTGCCCTGTGCTGCCATTGTATTGCAGGGCCACCCCTATAACCACAATGTGTAGACTGGTCAACCTCTCAGCCGAGCCCAGGGATAACGGCCTGAATTTTGCGTTCATCGGGCGCGTGCCACCTGCGAGCCCAGGAGTGGACAGGAAACGGTCATCGTTCCCCCCCCCCACCACCCCCCCCCACCATCCCGACTACGATGTCCCACTGGCCGCTAACTGGCGTGAAACGCGCCCTGAGAAAGGATCAGCACTGCCGGCGGAGGGGGGCGGGGGGGGGGGGGCTTTGCAGGAAGAGGGCGGGCGCCGACGTCACTGCGGGTGCTGGGTGAGCGCTTCCAAGATCAAAAATGTGGCAAAAAAATTGTGCAGGCAGCACAATCAAGCCCCATGAAAGCATTCCTCATAAAAATACTGCCCCCCCCCAAACCCGGGGTATTTCTTTTTATTTTGTTTTATATCCTAACGGAGGTTTGGATGAGGCTTCATCGAAAATGTCAAGGCCGCCTGGCCGATTGGCCCGTCCGCCAATGATACGGCTGTTTAGGCCACGAAAAGTTGCTTACAATTGGGCCATTAATGAGCTTAACTGCCCGCTTAATTGTCGGCTGTTGCGTGTGCCCGCCGAACAAGACATGGCATGGGCGGGCGTCATATCGAGCGATTTTACGCAGGTTCGGGTCAGGCCAGTGGCCTCCCGCAGGATGTAAAATTCTGGCAGAAGTTTTCACTCGAGCTTGGCTTCCTCCCCTGTTTGAGAGAATTGAATACTCGTCTTCCTGCCCTTCCATCATGTAAAACACTGCAATCTTCTGTGTTTCCCAACATTGTCTTGAATCCAAATTTTTTTTTAGCTCCCTTAACAGCTTTGAGTTTCTCTTCAGCAGATGGAAACTATTCCTTCGCTCCCAAGAATTCATTCCCATGATATTAAGAAATAGTCTGCAGCAGTGAAATTGTGCCCGAGGTTCATGATGAATAGATTCTTTTTGACTTGGCCACACTTTTACAGTGATCTCTGCTCCACCTCCTCCTGATTGTTTTGTCTGATTATGTCACCTCTTCATGAGGTCAAGGCAGAGTCCAGGGCAACACAAACCATTGTCGAGGGAATGGACTGGGGGAGGACTTCAGAACTTAGAGAAGAGGTCAGGAGGGGAAGGGCCCTCAGTCCCCCAGGGCCCTTCCCTTGGTTGGCCTTACCACAAAGTCACGGGAAGGAAATCACAGCTGCTATTGAGCAAGTGTGTGTGAGAGCGAGTGTGTGTGAGAGCGAGTGTGTGTGAGAGCGAGTGAGTGTGAGAGTGTGAGTGTGAGAGTGAGCGAGTGAGAGTGTGAGTGTGAGAGTGAGTGTGTGTATGAGCGAGTGAGTGTGTGAGCGAGCGAGTGAGAGTGTGAGAGCGAGTGTGAGAGCGAGTGAGTGTGAGTGTGTGTGTGAGAGCAAGTGTGAGTGAGTGTGTGAGCAAGTGAGAGCGAGCGAGTGAGCGTGAGAGTGAGCGAGCGAGAGTGTGAGCGTTAGAGTGAGTGAGTGTGAGAGTGTGTGAGAGTGAGCATGAGTGTAAGAGTGAGTGTGAGAGTGAGTGAGTGTAAGCGTGAGAGCGAGTCTGTGAGAGCAAGTGAGTGAGTGTGAAAGCGGGCGAGTGTCAATGTGAATGTGAGTGTGAGAGCGAGTGAGTGTGAATGTGAAAGTGGGCGAGTGTGAGTATGAGAGGATGTGAGAGCGTGTGAGTGTGAAAGTGAGCATGGGAGCAAGTGAGTGTGAGAGTGAGAGAGTGTGAGTGTGAGAGTGAGTCATCCAGCGAACCCTGGATTTCAAGGGATATACAGGATTGGATAAAGAGAAAAAGGGAGGCTTATGGCAGACACTGAGGCTCAAAACAGCAGAAGCCCTAGGTGGAGTGTAGAATGTGTAGGGGGGAACTTAAAAAGGAAATTAGGAGTGCAAAAAGGGGCATGAAAAATCATTGGCAGGTAAAATAAAGGAAAATCCAAAGTTATTTTACAAGCACATTAAGAGTAAGAGGATAACTAGGGAAAGAGTAGGGCCCTTTAAGGACCATAGTGGTAATTTGTGTGTGGAGCTGGAAGACGTATGTCGGGTTCTAAATGAATACTTTGTGTCGGTGTTCACAAGTGAGAGGGATGACGTGGGTATGGAAATCAGGCAGAAGGACTGTGATATAATTAAAGAAATTAGCATAGAAAGGGAGGAGGCTCTAAGTGGTCTGGCAGGCTTAAAAGTAGATAAATCTCCAGGCCCGGATGAAATGTATCCCAGGCTGTTGAGTGAGGCAAAGGAGGAGGTAGCAAGGGCCCTGGTAATAATTTTCAATACCTCTCTGGCCACAGGAGAGGTGCCAGAGGACTGGAGGACAGCCAAGGTGGTGCCGTTATTTAAGAAGGGAGGAAGGGATAAACCAGGGAACTACAGGCCAGTCAGTCTGACCTCACTGGTGGGGAAACTATTGGAAGCAATTCTGAGGGACAGAATTAATCTACACTTGGAGAGGCAGGGATTAATCAAAGACAGTCAACATGGTTTTGTGAAGGGGAGGTCATGTCTGACCAATTTGATTGAATTTTTCAGAGAAGTGACTGGGTGTGTAGATGAGGGCAATTCATTTGACATAGTCTACTTGGACTTCAGCAAGGTTTTGATAAGGTCCCACATGGGAGACTGATAACGAAGGTAAGAGCCCATGGGATCCAAGGCAATTTGGCAAATTAGATCCAGAATTGGCTGAGTGGCAGGAAGCAGAGTGTGATGGTCGAGGGTGTTTTTGTGACTGGATGCCTGTGTGCAGTGGGGTTCCACAGGGATCAGTGTTGGGTCCCTTGCTGTTTGTGGTATATATAAATGATTTAGACTTGAATGTAAGAGAGTTGATCAGTAAGTTTGTGGATGACACAAAAATTAATGGGGCAGTAAACAGTGAAGAGGATAGCCTTAGATTATAGGAGGATATAGACAGGCTGATCAGATGGGCAAACAGAATTTAATCTGGATAAGTGTGAGGTGATGCACTTGGGCAGGACAAACAAAGCACGGGAATACACGATGAATGGTAGGACCCTGGAAAGTACCAAAGATCAGAGGGACCTTGATGTGCATGTCCACCGGTCCCTTAAGGTAGTGGGACAGGTAGATAAGATGGTTAAGAAGGCATATGGGATACTTGCCTTTATTAGCCGAGGCAGTGAATATAAGAGCAGGGAGGTTATGCTGGAACTGTATAAAATGCTGGTTAGACCACAGCTAGAGTATTGCGTGCAGTTCTGGAATCCGCATTATAGGAAGGATGTGATTGCACTGGAGAGAGTGCAGAGGAGATTTACCAGGATGTTGCCTGGGCTGGAGAGTTTTAGTTATGAGGAGAGATTGGATAGACTGGGGTTATTTTCCCTGGCGCAGAGGAGATTGAGGGGGGGCATAATTGAGGTGTACAAAATTATGAGGGGCATAGTTAGAAGGAAGTTTTCTCCTTGGTGGAGGGATCAATAACCAGGGGGCATAGATTTAAGGTAAGGGGCAGGAGGTTTAGAGGGGATGTGAGGAAGAATGTTTTCACCCAGAGGGCGGTGGGAATCTGGAACTCACTGCCTGAAAGTGTGGTAGAGGCAGGAACCCTCATAACATTTAAGAAGTATTTGGATGTGTACTTGCGATGCCATCGCATACAAGGCTATGGGCCTAGTTCTGGAAAATGGGATTAGAATAGTTAGGTACTTGTCTGACCGGCGCAGACTCGATGGGTGGAAGGGCCGTTTTCTGTGCTGTAGAGCTCTCTGGCTCCATGATTATGAGCGTGAGAGTGAGTGAGAGTGAGTGTGTGTGTGTGTGTGTGTGTGAGACTGAGTGTGAGAACAAGTGAGTGTGTGAACCCTGAGTTTAGGAGTAAGCTGGACCCACACACAAACATGCTGTTCGGTGTGGACATACATACACACACATGCACGCACCCTCCTTCTCCTCCCTCCCTAAAACCTATCCACACACTGGACCAGGAGAGTGGGTAAACCCAGGTTGAAAGGCAAGCGACTTTCAACCCCACTTTTATATGAACTCCGGTGAGGCCAGTTCATGGCGTGCATCAGCAAAGGTGAATGCAAGCTTAGCGTTATAGTTAAACCTAATTCCTGAGCTTGGCCCTGGCTCCCTCCCTCTTTCCCTGGTGATCAGCTTGGGGCCTAGTCTGTCTCTCTTACTAAGCTCTGCTTCTTAAATGCAAAGACAAATAAGGTTTTATTAGTTAGCTCTGCTGCTTAGAACTTCTTAATTGTCATTAATTATTCTATCTTAAATTATCAACTTATTGCTTTGGCATTCATTTTGTTTCTTTGCTCAGCAAGTTGTTTATGTTTTCTTTATGTTTCAATATTTTTTTTGAAATTCACGTTTAATGTTGTGTCAAAGCCGATCTCAGGCAGCTGTGGCTGTCTTTCCTGCTGAAGGGGAATGAGCGGCTCACTGGAGTCTTGCTGATTGCTTTTCCTGAGGGCTGGAAAAAGGGGGGTTATTCTTGCTCCAGTAGAAACGAGAAGCATTGGGAATGCTCAGCGCATCTGGGAGCAGAGGCCAGCGATCCTTTGTCAGAACGACGCAGATCGTGGACCTGAAACATCGGACGGAATCTGTCCCTGAGAGGGTGGGGAGGGCGCCCAACCCACTCGAGCTTAAAAGAGCGCCAGATGATGTCGGGTGAGCGTCCCGAAGCCATCACGCACTCGCACCATATTTTGGTCGGCAGGTGCGAGCGGGAGTCGGAAGCATGCCCGGCATTAATTGAAAGGCCGGTTAAGGCCATTAAACGGCAGCTGACACCGATTTTTCCTTGCCCGTGTGATTTTGCACTCGTCGCACGGGCAAAACGGGCAGGAGGTCAGCCAACAATTTGCAAAACCTCATCCACGGGCAGGATAAGAAGGGTCAGCAGCATTGCCAGTGTGAGTAGTGAGGAGATAGTTTGCTGCTGGTTGCTTATTGGTACTTGGCAGCTTCATCTCTGGTCAGGACTTCATTCTTAGCATTTCCAGGCTTCACTTCAGGTCTCCCTGAACCCCGGAGGAGTCAGACCGTGTGGGCTCTTCCAGGTATCAGACAGCCGTCTGTAACCCTGGTAATGGGGACTGTGGTCTCCGCTCAAGGTACCTCCCCTGAGGAGGAAGGGAGGGGCAGTAGGGAGAGGAGGCCAGGTGTCCTGATGCAGCTTCCAGGGACTGACCTGTGGGAGGAGAGGCGCAGGCACACGGGGCGCAGGGCCAAGAGGTTGTCCAAGGCGTTAGGGACCGCAGTAGATGCTCCTATCCCACTGCCAGGGTTTACAGGCAGCGATGCAGCTACCTCAATATGTCTGAGGTGCAATGCTGAAGGAGGCTCCGCCTCTCCAGGGAGACAATGACCTCCATTTGTCAGATGATTGGCCTGAGATCAGCTCCAACTGTGTGACTGGACACCCCATGCCAATGGCTCTGAAGGTCACAGTGGCCCTCAACTTCTACACCTCCGGCTCTTTCCAGGGGTCAGCGGGGAATCTATGTGGAGTCTCCCAATCAGCTGTCCACAGTTGTGTCAAACTGGTGACAGACGCTCTGTTCAGGTGGGTAATGACATTTATTCATTTCCATAGGGACCAGGCCAGCCAGGCTGAGTGAGCCAGAGGCTTCACGGCCATTGCAGGCTTCCCCCGTGTCCAGGGTGCTATAGACCGTACACATGTGGCCATCAAGGCGCCAGCAGGTGAGCCCGGTGCCTTTGTCAGCAGGAAGGGCTTCCACTCCATGAATGTGCAGATAGTGTGTGACCACAGGATGCAGATTCTACAAGTCTGTGCAAGGTACCCAGGCAGCTCCCACGACAACTACATCCTCAGACATTCCCAGGTGCCGAGACTCTTCAGTGCTCCAGCCCGGCTGGATGGATGGCTGCTGGGTGACAAGGGCTATTCCTTGAAATGGTGCCTTATGACGCCTCTCCGTCATCCAAGAACAGCGGCAGAGCCGTGGTATAACAAGAGCCACGCCTCCACAAGGGCGGTGATAGAAAGAACCAAAGGTCTTCTGAAGATTTGCTTCCAATACCTGGACCATTCAGGGGGTACATTACAATACCCTCCCAGAGTGGGTGTCACTGATAGTGATTGCATCCTGCACTCTCCACAATCTGGCACTGGCAAGGGGGGACCCACTGGAGGAAGAGGGTCTTGATGCAGCTCCACAGGCCACGGATGATGAACCCAGTAGTGAGTCCGAAGATGAGCATAGTGAGGAGTACATTGAGAGTATGGAGGCAGACAACTGTAACCCCCAGGGAGGCAGGATCATCGGGGAAACCTTGATCCAAAGCTCCTTCAGTTAGGCTGCCAAATAAGCGCTACCACCTCATGCCAGGGCTGCTGCCTCCCTCCTGGATGTTTGAAATGATCTTTTCCTTTGACCCCAAAGTCCACGCAGTTCCTGTGTAATCAAGTTCAGAGGCACCCACATCCAGCATTACACACTGGCGTACCCTGCACCATATTAAATAAAAAAGGTGAAGCATACTCAGGCCATTACGACAAAAGAAAATTTATCTCATTTTGACAGTCCAAACAAATTAACAGAACCTTTTCTGGTCTTCATTCCCAGACCAGTAAACATAAACAAAACATTGCACAACAGAAGATCACCCGTGACCAGTCCCTCTTGTGTTCATGGTGTCTTAAACTTACATTTGCAAGTGCTACATCTTGGTGCTGCCCCCTTGCTGGCACCAGCATTGGAGAAAGCTGCTGACTCTGCTGTCCTGTTGGCCTTGATGACCTTGGCGGTCGTCTCTGGCCAGCGGACCCTGTGCTGGCCCCGCCTGGGAGGGAGTGACCAGTGCCACAGCTGGTATCTCCCCAGTCACCACAGCCTCATCAGATACCACGGTCACCGGCACAGGGGCAAGAGGAGCTGCTGCCATCATTCAGAGCGCCCTGAGAGGAGCCCACACAGACAACAAGCAGCTCATGCGCTAACATGAGGTTGATCTGGACCTCCCTGCTTGCCATTGATGGACGGGCACCGAGCTGAGATACTGGGTGCCTCATCCATCTCCCACACTGATACTGACCACCTGAGGTCAGTGTGAGGGCTTGCAGGTCCGTGCGCAACCCCAGGAACCCCCGATGGAGGAGGCAGTACCCACAGCCATGAGGATCAACACAGTGCTGATGCTCCTCCACAACGAAGACCATGGCACACAGACCCTCATGGATCTCCGCCGGATCCTCCCGCACATCTCGTTGGACATCCAGCATCGGCCACCTAATGGATGACTCCAGAAGCTCAACTTCATCAGCCACCGACTCAGCATTTTTCTGGTCCCCAGCCGTCCTCTGACTGCCGACACCCTAAGCCTTCTCTGTCTCCACCTGCACCTCAAGCAAGTGTGAAGTGCCCTCTCCAATGCGCATCGACCTTCTAGCCAAGGATGTAATGCCCACCAAGTTGCTGGTATCTGCGCTGGTTCAGGGAACGGGCGTGATGCAGGTGCATCTGGAGGCTGGCAGTCCTCTGGCTTCAGGGGTGGCTCCTCGGGGTCCTGCGATTGACTGCATGCTGGGAAATCTAAGGGAGAACAACATGTCATTAGTTAAAGTCATCACACTGTCACTGCGCATGCCAGGCACCCTGGTGAGGCAATGGAGATCTGCATCACGCTGCCATCGTCTTTCAATGGTCAATGCGGACTCCAGGTTTGAAACTCCCATCAATGATCAGACTACACAAGAATGTTTGCACCATCCAAAACTCTCACTCTGTGCACTGCGGTCTTACCTGCATCTGACACCCCAGCCTCTCCGTGGTTGGTTGACCGAGGTGCGTGCTGGCTCTCCATCTCCAAGACATTCTGCTCATACCTCATGTGGATTAGGAGGTTTTGGGGGCCTCTGCTCGTCCGCGACTTTCATGAGCCGTCTTCCCCTGAAAGGACAGAGGAACCTTGATGAGTTAACAGAGGAACCTTGATGAGTTCACCCTCTACCTGCAGCGCCACTGCAACCTGGCCAACCCCACCTGAGGAACACCTTGCAGGGCACATCCAAGTCGTGGCCCTCGAGCCACAAGGCACTCAGTCCAAGCAGCCAGGGCTCACCCGCTTTGCCATCTCCGGTGTCACTGATGGTTGGCACGCAGACTCGAACACCCCTGAGCTCCACGGGGGCAGTAGGGGGGGATGGCCGGACCTTAACACTTCAACACACTGATCCATGCCACCACGGTACTCACCCTTCCTGAGCGCAGCAGGTCATCAAACCTCTTGCGGCACTGGACCCAGGCGCACACGCAACATCATTGCTGCTGACCAGTGCTGCCACCTCCTCCCAAGCTCTTTTTCCGAGGCACAGTGGCCTCTTCCTTCCATCCCTGGGGACAGGGGTGTCCCTCCTGGCAGCCACCTCCTCCAGCAGGACTCCGAGGCACCCCAAAAACCGGGAGGCAGAATGCCCACCCAACCTGCCCTCCTGTCTGGCATCTGCAGCCGCACTGTTGACAACACCAAAGATGTCTTCTTCACTGGCAGCCTTCCGGGGGTCGTTTTTAAACCAGCCACCAGGTCACCCTTGCCCCTGCTTGGCTCTTCCCAACCAGTGAGGAGCCGCACCTCACAGTGGGAAAGCCTTAATTGGCCCACCAGCATGGAATCACAGCCGGGGGCTGATCACGGGCAGTTGTCCGTTTCCCGGCTACTCCCGTGTCCCTGACCGCACCCTCCTGCCGAATTCAAAATTCTGCCCGTTGACTCTTTTCTCTCTACAGCCGCTGCCTGACCTGCTTAGTATCTTCTGTTTGTATTTCAGGTTTCCGGCATCCACTGTGCTTTGCTCTCCTATTAAATGCTCCATGCTGGGCATTTGTAAGTGTGTTTAGTTTCGATTTAAAATGAGAAAATACATATCACTCAATCTGAAGTATAATTTTTCTTTTAACAAAGCCCACTTGTGTGGATAGATATAGCAGTTTATTGCAGGTCAATTGCATGGTGCTTATTTACTGGAATGTTTTGCCATTTTTAAACTTGGAAAAGAAGCCTGGAGTCAGATGTTGATAGAATGTACATGGGATTGTTGCTTGAGGTGCTTCTGAAGTTCAAGTGTTTTGAATTTTGCTGTCCGGATATTGCACAGTGCCTGATTCAAAGAAGTGAAGCTGGATGCTTAATGTGAATGACCTGGTTATGTGCAATTGTCTGACAAAACTGTGGTTATAAAGTTTCTTAAACTGAAAGCTAACAATTCAATGGGCTTTATTAGTAGATGCATAGAATTCAAAAGTCAGTGTGTTTTTTCTAAAGCTATTGGTTACAGGTTGGAGGGGGATTAATTGAAACAGTTCTAATTTCTCCACTCACTACCTGCACATAAACAGAAAGGCATTTTTGAGTTCCCCCCTTTATAAGTGGTGGCGCATTTTCCGCAACCCTTCAGTTTTCGAGTTATCCAATCCTCTATCAATAACCCCACAGCAAACTCGAGATAAGGTCAAATAAGAGGGTTGGTTTGTTTTACACACACAAAATAAGCAGGAAGGGGGTTTCGCAACATCCGCCCCTTTTCGCACACATACAACAAAAAAGGGATAAGGGAAAGAAAGGGATACAGAGCAAAACCACTATAAAAATAAGAGCTATGGTTTTGTGTGAGGCTAGAGCTCAGGATCCAAAGACCGGTGGCATATTCCTTCAGAGGTTAACAGGCTGAAACTGTTGCAGGGTGATCCGACTTTTCAGGAGTGAGGACTTCCACGATGGGACAGGGCACTTAGAGATGAATGACTCTCGAAGGCACAGATACAGAAGCTCCAATGTTCCAGTAGTTCACAGTGCAGATGAGGGCCAGGTACTTCGCCTGGACAGAGTTCTTTCTGTTGCCACCTGTTAGATGATAAAATGGTAGATTGCCTGTGTTCAGTTCCACACGGCAATATTACAGGTTCTAGCAGCTTTGGGGCGGTGGGAGGGGGAGGTCATATGATATATCTCCCATTTCTCCTGGGTGTTGGACAAAAGATGTATTTTCGCAGATAAAAGCAAAAAATACCTGGAAAAACTCAGCAGGTCTGGCAGCATCTGCAGAGAGGAATATAGTTAACATTTCGAGTCTGTATGACTCTTCAACAGAACTAAGTAAAAATAGAAAAGAGGTGATATATAAGCTGGTTTAAGAGGGGGTGGAACAGGTAGAGCTGGATAGAGGGCCAGTGATAGGTGGGGATAGCCAAAAGATGTCATAGACAAAAGGACAAAGAGGTGTTGAAGGTGGTGATATTATCTAAGGAATGTGCTAATTAAGGGTAGAAAGCAGGCCAAGCAAGGTACAGATAGCCCTAGTGGGGATGGGGTGGGGGGAAGGAAAGGGATCGAAATAGGCTAAAAGGTAGAGATAAAACAATGGATGGAAATACATTTAAAAATAATGGAAATAGGTGGGAAAAGAAAAATCTATATAAATTATTGGAAAAAAAGGGGGTTATCGGAAAGGGGGTGGGGATGGAGGAGAGAGTTCATGATCTAAAACTGTTGGGAACTCAATATTCAGTCCGGAATGTATTTTCCCAGGTCTGGAATCTTGAGCTGTTTAATAGACCCTTTCATCCTTTGCAGACATAAATTCTCCATTGGCCAGAGAATTGGCCTTAGAATTGCTAAGGGTGTTGGTGCGTGTCTTTGGAATTCGATTGTCATCCATCACAGGGGGCATCAGCACCAATTTAAAGATGACAAGGTCCCTGCTGGTTTCTGAAGGCTAGAAACTCATTTGGTATGAGTCATGGCCAGTTAGGATGGTGTCCATTTAAAAATGAAAATGATAATTTTATAAAGTAGCCAGGCTGACATATATATTATATATATATTTTTTTTTCTGATCTGTCTTCTGGCCGGGACACATACGAAATTGTTCGACCCCATGCAGCTATGGTTCCCAATTGTGGGTGTCTGAAGAATGTGACGGGGAGAGTTAAAGGGGATGGGGTTATGGAGCTAAGAGGCTCAGAAACAGGGGAAGCACTGGGGCCCATGATTTCTCTCCCAGGGCCCTGGGTGGAATCCTGGAGATTGGCGAGGTGACCATTGGAATAGTCATGTCCAGAGATAGCAAAGACATGAATGAGGATTTCAGCAACAGATGAGCTAAGGCAGGGGTGGAGTCCAGCGATGTTACTGAGGCTGAAATAGGTGGTCTTAGTGGGGATGCAGATATGTGTTCAGAAGCTCAAGGGGTCAAGTGTAACAGCAAGGCTCAGACAGTTGCCAGGGAGAAGGATGGAACCAGTGGCTGTGGAACAGAGTTCCTGGCACCGGCCAAAGACAATGGCTTCGGTCTTCTCAATATTTAATTGGAGGAAACGCCCTTTGACATTGCACAGGTCCATTACAAAACCTAGTATAAAATTTGCATGGCCAGTCTCATGGTCCCAAGCAGGGACAGTGCAGCAGACTAAACAAGACCGTGGAATGAATACAATAAAAAAGAAACCTTTCAGTTAACCTACCGCTGCAGAATTTGCTTATCATCAGCTTCATGTGCTCTGATTAAACAGCAGTCAGTTGATACTTGCCAATATCCAGCTTGAATTACAAAATCAACTTCTTGGTTGGGATTCATGCGAGGACTGATTTAGTTCTGATGGACTAAAGTCTAAAAATATTCTAGTTGTCAGGCATGTTTAGATGCATACACCTTTTGATATATTCTTGTAGTATTACAAATATACTTGAGCAATGGATATTTGAGCTGTGGAGAGGCCTCATTAGAATTCAACACTGCAAGCAGGTATTTTAGTTTCACTGAACCCAGTATTTTTAAAGACAATGCTGAACACAGCCAATATTATTTTACTGCTTGACAAAATTTCTCTGCCCTTCCTTTGCTGAAGGTGCTGTTGTCACTCTGAAGTATAGTTCCACGGGCAGTGGTCACTCACACCTTGGGAAAGGGATCAAAGGGCAAATGGCACCCAAAGGCCCAAGGAAGCAATGCCTTCCGGAAGGATGGGGAAAGGAAAGTATTGCAGAGAAGCAAAAAAAATATGGGACAGCAGGAAGGCTGCTGAGGGGAATATAATCCTGCCACCTTTTCTTTCAATGTCACTGCTCTTTGTGTTTTTACATTGCGTGGGACTTACGCAAGTGCAGCCAGATCATAAAACAGAGGCCTCCCACGCCTGGCAACAATCTGGATGTTAACAATGTCAGGATTTGGTAAAGACCAATTCATATAATCACAGGCTTGTCACAGTGCAGGAAGAGGCCATTCGGTCCATCGTGTCTGTGCCGACATTCTGAATAAGCAATAAAAACAAAAAAACTGCGGATGCTGGAAATCCAAAACAAAAACAGAATTACCTGGAAAAACTCAGCAGGTCTGGCAGCATCGGCGGAGAAGAATAGAGTTGACGTTTTGAGTCCTCATGACCCTTCGACAGAACGAGTTCTGTCGAAGGGTCATGAGGACTCAAAACGTCAACTCTTTTCTTCTCCGCCGATGCTGCCAGACCTGCTGAGTTTTTCCAGGTAATTCTGTTTTTGTTCTGAATAAGCAATTCACTTCGTGTCATTCTCCCACCTTCTCCCCCTGACCCTGCCCATTCTTCCTCTCCCGATAACAGTCTAAATCCCTTTTGAATGCATCAGTTGAACCTGCCTCCACTGCACTCTCGGGCCGTGCCTTCCAGACCCTAACCACTCACTGCATGACAAAGGTTTCTCTCATGTCGCTCGAGCTGCTAGCCCAGTCTGATAAGAACAGGTCTTCCAGCCAGAGGCAGTCTTAGCATGTCCCCTCAGTTAGAAGGTACCCACCATGCTTTAAATGAATTCTGGCAGCTGTTGCATTGGCACTTACCCACCTAGCCTAATAAGGCAAGATTTAGCAGTGTCAATGCCAGGAGCCAGCTGCCATATGGACAGCTTCTGGAATCTAGTTTAAAAGAAGATCACTATAACAGACCGCTTACATTCAGTTTGCTGGCTCCACCAATGTCTCATAGCGCGTTGAAGTTGCTCAAAGTAATGGGAAAATGAAGGCTGGTGACAACATTTCAGTTTTTTTGGGGGTTGACAGGCTTCTGAAAAGCTGCATTATACAAAACCTTCCCAATTTGGTCCTCTAGACAGTTTATGAGGTTTTGATTTTCATTTCAGTGTAATTTTTCCCTATCCACATCATAGTGGTACTGTTTAATCTGATAACACTTTCTAGTTATCAGCCCCATTGAAACCCACAAAGACCAGCTGAACTGAAATGCATACGTGTCTCATCCTTTTCACACTTCGCCTAGAGGGGAGTGTCCTGTCATCAGGAACCGCTTAAGCAAATCAGCATCTCAATAACCCAAATTAATCCTTTACTGCAGAGATGTCCAAGGTTTTAGTCTTTGTTGGCTGCATGGGTGTGAATTATTGAGCCCTTTGTGACCATATATGAATTTTGAAGCCATGTCACCATTCATTTGAGGACCGCTATTCTTGATGTTATCTGGTTCTGGGTGTTCTCATTCAGGACTACTTAGCAGTAAGAGCAGTAAAGCATCCCATTCCAAACGTTGCATGTTTCAAACAGGAAATAAAAAAACAGCAAAAAAAGAAATGTAAGTACCAAAAGAGTCATAATTCCCAGGTCATCCAAATAGATAGTCTGACTCATTTTGCATCACAGCTCCACATGTGCCAAGCGGTCGCCAATACAACATCAGTCCTCAAGGGTAGCCCCAGGCAATGAGTGTGGGGAAGCTGTTCAGTCATGGGGGAGGGGAAAGTTGGTAAGAATCTCACTCAGAAATTGAGTAATGACACAGTGCTCCTAGAAGTTGCTGTTCATACAAACATTCACTCACACCATAAAAAAGAGATACAGCGTATGTAACCATTTAGTACTGTTACAAAATATAAAGCCCATTCTAATTCCTTCCTTGGCTGTACCTGTGCTGACCATTCTTATGGTATATATGGCTCCAACAACACTCAAGAAGCTTGACACCATCCAGGACAAAGCAGCCCACTTGGTTGGCAACCTCTCCACCAACATTCATTCCCTCCACCACCAATGAACAGTAGCAGCAGTGCACACCATCTACAAGAGGTATTGCAGAAACTCACCAAGGCTCCTTAGGCACCACCTTCCAAACCCACAGCCACTACCATCTAGAAGCACAAGGGCAGCAGATGCATGGGAACACCACCACGTGGAATTTCCCTTCCAAGCTACTCCTCATCTTGACTTGGAAATTTATTGCAGTTCTTTCACTGTCGCTGGGTCAAAATCCTGGAACTCCCTCCCTAACAGCACTGTGGGTGTACCCACACCACATGGACTGCAACAGTTCAAGAAGGCAGCTCACCACCACCTTCTCAAGGGCAACTAGGGATGGGCAGATAATGAATAAAAAAATTGTAGAGCCCTCTAATATGGCCTGCACAGTCCCACAACAGTCTCTTCAATCTTCCTCTTACAAAGGGTCTCAGCCCCAGGACAGTTTCTTTAATATACCCCCGACAGAATGGCCTCAGCCCCAGGACAGTCTCCGACTCTTCCTTGGACAGTCTTATCACCCTTGACCCCAGACAGTCTTTCACTACTCCAGTCTATTCCTTGCTCACCCCCTAGTCCTGCCTCTGCCTTCCCCCCTCCCTCCTGTGTTCCATCAACCCTCCTCCCTCCTAGTTATGCCTCCATCTCTCCCCTTCACTCCCATTTTCCACAAGACCCACGTCCCCCCCACCCCAGCCTTCCTACATCTCCCCCCTACCCTCCCATGTTCCACAACCGTCCCCTTTGGCCTTCCTCCATCTCCCCTCTCCCCTCCTCTGTTTCACATCCACCCTCCTCCCCCCCCACCCCCAGACCTATTTCCATCTACCCCCCTCACCATTGGTATTGCCTCCTGTGCCCAGCCTTGGCATAGCTTGTGATACAGGCACCCAAAATCTTGCAGCAATGCCCTTAAAAGTAGGGGGAAGCAGGGTGTGTGTTCCTCAAAGTCACTGATGAACTGAAGCTTGCCGGGTGCATGCCATTTATATGCAGTAGGGAAACAGACAATTCTAATTATCCGCTGGCGGGGCACTTAATTTGGAGGGGGTGCTTAATTCCAGCGAGCTGGCCTTTTAATGAGCATTTATGAGATGCAAATATGGTTCCCGACATAGCTCAGCGAGAAAACCAACCTGCCTTTAACCCACACCAAAGTCAGGAGAACAAAACTCCAAACTAATTTCCTGCTGGCAGAAAACTGACATTTTCCCTCACGCCAAATGTAGTGGCCCCGCCCCCCCCCACGCTTCCTGCCATTGGTGGGAGCAGAAAATTCCACCCAATAATTCCCATGAGTTTCACTCTGAAGGATAACTTCTCCCAGCTTTTCATTCTCATTAATTTTTCAATGAGGATGACGCAGTTGATAAAAAGAAATTCCTGGGGCTCTGTAGACTTTTATGAAAATTCAGGGAGCAATCTAACTTGTTGGGGCTAATGAGAACCACCCCAACTTTGGAATGAATGCCTTGTAAATATCCTTTCACTCTAATGACTTAGTGATTTTTGAAGCTGGAGGGCCAGTGGTGCATTGAGTTTGAGCATCACAATTTCCTCTCTTTGATTAAATCCTAATACAGGTCAAACATAGGGTGAAACTTCCTTTCCTTCTCTTGGGCACCAATGTCAAAGTATGCAAGATGAGGCTGCAACCCAGATCCCATTGCAGAGTGTGGGCCAAAGACTGGTTACAGTTTGGAACCAGAGGGAAGAATAGAATTAGAAAAATTCACACCGATGTATCAGTACGTGTTCAGCAGTTGGAAAGAACACTGTTGGGGCAGAACTGAGGATGCTTTGCTATGTATCCCTCTAGCCTATGCAATATTTGGCCTAGGAGTATTTCCTGGTGATATTGGTTGGTTGCTAAAAGTGAGAAATGCAACATTGATGTTTCTTACCCTTAAAAAAATCTGTGCTGATGAATCCGAGTTTAATTAGAGAGAATCTGCGTCCATATAAAATGGCAGCATTCCAGTTTCAATTCTCGGCCTGTGCTGAACCCAGCTGAGTTCTCCTTTACACTATGGTTTGAAAAAAGGAAAGATTGGTCAGGGCTCCCACTGATAATCATTACTAGTGATCCTTTCTGGAAATACGCACAAGTATACATCAGGTAAGAGCAAGACTGGGCTCACTTTTGATGTTCCCATGATTAAATTCCTTGAATATTGCTGAAAAGAGAGACATGTTGCCGAAGCTTTCCATCTTGCATTCATTGGGACAAATGCTAGAATGCCAAATTTCAGATGATCACAACAATTTATTCCACAGGAGAAAAGGGTACTGATTGGTTGACAAGTAGACTCTGATTGGCCAAGGCATTGGCATGGAGAAAGTAGTAGGGAACTATAGGCTCCCTAAGCTCCTGGGTAATTCAAAAAGGTGCAAGTCTTGGACATATTCCTTTTGTTTGCAGAGAATGCATCCCTGCATGTATGTAACTTCTAGCAAGCATAAATGAGCCAAATGATTAAACGATTAATTCCTGCTAGCACTCATTGTTCAAGGCCTCAATACTGGTTAGTTCAGTGAGATTGTGGAGGACAATTGGCATCTATGCAGTATTTCACAGCAAGGATTCTATCTTCAGAAGTGATGGGATGGGAGGAAAATTGGCGAAAGTATAATGAATCCCTATTCAATTAAGAGCACAAGTTTGGAGAAGAACATGCACATCTGGGGACAATTTGAAATGTTAGGGTTTGAATTCAGGTTCACCCTCCTTTGTTAAAAATGTATGCAGGTGGTAGCCAACTATTTGTCTACACACATCACAGCCAATATCCTCAAACAACGTACATAGCACATACTTGTCGGCAGACTGGATGACCAAAATGCCTCCTCCCACATTTCTTCCACTAATATTACTTTATGCCCTCAGTTATTATTGAAATGCCAAGTTACTGTCAGGAGATGGGCTTTAAATGCAGTTCAGTGTTTGGTGGTGGCGAAGGCGGGCTGGGGGTTGTAGGGGTGTTGTCAGTCAAAACAGTCATTCAGATTCAAATCTATCTGTACTCATATGCCTAGGCCTGATCTCCAGGCATCCGTGCAGCAGAAATGAATAACAAATTCTGATATCACAGTAGATCAATCAGTGTCTGAACCAGAAAAAAGGTGAATGTCTTGGGTGTGGCCCCTTCAGAACTTCAGCTTAATCTACCAATATGGAGAACAATCAGTTAATTGTACAGAAACCCAGGGCCGAGTTTTTAGGCCCTGGCGGGCGCTGGCATGAAGGTGGTGGAGGTGTGTCGATTTGCATTGCCGGCCAGCATGCCTGTTTCCGGGAACCATTCCGCCCCGAGTCACCTTCCCAAGGCGGGATGAGGCAGGTAGACAATTTAGTTGGTTGATGACCTATTAAGGCCTATTGCCCGAGGTCAAATTGAATTCTCCAATCAGCCTCCATGTCTCTTGAGGCGTTGGGGGTTATGCTGGAGTTGTATAGAACCTTAGTGAGACCTCAGCTGGAGTACTGTCTGCAGTTCTGGTCGCCACATTATAGGAAGGATGTGATTGCACTGGAGGGGGTGCAGAGGAGATTCACCAGGATGTTGCCTGGGATGAAACATTTAAGTTATGAAGAGAGGTTGGATAGACTTGGGTTGTTTTCGTTGGAGCAGAGAAAACTGAGGGGTGACCTGATCGAGGTTTACAAGATTATGAGGGGCATGGACAGGGTGGATAGGGAGCAGCTGTTACCGTTAGTTAAAGGGTCAGTCACAAGGGGGCATATGTTCAAGATGAGGGGCAGGAGGTTTAGGGGGGATGTGAGGAAAAACGTTTTTACCCAGAGGGTGGTGACAGTCTGGAATGCACTGCCGGGGAGGGTGGTGGTGGTGGAAGCGGGTTGCCTCACATCCTTTAAAAAGTACCTGGATGAGCACTTGGCACGTCAGAACATTCAAGGCTATGGGTCAAGTGCTGGTAAATGGGATTAGGTAGGTAGGTCAGGTGTTTCTCACGTGTCGGCGCAGACTCAATGGGCTGAAGAGCCTCTTCTGCACTGATTCTGTGACTCCGTGATAGTGCAGCCGCTGAAGGCAGCCTCCAGGCAGCACACCAGGGCCCCAGAGCTCCAGGCAAGCTCAGAGACTGCTCCTGCCCGCCTGGCTTCAGCTGTAAGTTTCAGGCCATTGTGGGGAAGGGCTCCCACCACCCCACCCAAAAGCCCACCCCCTCCCCCCCACCCCAGTCCTCTCATCCCCATAATGATGGCCTGGCCGCTAAGGGCTTTCTTTAATGTAAAACTTTGGAACATTGAAGAGAGGCCTCCTCCATCTTGGGGCCTCCATACTCTCACTGACCTCACAGTGGCCCTCCGGCTTCGAGAGCCTGCCTGCTGCCCTAATTGAACAGGCCCACCCTCTGGCTCTTAATAGGCCAATTCAGGGCAGATCACTGCTGGGTGACTGTTGCCCACACAGTGTGGGCTTCTGGCCCCTATTTGAGCCTGACGATGGGGTCCTGAAACCTGTGAGTAAACTCCTGCCCCTTCACCTCTATTGCATGAATCCTAGTTAAGATACTATATATGAGAAAGCATGTAGTTTCTATCTTCAGTCAGTGCAGTGTTTGCTGATATTATCTAGGATGATCGTAGAGACATTACAATTGGCTCAGTGTCCCTCGACTTTAAGAAAATGAAAGCTAGGCCACACTCTCACTCCTCTCAAAATGTGATGTCAGAAGAGGACAAGATCAGTTGCCATGGGCCCCGGGGTGAAATTGTCAGCTTGACACTCATTCTGAAGGTTCACGCGTGATTAATGGTCACTTGTGTGAGATGCTGGAGGGCTCTGTCACTTGTGGAACCACGGTCCAGCAAGGGGTCAGCGCTTTCAGGAGAGGAAGAATAGAGAGGAGGTATTAATGAAAAAAGATGCTTTCATCAAAAGCAGGTTTTCTCATGGAGTTTGATAATGGGGCAAGCCCTTGTTAATGAAAAGAGCCATACAGCAGAATGTGGTTTGGCAAGGAGTATGTTTTACAGAAGACCTCTCAGTTTCTTTGTCCGTCAGCGGGTAATATAATATCAGGGATTTGGGCATATCAGAGAGTGGCATATCAAAGAGGCTACTGTATATCTGAATCCTGGCTGACAGTGACATGAAAGTGGCCAAGAATAATAGGTTACTAATCCATTCTTAACCATAGATTTGCTTTAGGTGTTTAGGGGAGGTAAACCTGTTCTCATTGAATTAAGATTGAATCTAATTATACAATATCAGGAGGGTATGCAAAAGCCACAGACAATGACAATTCTAGATAGACGTTATCCTTGTATCAGCACTCATTGCAAAGGATTATAGTTTTTACGGGCACCCCATGCAAATGAAGTTAATTCAGCGTTTCTATTTAAAGTGCTTATCTTGGTTAATCCAACAATGGATTCGCTGACCTGCAAATCAAAATCGAAGTGGGTGAGGGAATCTCCAATATGTGACACACATAACAAGATCTTATACCTGTTCCCTACAAATAGATTTACAACTTTGGGGTACATTTCTCAGGGTAGAAACCTTCCCCTCACCCCACGGCCTTTAAGGTAGCAGATCCAATCTAAAGAATTGCTATAAATCAACAGTTTATTTATCAATCACAAGATTAGAATATACATTGAATCCTTAAGTTGCAAAAATGAATAGGAGTAGTGTTATGGAGTGAAATGAGCCAACCTTTTCTGTTGTGTTTTTATAATGATAAAAATGGCAGCAATAGCTCATAAGGGATTATGCAAACATGCTGTGGGTTCATTTATTAAGGCTAGGTGCATGGGAACATTTATACAGAGGCATAAAGCTTGAGCATGTCAGAGCTGCAGAGCTGTGTGTATGTGTTCTGCTTAAAAGCAAAAGTGAAACAAAACGCGGATTGCATGACACAGTTCCTTTCTAGTGATGTCATACTGCAATCCCTGAAAGACATATTACGACAATTTCTCACATGTTTTAAGTTGTTAGATATTGCAGCTTCATTCATGAAAGCAACTCAAGCTACAGTACATAAGAGAGATTTGCATTTATATAGCGCCTTTCACAACCTTAGAATGTCACAAAGTGCTTTACAGTCAATGATGTGTAGTTATTGCTGTAATGTAGGAAACAGAGCAGCCAATTTGCACAAAGCAAGCTCCCACAAACAGTGATGGGGTAATGACCAAACAATCAGTTTTTACTGATGTTGATTGAATGATAAATATTTACAAGGACACCGGGAATAACTCCACTGCTCTTCCTCAAAATAGTGCCATGAGATCTTTTGCATCCACTTCAGATATCAGATGGGGCTTTCAGTTAGCATCTCATTCGAAAGATGGTGCCTCCAACAGTGCAGCACTCCCTCAGTCCCGCATTAGAGTGTTAGCTTAAATTTTTGTGCTCAAGCCTCTGGAGTGGGATTTGAACCCACAACCTTCTGACCCAGAGGTAGGAGTACTACCAACAGAATGGGTGTCAGTAGCACTATTTATCCAAATGATCAATCTTCACCAAAAAATTAGATAATTAGTATCTAGAGACCATTCCGCTGGGGGCATTATGCCCGACTTGAATTTTACCTTCACCTGATATCCACTTATAACATCCTTTTCATCTGGAACCACTTGGCTCCCTCCTTTATAGCACTCTGGGAGTACCTTTGCTACAAGGACTTCTGCAGTTCACGAAGAAGGCCGATGTCACCTTCTGAAGGGCAACTGGAGATGGGCAGTAAATCCTTGCGTGAGACACCCATTTCCCAGGAATGGCATAACTAAAAGCTAATTTTCCCCTCTATGACTTTTTGATGCTAAGGTCAATTATAGCAGTTATGTTTGTGTAAAATCAGCTGGCATCACAAATGCTGATGATCAAGTCTGAGTCTTTTATAATATCTGTACTTTGGAACCTCAAAGGACAGCTCCAATGTTAGATTTGACAAGTCCGTTTATTGACCAAGCAGAAAAGGGTGAAAAATAATTTGCAGCGATGACAGTGCAGTCTGATACTCAAGACTATTTATTTCTGCCTCCGTTCTTCAAACCATTTTAAGCTGAGATCACAGAAGCGAAGAAAACTGCGCAAACTGAGAGTTGAACTTGAGCTTACAAAAACAGATACCCTTTGTAAACTTTAACCTTTTCCCGCATTCAGCAAGTTACAGCTAGTGCTTGATACAGCAGAAACTCTGCACTGTAAGGTTATAGGAATGGAATTCAAAACTAAATATAGACTGATAAGATTGTGCCAGAGAAGAGATTTAACATTTGTGGACTTACGATGTAATCAGTTCCTAATTGAACAATTGTACTTGGACTTATACTTGGCAATGAATATAAATTAATTGCTCATGAAAGTGATTTATATTTCAACTGGCTACTCAGATTTGTGCTTTTAAAGGAAACTAGCCTTTAACATATATGTCAGAGGAATCTGCACAGTGCTGTTGTCCGGCAACAACTCGAATACCGTGTCCAGTCTGGTCACCGTAACACAGGGGATGAGTTCAAGTGCTGGAGGCAGTACAGGGGAATCTCAGGGTTGATCAGCCCTGGTGCCAAAATGTCTTGATTATTAAAAAAGATCACAGCAGTGAGGATTTTGTCTTTAGTAAAACTGCAAAACGAGGACAAGGGGATACCAGTTCAAATTAATAAACAGTGAATTTAAGCCAGAGATCAACATTTCAATGGACTCCGAGCCAGAGTAGCGGAGGTGAAAACCCTGGTATTTAAGAAATGATTGGTTACTGCAATGTGGGAACTTCAGGTCTATCTGAATGGATGAATTTCGATGGGCCAAATGGCCTTCCTCAAATTGTGAACTTGTTGACATGTGCTGGTCACATTCTGCATTTTATGCTAAGCAGTTTAGTAGGATCATATGCCTGATGGGAGCAATATGACATGACAAGCCCTACTGATGAGAATGTGGCTTTTATCTATTTCCCCTCTCGTTTCTTCCCTCCAGCTGTTAAAGCTCTGACTCAGGCTAAGGAGTGGTTCCACTGGCTCACCCACCCTGTGAATGTTGGCAGACTATTCAACCACAAGAGCATCGCAGCTAAGCTTGATCATGTCCTCACCTGACTCCCAAGAACAGGTCTAAGCTTGCATTTGACAGCTTTGTGATCAGGAGATAAATTCATGGCTGCTTCTTAACTTTCCTACATCTTGAGGCCACGTAGGGTAATCATTTTGCCTGTTATTGGCCATCTCAGCAAAAGCTGGAAGCTTTGTTTCAGATGTCTGCACCTGCAGTATTTTGCTGTTGCCTTCGTGTTTAATTCACTGCCACTGTTCTTCCAGGAATGCCAACCTTGACAAAGTTCTGCTCTTCTCTCCGATAGGATTTCTATTCTGATTGAAGGTCACAGACCCGAACTGCTAGCTCTATTTCTCTCTCTCCACAGGGCACGCTTGACCTGACATTTTCTGTTTCGTTTCAAGGAGGTGCCATTCAGTGTTAATTAAGTTGTATGTTGCCATTCGGGAGATCATTCAGAAGTTTAGAATGAGGCAGCATTTGTTTAAACACAAGCCCTTTTACTATATTTTCAGACATAAAACTGCTAGTTTGTCTCAGCCATTCTGACTGACGCTCAGTGCAGGAGCCCATAGGGAGTTGCTCGAGTGCTGTAATCGGACAGCTGACCTTCTAAATAGTGTGATCTCTGCATTCCCGTGTTGCCTGACATAAAGTAAATGCACCTTGGGGTTAAACGTTGGGCCATGTATAGTCTGTACTTCAATGAGAAGAAAGAATTGTGTGCAATCACCTTATCACCCACTCAGAAACACCTCAATATACTTCACAATACAATGAATTGCTTTGAAATGCAGTAACGATTGCACTTGAACAAATGTGACTGCTATTATGCACACATCAAAAGTGCATGAAGAGGTGAAGGACTAAACTAATCTGTTTTTAGGTTGTGTTGCTTGAAGGTGGAATGTTTGCCAAGAAATTGGAAGATCTCCATGTTTTTTTTAATTAAATTGCGCTACAGGATCTTTAATGTCCACTTGAAACGCTGAAACAGGTAGACAAGCCTCAGTTTAACAATACAGCCAAAGGATAGGTCTAGGATGGGAGTTCATTATTAGGCCATTACACCAGAGATTCTCAAACTTTTTAATCCATGGAGCATTTGGGCAGGGAAAAAAAGCCAGTAAACCATCTACCTGGCCTGTTTTCACTTGTCAGAATTAACAGGAAGAATGATGCTGCCTTTCAATGAGACACCAATGAGGTGATGTGTGGTCCCAAACTGCAGAGCTTCAGTCTCACCTCAAGTGCCATGTTCAACCGGTTCCTCTTATTGCTTTCAGCCCCACAAGCACTGAAAATCCAAAATAAAAACAGAAAACGCTGGAGAAACACAGCAGGATGCTACCAAGTCTGCTGAGTTTCTCCAGCAGAAGTGGTATTGTCACTGGACTGGTAATCCAAGGACCAAGGATAATTCTCTGGGGACTGGGGTCCAAATCCCACCATGGCAAATGGGGAAATTTGAATTCAATAAAAATCTGGAACTAAAAGTCAAGCGGTGACCATGAAACTATTGCCAATTGTCGTATAAACCCATCTGGGGGTTCACTAATGTCCTTTAAAGAAGGAAACCTGCTGTCCTTGCCTGGTCTGGCCTACATATAACTCCAGATCCTCAATAATGTGGTTGACTCTTAAATGCCCTCTGAACAATGGCAATTAGAGTTGGGCAATAAGTGCCGGCCCAGCCAGTGATACCCAAGTCCTGTTTTCATTTCAGATTCCCAGCACCCACAGTATTTTGCTTTTATCAGATTGAAAATCCAATCTGGCAATTGGTATGTTGTAACAGTAGCAGAAATCCTGCTTATAAAAACTACATTGTTGTGGCTCTCGCTTATAGCGAATCATACCACCCGTGTGGGAGCCTGTTCTGGTTTCGCAATGTCGCACGGGTGATGGGGCTGAGGGTTATGGCCTGTTCTCACTCATATGACTTCAATCATGGCGTTAGGCATCAATGATGTTTTAGACCAGCCCACAGATCACTTGGAGGACCCTCGCTGACCACAACTTGAAAACCTTACCTTACACAAGCAAGCAGTTTAGAAAAGGTCACATCTGTGAGACCCGGCATTCATAACCGATGGAAATTTTACAGAAAAGCTTAAAGAACAAGTTAGGGTGCAGATAGGTGAGTTGGTTCAGTGGTAGTTTACTGTTTTAACTACCTTTTTTGGCGATCTCTAAACTTCTGTATTGTCTGCCAAATTTATAATGCATTCTCTATGAAGTGTATTTTAACAACATATCCAACAGTCAAGTTTGAGTTTACCATTTTCTGAAGGGAAAGACAAGTTATCTCCTACATATAACAGTAGGAGTTTAAGTTTATTTATTTTTCTGACATGGGGCATTTGTGTCTGGAGAATATGGCAAGTTATGAGAAAAGTGAGTGGAGATTGTAGTGTCAATGTTTTATCCACTGTATGTGAAGTTTAAAAATTCATTATCATGTTTTTTTAAAAATTCTTTCACAGGATGTCTGTGTCACTGGCTGGGCCAGCATTTATTGCCCATCCCTAATTGCCCTTGAGAAGGTGGCGGTGAGCTGCTTTCTTGAACCACTGCTGCCCATGTGGTGTAAGTACGCATACAGTACTGCTAGTGAGGGACTAGGATTTTGACCCAGCGACACAGTTCCAAGTCAGGATGGTGTTTGGCTCGGAGAGAAACTTACAGGCGGTGGTGTTCCCATGCATCTGTTGCCCTTGTCCCTCTATGTGTTAGAGGTCATGAGTTTGGAAGATGTGAGCATTGCTGATTTGGCTGATAAATATAGCTCAACCCGGGTTGCCCAGGTTTGATGTAAGAGCAGCTTGCTAGGCCAATTCAGAGGGATATTAAGAGAACCACATAGATGTGGGACCGGAGTCACATTTAGGCTAGAGCAGGTAAGGATGCCAGGTTTCTTTCCCGAAAGGAACATTTTCTGATGCCAGTTTTTAAATTCCAGAACTGGAAACTGCATTCAAATTCAAGTTGGGATTTGAGCCCACAATTCTTGGATTACTATTTTTAGCAGAATAACCATACTACCACTGCCCTCCCCCTGCAATGTAGTATCATGGAAGTAATAAAGTATCTGCTCTTAATGCCTGTGCATTTGCAGCTGTTAGAAAGTGTTTGGATGCAGAAATGGGTTCGCCCGCAATGCTGAACATAGTCAACTATCACCTATCACCAACACTCACCTATCTAAGCTCCTGTATGATGAACAGTCACTGGGATAAGGTGCCAGAGAGCAGCAGCATTCTGGGAACCGTACATCAACAACGGCTTCAGGAGCAGAGGGGAACAATTTGGTGAAATTGTTAAGCAGAAACAATATTTCTAAACATGAGTTCAGCCCTGTAAGATGACAATTGGTGTTTTCAACACCACTCAATTAGAGATAGTCTGCTTCACCCAGTCTTAGAGGAAATCGGGAAATCAAGAGGAAGGGCGTTGCACCAGTACACGACGTGTGTGCAACATTAACCCACCACCGCTTGGGCAAAAAAAGAAGGAAAGGTCATGAACTATTTTCATCACAGTGGATAGAATCATTAAAATTTTTGACATGCATGCCTTGAAATACTTTACCACAAGGTTTCAAACACACTGCAGTCTTTTCCACCAAGCACATTTTACTGACTGACGAAGCAGCCAATAAAATGATTGAAGGCAGTCAGCAGACAGAGTAAATGCTCTTGGCTGAGGGGCCTACTTACAGTAAAGAAGTGATTATTAAATCCATCAAGACTGAAGTTAACTGCTTTTGTCAAATGCACACAATACTAAATACTTTACTTTTAACAATTGAAACATTTACCCACCCCCCTGCGCCCACCACACCCCCCCCTACCGTCCCACCACACACACTGATACGCAACATTAAAAGCATTAACTATTGCTGCAATGACAGGTCCCTTCCAGTTTCTTACTAATTGGTAAAAACAAAAAACTGCGGATGCTGGAAATCCAAAACAAAAACAGAATTACCTGGAAAAACTCAGCAGGTCTGGCAGCATCGGCGGAGAAGAAAAGAGTTGACGTTTCGAGTCCTCATGACCCTTCCACAGGAAGGGAACCATACATCCTCATGACCCTGTTGAAGGGTCACGAGGACTCGAAACGTCAACTCTTTTCTTCTCCGCCGATGCTGCCAGACCTGCTGAGTTTTTCCAGGTAATTCTGTTTTTATTCTTACTAATTGGTTATTGCCCAGGTGTGAGTGTAGTATTCAGTGTCAGCTGCCTGTATTGGTATCTCAGTCAATTCCGCTTTCCGCTTCACCTAACATGGCACACACACGCACATACACACGCAGGCACACACGCAAGCACACACACACACACACACACATGCGCGCACACACACACACGCACGCACACACACATACACACACACACACGCGCGCATGCCCCCCTTCTAGATTCCCCACCAAGAATAGCTCATGTATCATCAGTCAAGGACTGCACATAAGATCTTCTAGTCCGTATAGGTTAATATTACGCTATTAGCTGTTACAGAAAACCACTTTTGTATAGCCCATTATCTCTGGCAGCTCAAAGGGGTCCCTCAACAACTCACACCTGCACCAGCACATGGCCGCCGCAGCACATGACACTAGTTTGAGCTACACATAAGAACATTAGAAGTTGGAGATTAGACGACATAGCTCCTTGAGCCTGTTCTACCATTCAAGAGGGTCTTGGCTGATCTTCTGCCTCCCATGCCCATATCCCTTGATTCCCTGAGAAATTAAAAACACTATCTATCACCACCCTGAATGTAATCAACAATGGCACCAGACTGTCAGTTAACTTCTAGTTGTCATCTCAATGCAGATATTCAATTTCACAATATAGATTTGATAAAGGACATAAAACCATTGTCGGCCGAGATTTCCCATCCCACCCAAGGCAGACACCATGACAGGCAAGAGTGGAAAATATCATGAGGAGGCCAAAAATTGGCTTTACATCATCGTAAAGCCAGTTGGTGATTGTGTGCTGCAACCTCGAATGGTGGGCTGCGCTTCCCACCCTCACGTCGGGAACATCACCTCAATATACTTGCATCTTAGTATAAAGACTGCTCGCCAGAAACATCCCCCCCCACCCCCATGCTGGGTCATCTGAGCACATCAGTGTGCAGTTAGAACGACGTGCTTCGCAATGGTATATAAGCGACGCACATCTGGCAAAGTGCACTTCGCTCATGACTTTGAGGCTAGTTCGCCGACCTTGCATCGTGCAGCGCTAACAGTCATCAGCACCAGGCTTCACAGGCACCACCACATCGCTTTCAGGGTCTTGTCACAAGCAAGCCTTTACCTACCAAACCAGCAGTAATTTGGGGTGCCTTTTAATATGCGGAGGGTTTGGGTTCCACTGGGGAAGAGGCGAAACTTGCCTGAGGCATGGGAAGTGGCTGCAGGGCAAGGGGAAGGCACAAGAATGGGGGGGTGGTGGTGGGGTGCGGAGGGGGTTAGCATCCTCAGTGCCAAGATGGGGAGAGAGCATGTTACAAAGTGACATAAGAGACCAGAATGGGAGGAGCACTGAGTGCTTCAGTTTACATTGTTAAGCTTACAGAGATTGTCCTTGCCCCAGTCCAGGGAAGGGGAAGGGCATGTCAGTCCATCTCAGTCAAGCCCAGCATGTTGCGCGTAGGGCATTGCTGTAACATCACTCGCCTCGGTCCATGAGGTTTGTGGCATCATAATGGGCTGCAGATGGCATGCTCAGTCAGGGGAGGCATCTGCAGCCTACAGGTTGGGAGTAGGTATTGTGGGGGCATCCAAAGGTGTGGGGAGGTGGGGGTATAAGTTTAACTGTGTAAGTAGTCAAGTTGGGAGCGGTGAGCTCTACTCGAGGCAGAAGCACATCCACCTCAAAATGTTCAGGGGCTAACAAACAGATATCTTCCACAATCACGATGGGATCAAGGGATACAGGGGAAAGATTGAGAAGTCTTGGAGGGAGGGAAACCTGAATAATAAGCTCCTCTAGGATGATGGGAGGGGTTTCCACACTCACACAGGGAGGGGCAGAGCTGGTCTGGCAGTGAGACCCCAGCACCACCATCTTCCAATCTTCAACGATGGTGCAATACAAAATTAAAATAAGGAGATACTCTACTGGTGAGGGCTCTGAGGGCAGATTGGAAGGCAGGTGCATGCACTGGGTGGGGGTGGGGGAGGGGGAGGGGCTGATTAAAGGGGCACCCAACTGAACTGTGCGTTCCCAAATGAGGACAGAGGCACAACGGAGACATGTTAAGAGCCTTTCAATGACAACTCAGGGAATCAGGAAAGTGAAGCAATGATGCACATTCATGCGAGACTATTCCAGAAAAGTGGCTCTTAATCGATCTCCTTGTATTAACTCTTTGTCCACAGCCTGGAAACTCCCCAGAGCAATAGTGAGCTCCAGAGCAATTGGACGACCGGACAAGCTTCAGATGCGTGTTAGAATCGTGGTGCTGGCAGATTCACAAAAGAGAAGCCTCAGGCCCCTCTCAAATAATCTCATTTCCATACTAAACATCTTCCCTCATGTTTATTTCGAAGAGTGTAAGCATTGGGAGTGCAGTGAATGAAGATCCCAGCACCTGGGCTGAAAGCAGCACATCCAAGCACCTGGCCAAAGCAATCTCATAGCAGTCGGTCATGTAAAAGGCGGAGAGGGGACCTTGAAACGCACCCTGTGGGGACCAGCATTTCAGGGGCAAATAGTTGCCGACACTGGAACAAAGCCCTTGAACTCACATTTACTGGTGAGTCATTGACAGAAATAGGACCTTCGGGGGGCCAGTGTTGACTCACGTCTGTTTCTCTTGATACTGCAGAGAGGAGACCATCAGAATGATGGAGCCTGGATTTATTGCTGCCTGCATAATCGCATACAGGCAGAGGAGAAGGAGAAGATTGCAATGGAGGCGCCTGGCTTGCCAAAGGGAGGAGCAAAACCTCAAGACCAAGGAGCAGCAGGGCCCCCTCCAGGTGGAGAAGATGAAGCTCTCAGAAACATGATATGTAAGCGGCTCACGAGACCCAGGGCGTACAGAACTCGCCTGTCCTATCTGCAGATGAGCGAGAACCAGTGTCGCTGATGTCTCCGCATGTCCAGGGGTCCGGTGACTCACATCTGCCACATTCCCCAGTCCATATATTTATATCAGGAGTTAACTTTAGGTTAACATTCGGTGCTAGTTGGCTCGTTCTGCTCCTGCTTCCCCAGGGTCCCAGGACCTGCCAGCCATTTTCTCAACATTTCCATATCTTCCATAATCACCAAAGGGCTTTGCCTCTTGTATTTAAATGCCTGGCGTCATGATAACATTTAGTCTCAAGTGTAGAACTTGCGGGAAGGTCAGAGGCCATTGATGGATCTAAACTTTGTCCAGTGTTCCGACTTCCCCAGCAGCTCAACAGACTTGGGTGTTGATCTCATGCTCCAAACATTGTTTGCTTACTGTGAAGTATATAGTGTTAAAATGAACCCCCATGACCAAAAAAATGTATATTTTTGTTTCATCCTTTAAAATCATACAATTGGAAAACAAGAGCTGATCATTTCAGGCTAACACCAGCCCTTTGAAGGCGCCATGTATATTAAATGCAGCTGTCAGCAGCACTTCGTTTACTTTTTTGGTGTTGCTTCTGGTTTTTGTTGGGGACTGGCAGGCCATCCATTGCCAGTGGCTCTGAAAGTAACGGCTGCACTGAATTTCTACGCCAGTGGCTCCTTCCGGGATTCCGCTAGGGAGTTCTGCAGGATCTCTCAGGTATCCATGCACAAAGGCTTTCATGAGGTCACAGACGCCCTTTTTGCCAAGGCCCACAATACATCAACTTCGACAGAGATCAAGCCAGCCAGGACACTAGAGCACTGGGCTTTGCTGAGATTTTCGGATTCCCACAGGTGCAGGGTGTTATCGACTGCAATAATGTGGCTATAAAAGCTCCTTGGCAACAGGTACTCCAGCATATAAATAGGAAAGACGACCACTCGCTCAATGTACAGCTGGTCTGCGACCATAAGAAATATCATGCAGGTTTGCACCCAGATACCCAGGACGCATCCGTACTCATATATCCTGAGTAGATCGCAGATCCTGGACATCTTCAAGGGACCACACAGGATCCAGGGCTGGCTCCTCGGTGACAAGGGATACTCGCAAAGGAAGATGCCTATGAGCCGGCCACAGAATCTTGCATAGAGAAGGTGCACAATGCTCATGCTGCTACCTCCTCATTGGTGGAGCAGACCGCAGGCATCTTTAAAGATGCGATTCTAATGCCCGGACAGATGTGGCAGAGCACTCCAGTACACTCCCCAGAGGGTCTCATGGATCATTATGGCTTGCTGCACACTGCACAGCCTAGCACAGCAAAGCGGGGGGGACTTGCCAGATGCCGACATGGAGAGGCGGTACGTCACCTCTGATGAGGAGGACATGGAAGGGGAGTTCGAAAAAGCTGAGGCTGGAGGGGGAGAGGCTATTGCATGGGCCAGATGAGGCAGGTGTGCATATAAGGCCTTCATAGCCACCAGATTCCATGAGGAGGATGAGGACTTGCAGTGAGTACCCTCTTGGGCAAATGTCAAATGGGCCAACATTAACACCAGCATTGCTATTCCTCTCATTACAACCAAGCACTTCAATCTGACAGTGAATAGTTACACCTCAGGTTCACATTGTCCTGATCCTTTGAAGGGTGGTGAAGCCTCAAGAGCGTGTGTCTTTGCTGAGGTGAGGTGATAACTGGGGGACGGAGGCACAGCATTAGAAGGTGCTGCCTCTTCTTGTGTCTCTCCAGCATCCCAGTTGCAATGGCAGCTTACAAGAGCCAGGAGCTGTTTCACTACCTTCAGTGGGCTCATAGCTGTATACTTTCAATCTGATAAAGCCCCTCAAGGAGATACTTCTCTAGCAATGGGACAACGCATTCTGTGTAACCTCGATGGTGAACCTGATAGGGCCAAGACAGCTGAGGGTGTTCCTCAGGTGTGCATCAATTCACAGTGACTCAGTCCTCTGTGTCACCTTCTTCTCTATCACATCAACATTCGGCACTCTTAGGGATGCTGGCCCACTTTTATCCTCACCTTTCTATGCATGTGGACCACTTGAGGATGACGACATTCAACCACTTGTGTGCCAGACATTAAAATGCCTCCTCTTTAAGGCACATGTTGTGCCCTCATGGCCAACCCTGGCCCTTGGAAACTCTAAAATGCTCAGACACCATGAAGCCCTCCATGTCAAGATCCATTGCTAATCAAGAGCACACTTCACCTTGAGAAGATCCTCGCTCCTATCCCATTGCTCTCCTCAACATTGTCTAAAACTACGATGTGAGCTTCCAGACCAAGCTCAAAGGCTTTATTGACCACCAGAAATCACCATTTGCAATTAGCATCACTCGTCTCAGCGAGTGTTTAGGTGATGGGACAGACAGTGCTGCATCCCAACATTGTGACGAGAGCCTTGTGGCTGCAATACAGACAGTTACAGTTTGAGAAACACTCAAGGATGTAGGATTGAGCACCAGGGCAATAATGTGGCTGAGGGGGCAGAGCTTTGGCACCTTCAGATGGCAAGGTGCTCCCCCTTATTGGTGAGTTCAGCAGATGTACACTTGGAAAGTTAGGAACGCAGTTGGCAGACAGCAGTGCACACGAGCTCTGAGTATGGGCTCATAGCATGAAAATCCTGCTGAGAGACAAAGGGCACACAGAGTCGCATGATATATGACCCTTCTCCATGCATTAACACTTCTCTCCATGTACACTCCAACTCCACCTTTCAGGAATGCAGGCAAGATAAGAGAACACCTCTGCCTCAATCTTACACAGCCAAGAATAAACATGACATGACCCTGCAAAGCATGTGAACGAGGTTCCTCCCAGAAGCACACTTAACACTAAGGTTGAGGCAGCACTGATGTCAAGAATGACCTGAAAAAGGGGCACACACTGTGGTGATATGAAAGCCCACTACATAGCCAAGAGGTCCAGGATAGCGACATCTGCAATAAGTGGGGGGAGGGACCATGGTCTCACAACTGATTGACAGCAACACAGCTCATCATAAAAAGGAGGCATACACAGGGGGGGGAGATGTGAAATGGGTGCAATTCTATTTACATTTGTGTACGTTATATACATGTTGTGAACACCAGTGTCACTGTTGTTTTCCTAAATTTTCTTGATCTTCTTAACCCTCCAGCTACATCTGGATGCATCCCCAATATCCACAGCGAAGGTGGAGCCAGCCAGCTTTGTCCTGTTAGGTGTCCTCTGGAGGGCCAAGGCCTTGAGGGCTCTGGCTGTTTTGGGTGTCCTGCTGTGGAGCTGGAGATGATGGGGCTACAGGAAGAGGGGATTGGGATCAACTGGACAGTCCCGGAGTCACCTGGGTGCATGGGACCAGCTGCTGATGGTCCTCCCTGGTTGACTCTTCGAGGAGAAGGGGCAGCTGGAATGAGATCAAGGCGCCCTGGCCCCCAGTGATGGATGCCACCAATGGCTCCAAGTATGGAGTGCTCTCCTGCAGCAGTGCAGGACCAATGTCCTGCACAAAGGATTCCGTGGGTACCTCCATCCTACCGGTTCTGGCCTCAGTGCATTGTCATGCTAGCACTAAACACCTGAGACTGAAGGCAGACAGACTCCTTCATCATCTGTTCCAATCTAAGGAGTGCAGCGGACATCCCTTCTTGATGTTCCCGTGATTGTCGCTGCAGCTCCACCAACTGATTTAGGACCGAGTCCGGAGGTTCCTCATCCATTTTGGACTCAGCAGAATCATGGCTTCCAGCAGTCCTCTGAGTGCCAGTGTCCATGCCTCTACCTCCTGTGGACCAGAATGTGCGCCGTGCTCACCAGATTGTGATCCCGAGGCTGCTCTAGAACTAGGCCCCACCGAGGTATGTGCCTCTGCGCTGCTGGAAGGTGTGGGTGAGCGCTGTGACAGGTCATCTGAGGTATTGTCAGGACTCGAGCTAAGGACCTGGTTGGCTGACGGCACTTCGCAGAGGTTCCTATGAAAGATAGTAGAGATAATTAATGTGTGAAAGGCAACTGCCTGAGGGATGAGCTGGTGCAAGATTCCCGCATGGGCCTTGGTCGCCGATCTCACCATTGCCACAGGCACAGTCCATTTCTTCTCCAGCCAGCTGGATGATTCTGTTCTCGAAGGCACTGAGGACCTTGAGTTCTGGCATTCCATCCCAGGTCTGGGACCTTTCCCTGCAACTGTGTGCGAGCTTGTCCTGCATAAAGGCAGAGGGAGAGGACTGTGGGCAGGACACATGCCAGGGCAGATGATAAGGGTGCCTGGCGCATGTGGGTGGTGAGTGGAATCATGGATGGGATGACGACACAGGGTCCAGAGGAGGTGAGCCCAGCTAGAAATGCAAAGGCCTGTGTGAGAGGGAGCGGTGATGTCCCTTGGGCTGACGGTGTGTGATATCCTGTGTGATGGATGGGCTTTGAATGTGTGAGTTGTGAGTGATCAGATGGTTGACTTACCCTGGCAGAATGGATGAGATCGTTCGTTCTCTTTCTGCACTGGATGGCTGACCCCCTCAGTGCAGCATTCACACTGACCACCTCTGCCACCGCCGTCCAAGCTGGCGTGGTGTGGTTGGTGGAACTCCAGAGGGCAGAGGTCATCGCCATGGCCCCCATGGCATCCAGCAGGAGTTCCAGTGAGACATCACTAAACTTGGGGGCTGCCGTCTTCTTGACTTTCAGGGCTGTGTGGAGCAGTCCTGGGCGGCATGCGTTGAGAACGCTGTGTGTGCAGCTACTGTTTAAATATGGTGCCCGGCGTGAGGAAGCGGTGAGCTCACAACGGGTCGGGTGAGTCAGAGGCCACCTGCCCACAATCCAGAGTATTTTCCGTGCGTGCATTATTAATACAGTGGGAAGCGGAAGACACAGTGCCCAAACCCACCATTGCAGCCGGCGGGTAAAACACCGCTCTCCGCGGCTGCTGCCACACTTAGTGCACTGAGGGGGCGATACCCCACCTGTTGACTTTAACTGCCTGAAGGTTCCCTATTTGAGAGTACTCATGTTATGTTGCTGGTAACTGACGTGTTGCAAGGGGTCTCTAAGAAGACTCATTTCACTATTTATAGAATTTTAAATAAAAAAAGCAAATGTGAATCAAATGGTCTATTATCAGCCAGTCAGTAAAATGGAGTTACTTTAATAAGCTGTGAAATAAATATCCCCACGTGTCCTCATTTCCAAAAGCAGTTTAAGGTGATTTTTGGAGTCCTTTTCTGCGAGGTCTTTTGCCCCCCAGTGGGATACAATCCACATCAATAGAAGCTTTATGAATGGTGAAAGCAAGTGATTACACTATATGGGCCATTGCCTCTTAGTTGATAAACCTTTCTGATGGAAACCATATTTTTGACATTCCCTCCATTAAATGACCCGACAAACAGCCAACCACAGCAAATAAAAGTTTGGTGAGAGCTTTCGTGGCATAGGGTCAGAATATAATTTGTGACATATTTATCCCTGCCACCACATTTATATACCACAATCACTTGTAAGTAGCCTTGTAGATCTGAAATTGTGTGATAGCAATCCAAGGAAACCCCAAGTGTTGACCCAACCCATAACCCAACATCAACCTGTTATCACCTACTGTGTTAACCTGACTCCACCATTAATGTCATCTTATCAAACCTCTTATCAGAGTCTGCAATAGCAACACAACCACTCCCATAATAACCCCCCCATTGGAGTTTATACCAATTTGATCCTTATTACTGCATTAACTTGTTATAACCTACAATCCCAATGCACCAACTGCCATCAGCACAAACCTGTGACAGCTCACGATCGATTGACAACTTGACACACCACTGAGTATCAGCCTGTATCTTGCTAAATAAATGGTGCCCTTTTCTTTCAAGTGATGAGTGTTTTAAGAGCTTACCCCTAGTTTATCAGTTTAAGTTCCACTGCTGCACATAAACTAAACAGGCAGCTCAATGCAGGGAGCGCTGCATTGTCACAAGTGCCATCTTTCAGATGAAATGTTACAACAAATGTTCAGCACCATTCACGACTCCACAGATACTGAAGCAGCCCATGTCCAAATGCAGCAAGACCTGGACAATATCCATGATTAGGTTGACAAGTGGCAAGTAACATTCGTGCTACACAAGTGCCAGGCAATGACCACCTCCAACAAAAGAGAATCTAACTATCGCCCCTTGACATTCAATGGCATTACCATCACTGAATCCACCACTATCAACATTCTGGAGGTTACCATTGACCAGGAACTGAACTGGACTAGCCATATAAATACTGAGACTACAAGTACAGGTCAAAGGCTAGGAATCCTGTAGCAAGTAACTCACCTCCTGACTCCCCAAAGCCTGTACACCATCTACAAGGCACAGGAGTGTGACGGAATATTCTCTACTTGCCTGTATGAGTGCAGTTCCACAAGAAACTTGACACCATCCAGGACAAAGCAGCCCGCTTGATTGGCACCCCATCCACAAACATTCACTCCCTCCACCACCAATGCACAGTAGCAGCAGTGTGTCCCATCTATAAGATGCACTGCAGAAACTCACCAAGGCTCCTTGGACAGCACCTTCCAAACCCACGTCCACTACCATCTAGAAGGACAAGGGCAGCAGGCACATGGGAACACCACCACCTGAGAGTTCCCCTCCAAGCCACTCACCATCCTGATTTGGAAATATATCGCTGTTCCCTCAGTGTCGCTGGGTCAAAATTCTGGAACTCCCTGCCTAACAGAACTGTAGGTGTACCTACATCACATGGACTGCAGTGGTTCAAGAAGGCAGCTCACCACCACCTTCTCAAGGGAAATTAGGGATGGGTAATAAATGCAGGCCTAGCCAGCGACACCCATACCCCATGAATGAACTTAAAAAGTCCCGTCTGTTTGTTTAAATGGGCATCGAAGATCCTATGATATGATTTAAAATGGAACAGGAAGTTCTCCCTATACCCTGAGCATCATTCCTCCCTTAACCAACCTTACTAAAAAAAAAGTTATTATCTAAGATATAGTTTGTGCAACCTTGCTGCTTGCATGTTGGTTCCTAGGCTGGCCTCCATGATAGTGACTGCACCTAAAATGCAAAATATTCATTTAAAGAAAATGTTCTTAGGATGTGGACACAACAGAAAGACCAAATTTATTGCCCATCCTAGTTGCCCTGCAGAAAGATGATGGGCTTCTCCATGAGATGCTGTCGACCTTGTGGTGGTGCTCCCAGAATATTGTCAGGTAGGAATTCTGAGGTTCTGACCCAATTACAATAGAGGATCAATGATACTTGTCCCCAGGTCTGGATGCCATGTGACTTGGAGGGGAACATGGGAGTGATTGTTGCTCATGTTCTCTTGATGGCAGAGATCACAGAAGTTGGACATGTTAAAGCCACATTGGCGAGTTATTGCAGTACATCCTGAAGATTGTACATTCTGCAATCACACTACCAGAGTGGTGGAGGGAGTAGGTATTGAGTCCAGTGGTAAGGCTTACCAGTCAAGCAAACTGCTCTGTCTTGGGTGGTGTTTGAACTTCTTGAGTGCTGTTGCAGCTGGACCAATGCAGGCAAGTGGTGATTATTCCGCCACAGTTTTCACTTGGACAGTGTAGATGGTGGAAATATTCCCAGCCACCTATCACAGGGCAGACAGCTTCTGCTATGTTCTTGCAGCCACCGTTTTGAAAGGACTAGTTCAGTTCAGCTTCTAGTCAATTATGATTGACTGTAGGCAAGGAAGGCGATAAACATGGTGCTATTGGACTTTTTCTTGTCTGAGATGGACATTTATGCAGCTGGAATGTTGCCTGCCACTTGTCAGGCGAAGTCTGGATGTTACCTTGGCCCTGTTGTAAACTAACATCAGCTGCTTTCTTTTCAAAGAAGGGGTGAATGATGCTGAATATTTTGGAATCAACAGCAAATTTTCCTCTTTATTCTTTTTTCCTTTAACCCATTGCAACTCTGGCTGACACTACTTGCTCCTACAATAGTAATCAGTCATTACTTTCATTGCTCATTTATGATATAGAGCTGCTGTGCATAAGTAACAATCTTATATATTGCAGCATCATGTGAAGCACTCAGTCCTATGGCACTCTGACCTCTAGTCTTCTAGCAATTTGAACCAAGTCTGCCTTAAAGAAAAATTAGCAAGTTAACACACTCAAGTGGGTTATTTTCCAAATGCGTTACCATTGTATGAAAAGGAACAGGGAACTGCAGTTTTATACAGAAATAGTTGACCTCAGCGTGGGACACAACAGAAGTTACTGCTTTGAAAAGATTACTGTCAGTTGAGAGTACGTTTGTATCTGCTACTGTCGGTAATTCTACTGGCAGTTCATATTTTTTGGCAGACAATCAACTTTTTGGATCCTTCTGAAGAAGAGCCATACAGACCCGAAACATCAATTCTGTTTTTTTCTCTCACAGACTCTGCCAGACCTGCTGAGCTTTTCCAGCATTTTCTGTTTTCATTTCAGATTTCCAGCATCCACAGTATTTTGCTTTTATCTTCTTAATAATCAATGAGAACTGGAATTTTGTGCATTCTTCGAAGTTCTCCCTTGAGCAAGCACAGCTCAGTCTTACCGGGTTCCCTGACTTTTCATTTAGTGGGACAGATTTTTGAAGTTTCAGAGAAAGCCACAGGAGTCTAAGTTAGACTGGAGCCTAACTTCAGGTAAAACACTCAAGACACTAAAAAGAATATAGCAATTTTAGCAGGGTGCCAATATTTGGTAAGTTTTTGATCAGCAATTCTCTCTACCGTAGAGAGAAACATATGGACTCGAGACATTAACTCTGTCCTTCTCTCCACTGATGCTATTAGACCTACTGAATTTTTCCAGCATTTCCTGTTTTTGGTCCAAGCCTGTAGTGGCCAGCTGTCCCCTGACCTGCCCAGCCTGACCACGTCTAACCTGAAGTGCTGGAGGCAGCTACCACAGAAGAATACAATTGTGTTGGAAGTTTAACGTTTACAGCAAAGGAACAGAGTTAAATGAAAGCCTCATTTCTGTTAAGTCACTGCAGCACACTCAAATGACAGAGGTGTGTGGTCTTGTCATACCTTGTGATCTGATGCCAAGATGTTAATTAAAACATTTCCAGCTCACTAAAGGTCATTCCATTAACTGTTGTGGCTCAATGCTTCTGCACTGCTGCTTTGAATGGCTCTGTGTGGCTCATTAGCACAGAACTGTCTCAGAAGTGGAGTTTAGACAAGTTCTTTGGGGGTTGTGACCCATTACCCTCATTGCCCCCACCACCCCACCCACCTCCCCACAAGTCAGTAGACCCTGAGAAAAAAGAACAAATGGTGCATTTCCGTCCAGGCATTGTTAATTGTTTTAAAGAAAGTCTTGGTATAATTAAGATATTAAATAGAAATACCCACACGGTCATCTGTCTTCAGTGTAAACTTGGCAAGGATATTAAAACTTGGAACAGTTAGCAAAAATATCAAAAGTTTGTGTTAAACAGTCTTAGGCTCTCCCAGTGATTGCAGGTTTCATATTAGCCAATCTTGCTTTTTTTTAATTATAACTCTAATTGAACCTCCCTTAAAAATTAAACAAAAATTACCTTTGTCTTTTACAGACCTCTCAAGTCTCATTCATTTTTGCATACAGTATTAAACATGAAAACCTTGACCTTTTTAATTTTCTTTGTGACTGTGGAATACCCTATCAGATGATCATGACAGCTGTTCCTGTTCAATGTATTGAAATCGGATTAAAATAAGACATTCCAAGTGGTTTTAATCTTTGAAGATGATACGGTTGTATTACTCCATTGGGAAGCATGTGTAAGAGGCAAATCAGAGAGGGAAGTCTGGAGGGCTGCATTGCTTCACATTTTAAATATCTGCAATCCTCTCCGGACCAGTTTTTGGTTTGAAAAGTAGAAACTGGAAAGACCCCCTCAGATGATTGAACCATGAATATCTTTGAGGGGTGCCAGTGCCAAAGACTTTCTCACAAATATGTGGGCGATTCCCTATTGCAGCACTCACAAAGAGGAGTAGCAAGCACAGTTCTGTCAAAGGGTCATGAGGACTCGAAACGTCAACTCTTTTCTTCTCCGCCGATGCTGCCAGACCTGCTGAGTTTTTCCAGGTAATTCTGTTTTTGTTTTAGCAAGCACAGGCAGCACGCCCCATGAAGTTGAAAGCATCACCAAAAAATGACCAAATACAAAGAATTGACATCCTCGCACTGTTAAAATTGCATGCAGTGATGCTTTGACCCTTTTAGTGGCTTGATTGCTTTAGCTCACAAAATCCCGCAAGTCTCTGCCCATTAATTTTAATGGGTGGAAAATCAGGAGCTGCGTAAGTTTCCCGAGGTGGCTCACTACACATATCAGTATCCATTGGGGGCACTGGATCACTGAATCACTCTTTATAGTCACTTCCCCTAAGAACATTCTAAACCCGCTACTGCAGCAGCATGCACTATCTTATACTCTAGGAAGTTTTTTTTTGCAGCAGCAGCAGTTTAAGTGCGTTACCACATTGACTATGCCTGAAGCTTATGTTATGAGTGGCTGCTGTCCCACTGCATTTCAATGTAGCTCAAAAGTTTTCACGTGCTATGACTTTTTGTATTGAAGCCTTTTTTTTAAATAAAAAGTTGTTAGCATTTCTGGGGCAGTGTCTTTGTTTTTTAAAGCTGTTTGCCCACTTTTGCTAATTTTCTCAGTGCAATGTAGGATTATCAACTGTCCAGGGAGTCTCGAGGAATTCCAGGAATTAAAAGATAATGTGGTGGAAACTGCTGCTAGCAAGGAAAGAGATCATGCTTGAGCCCTATTAGCATGATTTCGGATTGGGGTGACTCTTGGCTGGGTGGTCACATCATGAAACTTCCAGGAATAAGTTGCTGAACGTGCACGTATGGCAAGATGCAACCAGGACCTGACACACTCCCCTAGCGGCAAAGGGAAACGTCTTGCTCCAGTTGTGCCACTATGGGAGCTAGCAGTAATTTATACAGCCCAATTAAGCTTTGAGTTCGATTGCAGTGTAAGTCTGAGCTGGAAACAGAAACTAAAACTGCACCAGTGCAATGTGCTAAAAGAATGTCAGTTTCCACCCATGTTTTAAATAAAATTAGCTTGGTATACAACTGTGATCAATTCCTGTGTCAATAACTAGATTTATTAAAAAGAAATGCAGATATTACCCTTTCTAGGAATATTTCTATATCTGCTGGAGTTGGTCTATCTGCACCAGTCACTGTTGATTTTTGTTTATCATATTGCTAAGGAAACCACATGCATCAGACTCAAACAACAATCTCTCAAATCCAACTGAGATGGTTTACAGACCTTTTTTTTTTTGGTTAATTATCAGAGATGTTGTTGATATTGGGGAGGAAGGCCAAAGCTTCCACCAATTAATGCTTAACCTGTGCCAAACCAATCCATTTAAAAATAATTAAAATTACACACATATAGTTTTATTCTTTCTTCGCTTTTTGGGTTACTTATTACTGTTTGATCAAATATTACATTTGTGGTTGTAGTTTAGATTGCATTTTTGCTTGCAGGATGTGGTTAGAAGTTCCATCATAGGCCCCCACACTGCCTTAGTGGGTAAGTGTACGACATGATGTGGTACCCGTATAGCATTGAACAGGAAGGCCCCAGGGTTAATCAGAATTTGCATTATCTGATCTCAGTTAGGGTGATAGTTGCAGTACAACAACTGATCTTAGTGTCCCTGTTCTGGGGAATTAAAATAACTGGTCATGGTTCTTACTCTTGATCACTATCCCAGCTGGAAGGTCTGCATGGCTGGACATTGGGAGAGAATGGGGCTGACCTCACCTGCAATGCCCTCCACAACCAATTAGCCCACTAAAAAGAACAGCCAGGCATTTAGAGCTTTTCACCTCAGTGTCTCAAAGTACTTTACAGTCAGTTAAGAACTTCTGGAGTTGTATTGTTGGAAACACTGCATCCATACTACAAATAGCAAAGTCCTACAAACAGCAATTTGATAATCATCAGTTAATTTGTTTTTAACAATATTAATTGAGGGACACCAAGGACACCTTGCTCTTTTTTTGAAAGATGGTGCCACAGGGTCTTATACCTCTGCCTGAGTGAGCAGGCAGGTCCTTGGTTTAACATCTCATCCGGCAGTGCAGCACCCCTTCAGCAATGCATGGAGTGTCAGCCTAGGTTTTTTTTCTGCTTGGTCTCTGGAATGGGATACTGGAGTGCTAACACTGATTGTCTAGGGCTAGGCTGATATGTGAAGAATGGTCATTTGGGCTGCTGGCTGCCTAAACTCTGCAAACAAGGAAGAGCTAGTACCTTCCAAAGGGGAAAGGCAGGAAGGGAAGGTTTTTGGGTAACAGTATTGCCAGCTCGCATTAAACCACACCTTAGTGTTTGGAGGAGAGCTGGGGAAACTTTTAAGTTATTACCACAAATGCCCGGTTTCCTTTCATATTACCCCATTGTATTCTGCGACCTGCCTTTCTTCACAGATAACTCATTTAGCCTCTCAGTTGACCCAGCAACAGGCATGGAAAAGTGCTCTCCAATTTTCCAGTCATTCACGTCACTTATTTTCAGTTTTGTAAACCAATGTGATTTTTTTTTGAATGAGCATATTTTCCATTTTGTGCTGCACAGAAAGAAAAGCCACGTTTGTATCATTGTTTCCCTACAGGTTGTGTAAAGTACCTCAAAGTGGCTGGACAGCAGCCAGAATGCAATGCGATGCACCATCAATTACTGGACAGAATATCCCTTGGTGAAATAATATTGGCGAAGGGAGCCAACTGGGTTGACAAACATTTTATTTCCACAGTTTGATTTTGAATCAGAGCGTTGGAGGAGTTTGGTTAGCCTTCTTCAGAGTATTGATAGTCTAATGGAGTTAACTGGAAAAGTAATTACCGTTAGACCCAAGCAGCAATGAAGATTAAATAGAAAAAAAATGAGGATGTGCATTGACTTAAACCATAGTATAGTTCTCAACAGTTGACAACCACATCCAATCCCTATATATAGGACCTCCCACACTGCCAGTTAACTTAACCTTCTGTTAAATGTGGTCATTTACCCCTATCGATGCTCACGCCTTCTAGTTTCCAACTGGACCTGCTGCAGAACAGGATTCCTACTTGCTGCTGAACAGTTAAGAGATTTGAAAATAGTTGGTGCATGTAGAAAGGATGTTAATTTTTTGCAGTATTTCCAAATATCATGAATATAATTTCTTACTCGTATCCAGACTGGGAAAAGAAAAATCAATTTTACCTCTTGTCATCCTACTCACAAAGGGTTAATTAAATAAGGGGAAAAAGGTGAATCTTAGTGGGTGTTTCTCGGAAGCTTCATAGCTTTAGCGCAGACTGACAGTGTGAAATAAGTAAATGCAAATTATACCTACTCATAGGGCTGACCACAACAGCTGTACTTGACAAATTGAACGTGACAACTCAAGGTACAAGCATTTTGCAACCACCTTCCCTGGAATTCAAGGCACCCTACAGACAATACCTACAGCTCTGGAGAAGAGTCAGCTCTTAGAGTTAGCTCTGTTCCTCTCTCCAGAGATGCTGCCAGACCTTCTGGGTTTTTCCAGCATTTTCTGTTTTTCATACCTACAAAGGTATTGTCTGCACTAGGAAATCAAAAGTAAAATTAGTTTTATTCCCTGTGCCACTCAGATGAATAATGCAATAACTTTTTTTTTTGTTTTTTTTTTAAATTGTAGGCTATCTTTTATGACTTTTATACACAATGGTGGCAGTAAAAAGTATTCTCACTCAGGTACGGTGCAGTGGCTTTTGGTAAATTGTGGATATAATTATGGGTCTTCTGCAAACCAAAGCTTTACCTCCATTAATTTATTTGCAAAATGCACCTCTGTTAATTTAGGTGGTTCCAGTGACTCAGTGATTGAGAAACATCAGCTAAAGGCACCACTAATGTCAGCGGAAATCTGTTTCACTCGGCACTCGTGCACCTCATGGTGTAAATGCAGCTTGAATTCAGTGTCAGAGGTTGGGGTGCCAACTGTAATTAAATGTATCCCTGGCGGTTTCATTGCATGATTTGCCCCTGCGATCTTGCCATTTGTCGGCCAACACATCCATCCTTGTGACGTACTGCCTTCCTATGCCAATTGGAAAGCAAAAAGATTCATTACACAAGCAGTCTTTTTTTCCCTATTCTCAATATTTTTATATCAGGTAAAGAGAAATGTTCAAAGAAAATGACGAAAAAATCTTTTCTAATGTCCTGATGATTTTTCTCCAGGGCTGAACACAGCAGTGTCCTGGAGATTGATCTTCAGTTCCTGAAGATTCCAGGCCAATCCTGGAGGGGGTTGGCAACCCTAGTTAGAGGCTGGTCTGGCACTGGAAGGAAGAGGAGTAAGATGAGAAGAGAATCCCCTTCCACTTGAAATCAGCTGGTGCCTTTCAAGACCAATTCATCGCTTCTATTCTTCAAGGGCAGAATTTTACGGTGCCACTGCGATGAGGGATGGGTCCATAAAATTTAGCGAGCCATTCAAAAGTCCATTGGCTTTGGTGGGACCGTAAAATCCCACCAGTGTAAAACTCTGCCCCATGTCTGGAGCTCAGCATGATAAGATCATAGTGAGTCAAGCCTACGGTGGTGCAGGTCTACCACCAACCGGTGCTCCCTGATGTGATCACAGACTCATTTAATCTATCCACTAATTAAGCTGTGCAGTCCAGAAATCCCAAGCTCAGTTATTGGCTTGTGCCAAAAGAAGCATTGGACTGGCCTGTGAAAGGAGTTCTGCGGTAAGGAGAGAATCAGGTTCATCAGTGCTCTTAGCCTCACAGTGGAGTAGCCTACAGACAGTTAGGCCCCCAAAAGCAGTGTGGGACCTCACCATGGGGCGAATGTGGGTTGTGATCTTAGCTTCAGTGCTGCAGTTTGCGGCAGGACAAGAAAGTTGAGGCAAAGACAAGCAAGTGTCGAACTACAAGGGCAGGATTTTACTGCCCCATTTCGGCAGGCGTAAAATGCGGCGGGGCTGTTATAAATCCCATTGACTTCGGCAGGAACATCAAATCCCGCTGTCCTAAAATTCTGCCCCAAAGGTGGAGATATGTTTGTGAAGCCACGTGCCAAAATTCCCATTGGTTGGGTGAGCTTCTTCCTGCACTCGTACAAAACAGGCAGATTCGTAAGGCATTTACCCTGGTCTGTTCTACTTGATTCCGAAAGTGACTCTGCCACTCTGAAAGTATATTGCGAAGTGGTGTTTGCTTCGATGAGCTTTTAGTTACCTTTCCTCACCTTGAGTTATGTTATTTTGATATGGAGGCCGCCATTCTTAAGTGTATTTTCTTAGTTGTTTCGCTAAACGTTTCCTGTCATATTGCTTTGTTGCTGCGATTAGGAATTTGCCACAAACAATGTGCCATGTGTGCAAAGCCCACATTATTAGTAAGACCATAGTAAGACCATAAGACATAGGGGCAGAAATTAGGCCATTCGGCCCATCAAGTCTGCTCCGCCATTCAATCATGGCTGATAAATGAATGCGTTATTGTCTACATTAAAATTGCTACCACTCTTAATTTGATTAAACTTTCGTATCTTTTATTTCCAGTGTATATGAGTACATTACAGCATATGAGTATTTAGAAATGTTCCCTGAACAGTCAATTTGAGTACGAGCACTTAAAGAAATCCACTTTGCAGCAATTCTTCAAAGAGGCAAAACCAGCTCGGGCAAGTCTGAAGCAGTTTATTAGAATTGCAGGCACTGTAAGCTGTGAGCTGCTGAGGGCTGTGTGAATGTCACATTGTTTTAAGCCTTAACCAAACTTGTTGTTCTATTATAATTCACTGTTGGGTAAGAATGACTTCCAAAAATAAGCAACGTAAGAGTAAGAGGGGTTTGGTACCATGTGGATGCACGACCACCACTCCGATAACAAGAGATGAGGAAGACTATCTCTAGATTTCAACACACTGAGAAAGAACATCCAGAGCTCGGACACCTTGGGCTGAATTTTTCAGCCTCTCCTGAGGAGTGAAGGGAGGAGGCTGGAGGGGCCAAAAATAGTGGCGCTGGCCGCCATGTCAGTTTAAGGGATGCCATTTCTAGCGCCAGCCATTTAGAGGAAGGTGAGTTTGGGCTTGGGGTGGGGGGGGCTCACCCACCCCCCATGAGGCAGATAGGCAAATGTTAACAGTAAATTTAGGAGGCCAACTGGGATCTTCCCGTGGAGCTCCAGCTTGTCGATGTTACAAGTGGGGCAGATCAACAGTCTGGAGGTCGACACCCAGTGGCAAACTGAGGTGCCAGCATTCCAGGCCTACAGGTCTTCCTTACTTGTGTGAGTGGGATGCAGCCAAAGGCCACCCTGTAGAAGGGTCCACCCCTGACCCCAACAGTGGTGGCCTGTCTGCTGTCCATACTTATTTATTAAAGCTTTTAAAAATTGCCTGAGAGAGCACCTACTTGTTGAGGTGACCCCCCAGTTACTAACCCTGTACTCTGAAGAGGAAAGGCCTCTGATTGGAGAGCCCAGCCACCGCCCTTCATTGGACAAGGAAACCATTTCCATGCTAATTAAGGACTCACCCACATGAAAACTTTAAATTTAATTAGTTTCTCTCCGGGGGCAAGATCCTGACCCAAAAATAAACCAGACTCCTGTTTCCCAGCTCCTTCCCAGGGAAAATTCAGCTCCTCCTCACACAATGTAGACGGAAACAACTTGTATTTATATGGTACCTTACCTCATCCTCAGGACATTCAGGACATTCCAAATCACTTCATGTTTAATGAATTACTTTAAAGAATCACTATTGTTGTGTAGTTGAATAGGAAAGTCCAATGTATACACAGCAGGAACAGAAAAACTACAGAAGAGACCTTGGTTAAGACACTGGGAGAACGCCTTACTCATCATCAAAGCCATGTAATTTTGGCCATCCATCTGAAGAGATAGACAGGGCCTTTTATAACAGCCTGCCCCCTTGGCAATACAGTATTCTCTGGAACATCAGTGAAGCGCCACCCTAAAATGAAATGGGCATGTGCTGGGTTGGGATCTGAATCTACAACCTTTCTAAATTAGAAGTGATAGCAATCCCAACTAATTGACCTAACACGGAATAGGACATTGCTGATTTTTACCATCCAGAACTTGTTCTGATAGCTGTAAGAGTCCAAGTTGAGAGATGTTTATTCTGCTTCAATCCAATTGTCAGTTAATGCTGAGTCCATGTCACAAAATAGACCCATCAATCGTGCCTGTTGTGGCTCAGTTGTAGCACTTCAGCTTCTAAAATAACAGGCTGTCAGCTCACGGCCCACTCCAGAGACTTGAGCACAAAATCCAGGATAATGCTCCCATGGAGTACTGAGGGAGCACTGTGCTGTCAGAGGTGCTGTCTTTTGGATGAAACATTAAACCCCCTCAGGTGGATGTAAAAGACGGCATGGCACAATTTCAAAGAAGGGACAGGGGAGTCCTCTGCAATGTCCTGACCAATATTTATCCCTCAATCAACTGGTCTTTATCACATTGTGGGGCCTCGCCAAGTGAAAATTGGCTATTGTATTTCCGTCATTACTACTGTGACAACCCTTAAAAATTACTTCTTTGAGTGTCAATGATTTGGGATTCCCTGAGGTCATGAAAGGCAGTATATGAATGCATGTCCTTCTTTCTATTGTGCATGCATGACCAGGGTGATACCAAAATTGCACTAGGACATTGTCCAGTATTTTCTGATCAGGCATTGGTGAAGGTTCATACTGCTGAGGTGTACAGGGCTCAATAAAGAGACAAAACAAGGCAGGTTTTCCAGATTTGTATTTAGTGCCGTTGTAAAACAAGCAAATTGACAAACAGCTTTCTGGTTTTCACAGCATAGGTTTTTAAAGCTATACTGACCCTTTCCAAAGGAAGTCACAAAAAGTGGCTTTTTCATGGGATGTCACCAACAGGGCCAGCATTTTCTGCCCTTTCCTAATTGCCCTTGAATGACTTGCTCAGCCATTTCAGGAGGCAGCTAAGAGTCAGCCACGTTGATGTGGGTCTGTAGTCACATATAGGCCAGGCCAGGTAAAGATGGCAGATTTCCTCCCCTGAAAGACATTAGTGAACTAGATGGGTTTTTATGACAATCGTTTCATGGTCACTATTATTGAGACTAGCTTTATGTTTAAAAATTTCATTAATTGAATTCACCAGCTGCCATAGTGGGATTTGAACCCATATCCTCAGACTATTAGGGTGGGCAATTAGTCCAGTATGCCACCGCCTTCCCCAAGTTGGCCTAAAAACTCAGTAGCCCAGCCCCCAAATCCCCAGCTCCCCTTCATTTCTAGGACATTATCTTTTTGGAAATTTTGGTTGCTTTTGTTAACTTTGTGAGGGTTTCATTGTTGTTATGCCAATTTGCACTTTGGAATGTAGAACCTATGGAATATTTGGGGCAAATATCTTGGGTACATTTACAGGAAAGCTAGACAGACAGGTACACGAGGAAGAAAGGGATAGAAGGGTAAGCTGATAGGGTTAGATACAGTTGGGTCAGAGGAGGCTGATGTGGCTAACACCAGTACGGCCTGGCTGGGTCTATTTCTGCACCGTTGGTCATTCTGCGTACTGCTCATTTTTTTTTCATTTATTCATTATTTTTCTTGTCGCCAGCTAAGTGAGATTTGCCCTCTGAATGGGAAAAAAACTCCCCACCTCTGAGGATGTGTACTTCTTGGGGGTTGCACTTGCCTCAGGGAGCTAAAGGATAAGGAAGAATTCTTTGTGTCATGCTCTGAGGCTCTGCTAAATTTCCTATTGATAGAATGCGTGAATGTGTAGCCAATTTCTGGGAAGGAGTAAGAGCAGCGGTGAAGGCTAGCAGTGTGAAGATGTGTTTTGGTCACCTGAATAATGCTGAACAATGAGTCGCATGGACATGTAACAGACCATCTCTAAACTATTTCTTGCTCTTGTGCTAAGGGCACCAGGTACCACTGGCAGTTGCTCACCTCCCCATTTGGTTATAGGTTTCCTTTACCAGGAATCACATTGCAATTAGTGAAATATTGACTTGATTCATCTTTCTATACGATTCTTTGCCATTGTTATGCAATTGCCCAGCAAGTGTGTGTTGGTGGCGTCACTTAATCTTGATCGTCAAAAAATACCCTCCCATTCCCCCATTAGTACACAGAAATTCTCCGAGATCGTGCAGGTATAACATTAGAAGGAACCCCATATAGAGAGATGTATATCTTATGACTGGGCAGTTACTGCTGAGAACTGTAAATAGGCACCAGAAACATATAAAACAAAAACAGAATTACCTGGAAAAACTCAGCAGGTCTGGCAGCATCGGCGGAGAAGAAAAGAATTGACGTTTCGAGTCCTCATGACCCTTCGACAGAACTTGAGTTCGAGTCCAAGAAAGAGTTGAAATATAAGCTGGTTTAAGGTGTGTTGGGTGGGGGGGGAGAGAGAGAGAGAGAGAGAGAAGTGGAGGGGGTTGGTGTGGTTGTAGGGACAAACAAGCAGTGATAGAAGCAGATCATCAAAAGATGTCACCAACAATAGAACAAAAGAACACATAGGTGTTAAAGTTGGTGATATTATCTAAACGAATGTGCTAATTAAGAATGGATGGTAGGGCACCCAAGGTATAGTTCTAGTGGGGGTGGGGAGAGCATAAAATATTTTAAAATATTTAAAAATAATGGAAATAGGTGGGAAAAGAAAAACCTATATAATTTATTGGAAAAAAAAGGAAGGGGGAAACAGAAAGGGGGTGGGGATGGCGGAGGGGGCTCAAGACCTAAAGTTGTTGAATTCAATATTCAGTCCGGAAGGCTGTAAAGTCCCTAGTCGGAAGATGAGGTGTTGTTCCTCCAGTTTACGTTGGGCTTCACTGGAACAATGCAGCAAGCCAAGGACAGACATGTGGGCAAGAGAGCAGGGTGGAGTGTTAAAATGGCAAGCGAAAGGGAGGTTTGGGTGATTCTTGCGGACAGACCGCAGGTGTTCTGCAAAGCGGTCACCCAGTTTACGTTTGGTCTCTCCAATGTAGAGGAGACCACATTGGGAGCAACGAATGCAGTAGACTAAGTTGTGGGAAATGCAAGTGAAATGCTGCTTCACTTGAAAGGAGTGTTTGGGCCCTTGGACGATGAGGAGAGAGGAAGTGAAGGGGTAGGTGTTGCATCTTTTGCGTGGGCATGGGGTGGTGCCATAGGAGGGGGTTGAGGAGTAGGGGGTGATGGAGGAGTGGACCAGGGTGTCCCGGAGGGAGCGATCCCTACGGAATGCTGATAGGGGGGTGAAGGGAAGATGTGTTTGGTGGTGGCATCATGCTGGAGTTGGCGGAAATGGCGGAGGATGATCCTTTGAATGCAGAGGCTGGTGGGGTGATAAGTGAGGACAAGGGGGACCCTATCATGTTTCTGGGAGGGAGGAGAAGGCATGAGGGCGGATGCGCGGGAGATGGGCCGGACACGGTTGAGGGCCCTGTCAACGACCGTGGGTGGAAAACCTCGGTTAAGGAAGAAGGAGGACATGTCAGAGGAACTGTTTTTGAATGTAGCATCATCGGAACAGATGCGATGGAGGCGAAGGAACTGAGAGAATGGGATGGAGTCCTTACAGGAAGCGGGGTGTGAGGAGCTGTAGTCGAGGTAGCTGTGGGAGTCGGTGGGTTTGTAATGGATATTGGTGGACAGTCTATCACCAGAGATTGAGACAGAGAGGTCAAGGAAGGGAAGGGAAGCGTCAGAGATGGACCACGTGAAAATGATGGTGGGGTGGAGATTGGAAGCAAAATTAATAAATTTTTCCAAGTCCCGACGAGAGCATGAAACAGCACCGAAGTAATCATCGATGTACCGGAGAAAGAGTTGTGGAAGGGGGCCGGAGTAGGACTGCAACAAGGAATGTTCCACATACCCCATAAAGAGACAGGCATAGCTGGGGCCCATGTGGGTACCCAGAGTCACACCTTTTATTTGGAGGAAGTGAGAGGAGTTGAAGGAGAAATTGTTCAGCGTGAGAACAAGTTCAGCCAGACGGAGGAGAGTAGTGGTGAATGGGGCCTTTGTTCGAGGAAGAAGCTAAGGGCCCTCAGACCATCCTGGTGGGGGATGGAGGTGTAGAGGGATTGGACGTCCATGGTGAAGAGGAAGCGGTTGGGGCCAGGGAACTGGAAATTGTTGATGTGACGTAAGGTGTCAGAGGAATCACGGATGTAGGTGGGAAGGGACTGGACAAGGGGAAAGAGAAGCGAGTCAAGATAACGAGAAATGAGTTCTGTGGGGCAGGAGCAAGCTGAGACGATCGGTCTACCGGGGCAGTCTGTTTGTGGATCTTGGGTAGGAGATAGAAGCGGGCCGTCCGAGGTTGGGCAACTATCAGGTTGGAAGCTGTGGAGCAGGTGGCCACATTGTCCATGCCATGTGCAGACACGGCTGAGCGCTGTTTACTGTCTTTGAGAGAGGTCAAAGATGGGAGCCTCTCACGTTGGATCAGTGGTGGGACGTTGGCTCTTAATGCTGCGTACACCCTACAATTAATGGCCAGCCAGCATGAAAGGTGCGTTAAAAAGTTTAGCGGTGCCGGGGTTGGTGGGGGGGGGGGGTGCAGAAAGAGGGTGAGCGCTGACATCAGCAGGGATGTGGGCAATGAAAGCTCCCTGAAGGCGGAGAGCTGCCTCAGGGAACTGAAGGATTTTAAAAACAGAAATAAAGTTTATGAAATTCTGAAAAAATGACCCCACATAGGACTTACTCGCCTGAACGTGTAGATAAAAAAGCTCTGTCAAAACATTTTTATTTAGTTAATCTCAGAAACCTCATCCTGCCCGTAAATAAGGTTTCCTCAAAGATCCAAGGGCCGCCTGGCCGATTTGTCCACCCGCCAACCGTAAGGCTGGGCAGACAGCAAAAAAAATCACTCTTAATTAGCAGACCTCTTAATTGTCGGCGGGCGCACTGCCGACTCTCGGGCGCACCAACCGACCAAAATATCGTGCAAGTGCGCGGTGAAGTGGGGATGCTCGCCCGACATCATCGTGTATTATTTTACGCTCGGGTGTGTCGGGCGCATTCCTGCACGCCGAGCGAAAAATCCTGCGCAGGGAAATTCAAAGACTGATGTCTGAGGTGCGATCTTCCACTCGCAACTTTGTGAAAAGGGAATCGCGCCGTATGCCTCCCCCTCTGAAATGCATTGAACGGTGTGAAGCTGCTGTATTTGTGCCATAGATGCAAACTAAACTTGCCACAAAAATCCAAGTCTTGCCCATTTCGGACCTTTTCACGATGTGATCAGCGTCAATTAATGCCAAGTGACCTGTCTGGCACTCAATCCAACCTTTCTTTCCCTCTCTTTATTTCTCTTCCTGTGTTTGGTTTGACATCGAATTCTTATCTCTCATTCTCCTTTCAGTCCTTGCTCAGTGAATTTCACAACCGTGCAATCTGATTGGTTAAGGAGATACACAGTTTCTTGCCCCGTTCGCTCAGGTTCCAAATGCCTGATTTCCCCCACCTCACACTCTCAGCACCTTTCCCCACAAAATGTTAAAACCTAAACGTGCAATGGTGAATTGAATGGCAGATACCATTATTGCCCTTATGCGCAATTTACCATTTACATTTCTTTTCACTCTTGGGTAATGGATGTCACCAGCATGGCCAGCATTCTTTGCCCACCCCCAGTTGCCCTTGGGAAGATGGTAGTTGACATTTTCTATCAAAGCACTAATGAGTCAAAAGGCTGTGGGGCTTGTTGAACCCTGTCATAGGGTAGAAAAGTGTCAACCACTTTCGTGTGGCGCTGGAGAGACATATAGGCCAGATCATTAGTCAACCTTGGGATGACGACGAATATGTAATATTCATTTAAAGTCATTGGGTGTGGCGATTTTGCCGTTTGAGCAGTGAACTAGCCTTTGTCGTCCTTCTCAGTAAGATATGTTACTCTGTACTTTCAGAAGCGGACAAATGGCACTAGGCAGGAGGTGCTGAATGAGTGCAGCATTATAGTCATTATAAGAGGCAGGGCACAGAGATTTCAGTCTCATAGTTATGAATTGTCTGTGCCAAACATCTGTAGATGCTGAAAATTCTCATCATCTGCTTCACTAAATACCTGTCAAATATTTCTGCTAAAAGGACAGCAATCAGAAACCCAAAGGTATTTTCTGTTCACAGAATGTGTTAATTCCTGGTAATGAACAGACCCATCACACATTGAACTATGTTTACAGTCAAAATGACACAAGGTTATATTCTGAATCACATCCTATGTGGTTGCTGAAGTAAGCATTCCGACTGCACCAAGATGCACATATCATAGCTCTGATGTACTATTCAAAAATTACAATTAAAGGAGTCCACAGTTTCTCCACAGAATGCAAACGGATAGTTTAATGTAAAATTAATTTCATCGGCAAGACATTTAACAGCAATTCATTATAAAATTAGCAGGAATTTATTTTATAATGTCATCACGAGACTTTCATTTGCAATTTCTGATGGCTCATGACCCAATGTGCGACTTTCTGCCTCAGAGGGAATCAAAAACACTCAACTGATGATACAACCCACGAATGTGTCCATGATGTGAAAGCTGAAGAATATTCCACTGCTCTCTCCCTCCCATTACTATCAGAAGCCATTCTGCAGCAACTGGTTAATTCTGTATCCCAAGCTAGAGAGGCTTGGTTCACTAAAACGCATTCATTTCTCTTTAACTAGTGGGTTTTCACCTCTTGTTTATTGAAGGTGGCGATACATGATCCAAATGATTCTGCTTGAGCAGGAACAGCCTTACAGAGGTTCTCTCACAGGCCACTCACATTGACACATTAGGGCTAAAATGTGTCTTAGACAGTTAGACTAAATGAAGTTTGGGTGGAGTATAATGCAGGCTGATGACTCTAATGATGGTTTTACACTTGACTGTCCAAGATGAGCCTCTCTCACTCAATGACTTTCCTGCAAGTCCCACTGGTTAAAAGGTTAAGCGTGGGAATCTTGATTGATTTTTCTTTTCCCTCCATTAGTCTAAGGAAACCAAAACCAATTGTCGCTCTTCACTGGTTTTAACTGAAGTCACCAGCTCTCACAAACACATAAAAATATTGCTACGATCTCAATTTCATTTTAGTCTGGAGTTTTACAAATGTGAAGAATGCTTTGGTATCTCCCACTTATTTATACCGAGTGGTTTGAAATTCTTTTAGAAGAGTGCATCCACCATCTTGAAAACTGATCCTGTCAATGTGGTGTTAAGTTGGAAACTATGGTCAAGAGAAACATTAACAAATTTGATAAACATGAGATTTGATTTCCAACTCCTTGGGGTTTTAGCAACAGAAATGACTAAGAGTTCTGCCATGTTGGTTATATCTATGGCCTGGGGTGATGCTGAGCCCTACAGGTCAAGAAGGCCCCAAGCTTCGTTCATACTCTGTGCTGAGTCAGCTGATTCATCTGGTAGGCCTCGGAGTTACTGGGTGAGAGTGGGAATCCAAACAACCCAGGTCCCCATTCCAGAGGCAGAATTCTGCCCTCGTTGGGTAGGTGGGCCTGGGAGCGGCCTCGAAGTCGACCACCGCCCGCGATCGGGCCCTGACGCGGAGATCATGCTGGCTGGCCGATTAAAGGCACAGAGCTGCCTCAGGGAGCTGAAGAATTTTGAAAGTAAAATATAAAGGATTTAGAAATGTCAATAGCATGTCCCCTCACATGACTCTGTCACGTGAGCAGGGACATGTTAGAAAGCAGTTCCAATTTTTTTTTCAACAGTTAACCAACTGTGGATGAGGTTTCGCAAAAAATCCAAAGGCCACTTGGCTTTTTCACCTGTGAGGAAATTTTTTCAGTGAGAAATTTCATTCAATTAGAGCACTAATGGCCTTAGTAGGCCTGTTAATTGTCGGCGGGCGCGATGCTGACTCTCGCGCGTGCCCGCCGACTGAAATATCGCACCAGTGCGCGATGATGTCGGGATGCTCGCCTGACGCCATCGCGCGTCGCTTTACACTCGTTTGGATCTGACATGCGCCCGGCCGACAAGCACAGTCTTCTGTCCCCAGGTCATTGAGTGAGCCCTAAAGTGGATGTCAGATGAGGTGAGAATCAGGCACAGGTGTGACGTTGGAGTAAGGGACACATGGAGAGGAGACTACGCCAGAATGAGAAGTAGGTATTTGGGAATTTGGCTCACGTGGTAAGCTCTGGTTAGTTTGTTCTCAAGTTTAAATTTAGATTAAGACCCAACCGCTGACATAGGGCAGGCTTTTCCAGTCCCACCAAAGTCAATGGACTTTAGGCTGCCTCTCCAAATTTTACGTTCCCACCCACAACAAATCCCAGCCATAGAACTTATGTTAAGAATTGAGTTAAATAGCCTTGTTAAACAAGAAGCTGTCTGGCAGTGGCAGTTATCCATAAATTAGTTGAAAGTCATTGGTTTAATAGGCATTAACTAATGTAACAGGAAGCTACACTAACTAGTGACAGAGGCCCTAGATAAGCATATAGGTTTTGCAGACCACACAGATTAAGGGGATGCACCAAGAGGAGACGATACTGGATTGAAACAGAGGCAGAGGTCTGGTGGGATGACAACTGAATGGGATTTCTTACCTTAAAATGAAGCCACTCCTATCTTGCCAACCTTCTGAGGCAGACCAGGCAAGATCTGTGTAGTGCAGTGGGTTCCTGTGGCCTTTGGTTGAGGGGAGATCAGACGAAGGTAAGTAAGCCATGCCCCCTTACGGCACCAGCTGCCATAAACCAGGTAAGTTTAAAGGGCCAGCCACTTTGACGAGCCAGGGAGAAGGCAAATGTATAAGGTAAGTGGGTAGGACTTGGGGGGGTGAGGGGGTGGGGTGGGGGGGGGGGGGGGAGGTGGGGGGGGGGGGGGTGGAAGTCGAGGCTTGGGGGGGTGTTGGGTTTGGCCGGAAAGGGGAAGTGGGGGGGGTCAGTTGGTGCCTGGAGGTGTCGGGTCAGGCCTCGGGATGGGGTGGGTGGATTTGGGCTTGGGGATGGGGTAAGGCCAGGTTGGATCAGGCCTGGGCAGTGGGGGGAGGGGGGGGAGGTTGGGACGGATCAGGTCAGGTGGTCAGGCCTGGTGGGATTTCATAAGAAATAGGAGCAGGAGTAGGCCATTCGGCCCCTCAAGCCTATCCCACCATTCAATAAGATCATGACCAATCTGCCCCAGGCATCAACTCCTCTCTCGTGTCAGCTCCTCAATGCCCTCAACTCCCCAATAATTCAAAAATCTACGTACCTCCTCTTTAAATATTTTCAATGATCTAGCCTCCACAACTCTCTGGGATAGAGAATTCTAGACACTCACTGCCTTCTGAGAGAAGAAATTCCTTCACATCTCAGTTCTAAATGAGTGTCCCCTTATTCTGTAACTATGTCCCCTAGTTCGAGATTGCCCCACTAGTGGAAACATCATCTCAACATTTACCCCCTCAGAGTCTTGTACATTTCAATAAGATCACCCCTCATTCTTCTAAACTCTAATGATAATCACCTAACCTATTTAGCTATTCTTGATAAGTCAACCCCTTCATCTCAGGAATCAGCCTAGTGAATCTCTTTTGAACTGCCTGCAATGCAAATATATTCTTTCTTAAATACGGGGACAGAAACTGTACACAGTACTCCAGGTGCGGCCTCATCAACACGCTGTACAGTTGTAACAAGACTTCCCTATTTTTAAACTTAAATCCCCTAGCAATACAGGCCAAAATTCCATTTGTCTTCTTAATTACTTGCTGCACCTGCAGGCTAATTTTTGTTTCAGGCAAAGAACACCCAGATCTCTCTGTGCTGCACTTTTTTAGAGTCTCTCTCCATTTAAATAATAGTCTGCCTTTTGATTTTTCCTATCAAAGTGCATGACCTCCCACCTACCTACATTAAACTCCATCTGCCAATTTTTTGCCCACACACTCAACCTACCTATATCCTTTTGTAGATTCCATCACAACATGCCTTCCCACCTATTTTTGTATCATTAGCAAATTTGGATACATTAAACTCTACCCCCCCTCCAAGTCATTAATATAGATAGTAAATAATTAAGGCCCTATGTCTGATCTTTGTGGCACCCACTAGTTACATCTTTCCAACCTGAAAAAGACCCATTAATCCCGACTCTCTGTCTTCTGTGTGTTAACCAATCCTCAATCTATGCTAATACATTACCGTCAATACCGTGAGCTCCTATCTTGTGCAATAACCTTTTATGTGGCACCTTATCGAATGCCTTCTGGAAACCCAAATACACTACATCTACTGGTTCCCCTTTATCTACTCTGCTTGTTATATCCTCAAAGAACTCTAGCGCATTTGTCAAACATGATTTCCTTTTCACTAAACCATGTTGACTCTGTTTGATTTTGTTAAGTTTTTCTAGATGTCCTGTTATTTCTTTCTTAATAATGGACTCTAGCATTTTCCCAAAGACAGATGTTAGGCTGACTGGCCTATAGTTTCCTGTTTTTTGTCCCCCTCCCTTCTTGAACAGGGGTGTCACATTAACGGTTTTCCAATCCGTTGGGACGCCCCTGAAATCCAGTGACTTTAGGGATATTTTGACCAATGCCTCCAGTGTCTCTGCAGCCACTTCCTTTAAAACCCTTGGGTGCAGGCCATCAGATCCTCGCAACTTGGCTGCCTTTAGTCCCATTAGTTTTTCAAATACTTTGTCCCTCATGATAGAAACTGTTACAAAATCTTTCCTCCCATTATCTCTTTGCTTATCTGAGATCTTTGGGATGTTCGTAGTATCCTCCACCGTGAAGACTGATACCAAATATTGGTTTAAACGATCTGTTGTTTCCCTGTTCCCCATTATAAATTCTCCAGTCGCATCCTCCAAGGGCCCCACACTTACTTTAGCCATTCTTTTTCTTTTTATATACCCGTAGAAACTCTTACCATCTGTTTTTATTTTTCTTGCCAATTTACTTTCATAATCAATTTTCTCCCTCTTTATTAGCTTTTTAGTCAAATGCTGCTGGCCCCTAAAAAATTCCCAATCCTCTGGCCTACCACTAGTTTCTGCTGCTTTGTATGCCTTAGTTTTTGATTGGATACTCTCCTTGACCACCTTTGTTAACCACAGGTGATTCATCCTTCTCACTGAATCATTCTTTTTGACTGGGATAAATTTTTGCTGAACGTTATGAAATATCTGCTTAAATTCTGCCACTGCTCAACCACGGAGATCCCCTTAGTCTATTTTCCCAGCCCGCTTTAGACAACTCTTTCTTCACACCTCTGTAAATGTCTTTATTCAAGTTGAGGACACTGGTTTGAGACCCGAGTTGCTTGGCCTCAAACTGAATTTGAAATTCTACCGTATTGTGATCGCTACCTCCTCGAGGATCCTTAACTGTGATATCTCTTACTAATCCCATCTCATTACACATCACTAGATCTAAAATAGCCTGTTCCTGGGTAAGGTTCTGCAATGTATTTCCTCTAAGAAACAATCCCTGATGCGCTTCACAAATTCGTCTTCCATGTTACCCCTGCCAACCTGATTTGTCCAGTCAATAAGCAGATTAAAATCACCCATGACAATTGTAGTGCCCTTCTTACACGCCTCCATTATTTCCTGATTTATACTTTGTCCTACGTTGAGGCAACTCTTCTGGGGTTTATACAACTCCCACCCGTGACTTATTCCCCTAGCTATTCATTATTTCCACCCAAACTGATTCCACATCATGATCTATTGCACCTATATCATCACTCACCTCCGCCCTGATACCTTCCTTTATTAACAAAGCTACCCCACCTCCTTTTCCTTTTTTGCCTATTCTTCCAGAACATCGAATACCCTTGAATATTGAGTTCCCAGTCTTCGTCACCCTGCAGCCACATCTCTGCAATAGCTATCAAGTCATACCCATTTATTTCTATTTGTGCCATCAACTCATCTAACATAGCTACAAATGCTGTGTACATTCAGATAAAGAGACTTAAGCTTTGGCTTTTTACCATTATTGCTCATTCTGGTTCTAAGTTCTGCTGCGCTCTTCTGCTTATAGTTTCTGCCACTTCCTGTCCCACTTTGATTATCGTTCGCCTCTTCATTACCCTGCGCCTCTGCTCTCTTGTTTCTTTTTGATTTTTTTAAAATTTCCCTTCAATTGAACCCTCCCCCTACTAATTAGTTTTAAGTCCTAACTTTCGGCTTGTGGGGCGTTGGGTCAGGTTGGGTCTGGTCGGACCCGGTCAGGCCTGACAGGGGCTCAAACCCTGTGGACAGGCCAGGTCAGGTTGGGTCAAGGATGGTAAGAGGTTCAGGTCAGGCCAGCGGGTGGAGATTGGGTCAGGCCAGAGGAGGGAGTGTGGTTGGTGGGGGGGAGGGTAGTGGGGGGATAGGGGTGCCCTGTGGCATTTGGGAAGTTGTGAGGAGGGAGGGGGTGAGTCCAGTAGGGGGGCGCTGGAGCATGGAGTGAGTCCCATGAGAAGTGGGAAGTAGCCAGGAGACTAGTGGGGGGGGGGGGGTGTGGGGAGTCCCGTGGGGGGTCAGGGGGTAGTAGGGGTTTGTGGGGTTGGGGGAGTCCCATGGGGGGTATGGGGGCTAGTCGGGGGTGGTAGTGGAGGGGTGGGAGGGGCCCCACGAGAAGGTCGGTGAGTTAATGGGGGCATGTCCCATAGAGGTTCATTGGTAGTGGTGAGGAGTCCCATAGCTGGTCGGGTCTTAATGGCGGAGAGTCCACTGTGGAGGGGTCGGGGGGTTAGTGCAGGGAGAGTCCACTTGGTTGGGGGTGTTCGGGAGGTTAGTGTGGAGAGACTCCACTGGGAGGAGGGTGGTCGGGAGGTTAGTGGGGGTGGGGTTGGGGGGTATCCTGTGGGTTGTTTCTAAATCTCCATTCACCCAAGACCGCTTCTCCTCGCAGGGTCAGGTTTTTTTCCATGAATGTATGAAGCCTCTGCAATAAGATAGAAGAACTATTCCCTGAAATGACCTTATTCAGTGATGTACGATTTTTGTTAAACTTTGTCCCCTCCTGTCCCACTCTCCTTGTCTTTACCCACATCACTCTGCTGCTCCAATGCTTCAGCCTTTCTGTTTGGATTTCTAAATCCCCCTTCACCCAAACCCTCCCATCTCCACCCCGCCCCCCCCACCCCCCACCCTCCCACAACCCCCTCTCCACCCCCCAATTAGCTTAAAGCCCTGTCCAAAGCCCTAGTTATACAAATGGCTAGGACACTAGTTCCAATCTGGTTCAAATGGAGCCTATCCCTGCAGAATTGCTCAGTGGTCCCTGAATACTGATGCCAATGCACCATGAATCAAAACACCTTCCTCCCACACTATTCTTAGAATCTTACATTTAACTCTTTACTCTGCTTGACCCAATGCCAAATGGGCGTCCAGGAAACAATCCTTAGATGTTGACCTTTTGATGTCCTGAATTTTAATTTGGACTTTAACTCCCCAGATTCTCTTAGCAGGACATCATTCCTGGTTCCACCTGTGTCGTTGGTTCTGTCTTGAAACTATAATATATTTCATAATATCATTGTAGGATTATGGGTGTGAATGTGGATGGTTCTGAAAGTGACATACTTCAATCACAAACAAGAGTCTTAAACTTAAACAAAGCCAATTACATAAGTATGAGGGGAGAACTGGCTAAAGTTAATTGGGTAAATAGACTAAGAGGTATGGAGGTAAATGAGCAGTGGTAAACATTTAAACTAACAATACAAAATGTTCAACAAAATTATATTCTATTGAAAAACAAAAACTCAGCAAGAAAGGCCCATCCGTGGCTCACTCAGGAATTAAATTAAACAAAGAGGTTTACAATGTTACAAAAACAGTAGTAACTGTGAGGATTGGGAGCATTTTCAAAAACAGCAAAAGGCCGCCAGAAAGCTGATAAAAAGGGGAAGAGAGTAATATAGTTAAAAATATAAAAACAGATTTAAGAGCTTTCATAAGTATATTAAAAGGAAGAGAGTAGATGTTGGTCCCTTAGAAACAGAGACAGGAGAAATGATCATGGGGAATGAGGAAATGGCAGAGGCATTTAACAAATGTTTTGTGTCTATCCTCACTGTAGCAGGCACAAGTTTTATACCAGGAATAGATGGCAACTTAAGGGCTGAAAAGGGTGAGGAAATTAAGGAAATTAATATCAGCAGAGAAAAAATTACTGGAGAAACTTAGGGCTGCATCTTCTGGGTCGGCAAGCAGGGGGTGGGGCCTGCTCGCCGACACGCCAAATGACACAGGGTGATGTCGGGCGTGCATCCCGATGTCACCCCGCGTCATTTAGAGTTTCAGTTCGGCGGCACGCCCACTGAACTGTCAACGGCCTCTTAAGGCCTTTGAAAAACTAATTAAGCCAATTAATCGTCCTGCCCGTCCAACTTTAAGGCTGGTGGGGAGGCCGGGAGCCTAGGCGGGCTTCAGATAAAATATGAAACCTCATCCAGGGGCGGGACGAGATTTCATGAGGGATTTAAAAATTTCACAATATTTTAAATTAAAGTTATGGACACGTCCCAACTCATGTGTAATTTTTTTTCTATTCTTTAAACTGCTTTTCACATTTGAGCCGATCTCCCTGAGGCAGCAATTTGCCTAAGAGAGACCTATGAACTATTTTGCGTGCATGGACTCCCAGCTCATGGAATCCCCCTCCTCCGCTGGGCACAGGGAGTGCATAGCGCTTCCAACCAGACGTCACGCTGGGCGGGCCTAAATTGGCCCGCCCGTGTAAAATGGCGGCGCGCCCCCAATCGGGGACGCCGATCGGGAACCCCCCCCAACCGCCTGCGCGCACTCTCGCACATGCCCCCCGACAGGGGGATAATGTTGCCCTTAAAGAACTACAATCTGACAAATCCCCAAAATCTGATGGCCTTCGCCCTAGGGTTCTAGAAGTGAAAGCTGCAGAGATATTGGATAAGATAGCTATGATTTTCCAAAATTCCTTAGATTCAGGAATGGCCCCAATGGATTGGAATTTGGCAAATGTTACACCACTTTTCAAAAAAGGAGGGAGGGAGCAAACAGTGAACTCCAGGCCAGTTAGCCTAAGATCAGTTATTGGGAAAATGCTGGAGTCTGTTAAGGAAGTCTTAACAATGCACTTAGAAATGCACAGTATGATTAGGAGAAGTCAACATGATTTTACTGAAGGGAAGTCATGTTTGACAAATTTATTAGAGTTTTTTGTGGATGTAACTAGTAGGGTAGTTAAAGGGGAACCAGTAGATGTTGTATACCGGGATGTCCAAAAGGCTTTCAATAAGGTGCCACGCAAAAGGTTAAAAGGCAAGATAAGTGCTCATGGAGTTGGGGGTAATATAATAGCATGGAGAGAGGATTGGCTTATGGATAGAAAGCAGAGAATAGGCATAATAGGTGCTTTTTTCAAGTTAACAGGCAGTTAATCATGAATTGCTGCAATGATCAGTGCTATGGCCTCAGTTATTTGCAATCTATATATGACCTAAATGAAGAGACAGGGCTAGTTGGGAAGGTAACTTGTGGAGGGGACTGTCAGGAAGCTATTAATGTATATAATGTTATTAGAAATTATTTTCTTAAAAAATAGAGGTTTAGTCTGCGGGTGTGTCTGTGTGTGTTTTAACTGGATTAAAGCACTCACAGTTTGAGTAGTTTTGAGATATAAACAGAGGTACAGTTATACTTGCATTTTGTTGAATAGAGCATTAAAGAGTGGGAGTGAAATCTTGCACCTAACTAGGAGACACCAAGCAATATGTTTATATTACTAATAAAATTGGTACTATGAAAGGGGTTTTATTGTTAGAAGAGGTGGTGTTCAAAGGGCTTGATGATACAATGAAAATTTACATTCAAAGAGAAGTGCTGGATATAACCTGAGGAGAGTTTGTGTGGGCAGGTCAGGGGCATGAAACATCTAAGCAGCTGTAAGTCCACAGCTGTCTGCAAAGGGACAAAATTGAAAGGAACTTCATTTTGAATTCATAAGGTGAAAATGCTTTGCCTGGTGTCTACTTAAAGTCTATGGGTTGTTTCTGCCTTAGTGGAGATTAATTTGGGAATTTGTTAAAAGTTATGATAGTTGTAATTTGTAGCCATGTGTATATGTTTAATTTATTGTGGATTAATAAAGGTCATTTTAGTTTTATATAAAAACATCTCAAGAACTGATGATCTTATTCCTGAATTCAGAGCTGCATCTCAAACATACCAAATTCAAACATAGGTTATGTCAATTGCTTAAAGTTTCCCTCTAAGATTTTAAATAATTCAGCCTTAACAAAATGCTGTGTCATAACAAGGGCGCAGAGGCTGCAAAGAGGTATAGACAAGTTACATGAGTGGGCAACAAGGTGGCAGGTGGTACATAATGCAGGGACATATGAAGTTATTCACTTTGGTCATAAGAATAGAGAAACAGATTTTTTTTAAAGGTATGAAATTATAAATGTTAACTTTCAAAGAGGCTTGGATGTGCTTGTACAAGGGACCCAGGAAGTTAGCAAGCAGGTGAAGCAAGCAATTAGGAGGGCAAATGGCATGTTGGCCTTTATTACACTGGGATTGGAGTATAAGAAGTCTTGCCACAATTGTACAGGGCTTTTGTGAGACCATATCTAGAATGCTGTGTGCAGTTTTGGTCTCCATTTTTAGTAAAAGATATACTTCATTGGAAGCAGAGCAGTGAAACCTACAAAATTCTGAAGGGGCTTGGAGAGATTGTTTCTCCTGGTCAGGGAATCTAAAACCTCATTTTAGACCTAAATGATCCTGAGACTGTGACCTATAGGTCACAGTCTCAGGATCATTTAGGTCTAAAATGAGGAGAAATTGCTTCACTCAAAGGCTCGTGAAGCCTGAGAATTCTCTTCCCCAGAGTGTTGTGGAATCTCCATTATTAATTGCATTTAAGGCTGGGATAGACAGGTTTTTGGTCTCTTAGGGAATTAAATAATATGGGGAGTGGGTGGGAAAATGGAGTTGAATCCCAAGATCATGAGCATATTGATGATGATCATACTGAATGGCACAGCAGGCTCCATGAGCCATATGGTCCACCCCTGCTCCTATTTCTTGTGTCCTCCTGTCTATGAAGCCCAGCCTCAAACACCAAAACTGGTCACTTGCATCATACATAAGGGAAACATTGGCATCCATGGAATTCTGCCTTAGCCTGAGTTGCTGATTTCAGGAGGCAATGAGAAAGAACATTTGTTGAATATAAATATTAGAATGATAACTCCATCAGAAATCAAAAGAAGCTCTTGATTTAATTGCTGATGTTAACAATGTACTTTTACTTACAGTGTCAATGTACCACAGACATAGTGAAGTGCACAGCTCGGAGACGGATTATTAACATAGGCTGTTTGAGAGCATTAGCTGAGGGACTTGCCAAGACTGAACAAAAGTGGTAACTTAAACCTAATCCCTGCACCTGAATAAACTATGCAAATTAAACACTATTGAGTAACAAATTATATTCAACAATCTCTCATCCATAAATGAAATACTTGGATGTGCAAGGGATGTCATGATAACATTTTAGGCACATTTTATTCACCATTTTGTCCTCCTTACTCCCTTCCTCCCTTTTTATTTGGCCGGCAGGATCCATTTGGAGATTTGGAGATCCAATTCACTAACTTTCATGGAACGGAAGAAGAGCTGGAGAAAGGGTAGGCCGAGCCTTTTACACGAATTGCAGGAAAACCTTGGAGGAAACCATTTCTTGAAGAGTTACAAGAGGGCTGTGGTATGGGGAAAGCAAACTGTCACCACCCTTCACTGCCGCCTCTTTACCAGGCACAGTGCACGTATTTTAGTTCTAGCCGTCTGTTCCATCAAATCAATTCAATTGAACCTGATCATGACAATTTTGGTCCTGTAGTAATTTGTTCAGCATATCCCCTCTAATCAGCAGACCTGGCCCACTGATCTTTAGTGCTGCACAATAAAGCGGCTCTTAATAAGGTCATTTACTTAATTTGCATAAAAGCAGCATTCACATGTTCTGTAAATGAAAGCGTACCAATCATTTGCATAATATGTGCACAGATCATTTGTTCTTAGATGAATTTGAATATTGTATAAACATTAATTGCTCGGATAGAACTGGAGTGCAATACTGAGAAAAATACAGTCAAAAGGGACCAAATTGTCACCAATTAACCAGAGATGTAAGGCAGCCATTTTAGAATAGGATCTAAGCTCCTTTTTAAGCAAGAAAGATTTTGATTGAGGATTTTGCACCTCATTCGATCTTTCACCAAGGTCTCTAAAAACTCCACGCACAATGAATTTCTTCTAGCCTCATCGCCTGTGCTGTAATCAGATATGACAGGCATTTTTGGGGGGATAGGGTAGGGTGAGGGAGTGCTGGGGAGGGGTCTATCCCAGAACAGCAGGGGGTGCTGTGACATGGCCTGCAAGAGCACTCCTATAGGAGCCTCATCTGCTACATCAGTGGCATTGAAATGGCTGATTGGTGGGAAAGGACCAGGTCCAATTAAACTCCAGGCAATTGGCTTAGCTCCTGACACGTCGGTGGGGCCAGAGGCCAACTGGAAAATTCCAGTCTGCCTCTGACAATTGGCCTTCAATAGCCATTTAACCCCCCATAATTGGCTACTCGTTGGCTTGTGGAAAAATGGCCTGGGGTTGTGATGGTGCTGGCAAACCAACACACTGGACAGCGGTGCAAATTTCTACGCCCACCTGCCTCCAATACTCACCGCCATCAGGGGCTAGATATCCAACCCAAAGAAGCTAACCTGAAATACACGGATATTACTCAAACTCAGCGTCAGCAGTTTCACAGGGGTATTAGAAGCATTAAACCTCTTCTCTGGGTTTTTTCTCTCTTTCATGATTTTTGCAAGAACACGCCAGACAGCACATTGAGATTGAATTAAGCAGGAAAGCAATTGTTCTGCCAAGTTCCCCAAATGCCTAAGTTTCCTCAGTTATGCTTTCCTATATGTGCACCACAACATGTTCTCAGTCTGCACGCCACATCTGAAATCCCAAGCATAAAACGGCTGTTAATCTGGCTCCTCCCACACTGCCAAGAGGAGAATTGAATGACAAATTGGCTGCCAGGTTCAACAACTATGAATGAAATCGAGGCTGATCCAAATGAAATAGGTGAAGCTGCGTGTAGAATCAGCCCATGACTTCCCAGAAACTTCTGACCACTGATATCAGCCATGGAGCAGTAGAAACTCCATAATTAACTTCAGTCGCCTAGCTTGGCTAAGGTAAAAGTTAAATATGGTTGCTTTTTACTCCTCTTGCTAGAAAATAGCATGTCTGCCAATTATAGCAATCCCTCCACCATATTCCCACTGTGATCCACAAAATTAGTCCCAAGCTGTGAACGAATCATAGACCTTCTGATTTTATGGGGCTGATTTCCACTTGGGGCAGTGCAGTTACTCAATAAGCCATAAAATCACAGGATCACGGAATTGTTATGGTGTAGGAGGAGGCCATTCGGCCCATCATGTCTGCTCTGGCTCTCTGAGCATTTTAACTTAGTGCCATTCTCCTGCCTTTTCCCCGTAGCCCTGCACATCGTTTTAAGTTAAATAGTCATCCAATGCCCTCTTGAATGCCTCAATTGAACCTGCCTCCACCACGCTTCCAGAAGTGCTTTCCAAACCCTAACTATCTTTAGAAAATCAAAAAGTTAAAATTTAACCCTAACTATTTAACTTTCTCCTTATCTACACTGTCCAGACCCCTCATGATTTTGAAAGCTCCTATGAAGTCTCCTCTTAGCCTTCTCCCCTCCAAGGAAAACAGTCCCAACTTCTCCAATCTTTCCTCATAACTGAAGTGTCTCATCCTGGGAACCATTCTTGCACTTCTTCTGCCCTCTCTCCACTGCGTTCACATCTTTCCTATAGTGTGGCGCCCAGAACTCTACACAATACTCCAGCTAGGGTCTAACTAGTGTCTTATATAAGTTCATCATAACCTCCCTGTTCTTGTACTCTATGCCCATATTAATGAAGCCTAGAATACTGTATGCTTTAGAAACAACTAAATAAAGGGCACTTTATTTATTGCACAGCCATTCAGGATGAATTTAAAATAGAATTTAAAAGAAATGAAAACAGAAAATGCTGAGAAAGACTCTGCAGGCCAGGGCAGCATCTGTTGAGAGGGAAAGAGTTAACTTCTCAGGTCAATGCCCTTCCATGAGAATTGGCACTTTATGTAGGATGTGAAGGCATTAGAATGTGTGCAGAAAAAATTAGGGGCAGGATTTTACATCCGACAGGCTGGAACGTAAAATGACGCACGATGATGTCAGGCGTGCATCCCAATGACAGCGTGACCTCATGCAACATTCTGCTCAGCGGGTGCGCGCTGGAGTTGGCTGCGCGCCCGCCAATAATTGAAAGGCCTATTAAGCCCATTAACTAGGTAATTAAAAACAAAAAACTGCGGATGCTGAAAATCCAAAACAAAAACAGAATTACCTGGAAAAACTCAGCAGGTCTGGCAGCATTGGTGGAGAAGAAAACAGTTGACGTTTCCAGTCCTCATGACCCTTCGACAGAACTTCGGTTTCAAGAGGATTTAGACCGGCCAAGCTGAGTTGCTCTTGCAGAAATCCAGCATGAACATGATGGGCTGAATGGCCTCCTTCTGTGCTGTAACCATTCTATGACTCTATGGAAGATGTGTTAGAGATTGACCATTTTTAAGCAAGCGCAAAGCCAGGGAAAGAGGGGCTGGTGACAGTGAAGGCCGGAGAGAACAAGAGGAACGATCTGTGCTCAGGTGAAGGCAGAAATAATTAAGTGACAAAGGGATGATGGTTCAAGACCAAAAGGAGTGGTAATGGAGCAAGTAAAGAAACAAAAGAAAGGCCCAGGGATAGTGTCACTGGATACAGCAGAATGGCTGAGGGGGAGAAAATCTGGCAAACAGCACAACATAGAAACTTAGAAACATAGAAACCAGGAGCAGGAATAGGCCATTCGGCCCATCGAGCCTGCTCCGCCATTCATTATGTTCATGGCTGATCATCCAACTCACTAGCCTGCTCCTGCTTTCTCCCCATATCCTTTGATCCCTTTCACCTCAAGAGCTATACCTAACTCCTTCTTGAAAACATACAATGTTTTGGTCTCAACTACTTTCTGTGGTAATGAATTCCACAGGCTCACCACTCTCTGGGTGAAGGAATTTCTCCTCATCTTAGTCCTAAAGGGTCTACCCCATATCCTCAGTCTGTGACCCCTGGTTCTGGACTCCCCCACCATCAGGAACATCCTTCCTGCATCTACCCTGTCTAGTCCTGTTAGAATTTAATAGGTTTCTATGAGATCCTCCATCATTCTTCTGAACTCCAGTGAATATAATCATAACCGACTCAATCTCTCCTCATAAGTCAGTCCCACCATCCCAGGAATCAGTCAGGTAAACCTTCCCTCTATAGCAAGAACATCCTTCCTCAGATAAGGAGACCAAAACTGCACAAAATATTCCAGGTGTGGTCTCACCAAGCCCCTGTACAATTGCAGCAAGACATCCCTGTTCCTGTACTCGAATCCTCTCGCTATGAAGGCCAACATACCATTTGCCTTCTTTACTGATTGCTGCACCTGCATGCTTACCTTCAGCAACTGGTGTACAAGGACACCCAGGTCTCGTTGCACATTCCCCTCTCTCAATTTGTAGCCATTCAGATAATAATCTGCCTTCCTGTTTTTGCTACCAAAATGGATAATGTCACATTTATCCACATTATACTGCATCTGCCATGCATTTTGCCCACTCACTCAGCTTGTCCAAATCACACTGAAGCATCTCTGCATCCTCCTCACAGCCCACCCTCCCACCCAGCTTTGTGTCATCTGCAAACTTGGAGATATTACATTTAATTCCCTCATCTAAATCATTAATATACATTGTGAATAGCTGGGTTCCCAGTACTGATCCCTGCAGTACCCCACTAGTCACTGCCTGCCATTCGGAAAAAGACCCGTTTGTTCCTACTCTGTTTCCTGTCTGCCAACCAGTTTTCTATCCATCTCAATACACTACCACCAATCCCATGCACTTTAATTTTACACGCCAATCTCTTATGTGGGACTTTGTCAAAAGCCTTCTGAAAGCCCAGATAAACCACATTCACTGGTTCCCCCTCATCAACTCTACTAGTTACATACTCAAAAAATTCCAGTAGATTTGTCAAGCATGATTTCCCTTTCATAAATCCATGTTGACTCTGTCTGATTCTGCCACTGTTTTCCACATGCTCAGCTATTAAATCTTTTATAATGGACTCTAGAATTTTCCCCACTACCGACGTCAGGCTGACTGGTCTATAATTCTCTGTTTTCTCTTTGCCTCCCTTTTTAAAGAGTGGGGTTACATTAGCTACCCTCCAATCTGTAAGAACTGTTCCATAGTCTATAGAATCTCAGAAGATGACCACCAATACATCCACTATTTCTAGGGCCACTTCCTTAAGCAATCTGGGATGTAGATTATCAGGCCCTGGGGAATTATCGGCCTTCAATCCCATCAATTTCCCCAACACCGTTTCCCTACTAATACTGATTTCTTTCAGTTCCTCCCTCTCACTAAACCTTGTGTTCCCCAACATTCCTGGTATGTTATTATTGTGAAATGTTGTTGTTGTGCTGGTGGGGTCTGGCAAGGGTCGGTGCTTGGGTCCCAGCTGTTCACAATCCATATCAATTATTTGGATATGGGGGCTAAATGTAATATTTGCAATGTTTGCTGCTGACACAAAATGAGTGGGAATGTGAGTTGTGAGGAGGGCGCAAAGTGGTTTCAAGGAGATTTAGACTGGCTAAGTGAGTGGGCAAGAACGTGGCAGACGGAATATAGTATGGAAAAATGTAAAGTTATTTGCTTTGGTAGGAATAACGGAAATACAGGGCAAAATTCCCCCCCCCTCCCCCCCGATCGAGAGCGTGCCGCCATTTTTTTTGGGCGGGCCAATTAAGGCCCACTCAGCGCGATGTCCTCACAGAAGCGCCATGCGCTCCCTGTGCGGCAGGGTGGGGGATTGACAAATAAGGAAGTGCGCTCCTTCGCACATGCGCACTAAGGAGCCCTCCAGTCTCCCTGAGACTAAGTGCTGCCTCAGGGAGATCGGTTCCCAAAGGGAAAAAAATTAACCCTTTGGAAAATTTCATTAACCATCCATGTCCCCATATGTGACAAGGTCACATGAGTTGGGACATGGACGTAACTTTAAGTAAAAATGACTGTTAATTTTTAAATTCAGTCGTGAAACCTCATCCCTCCCGTGGATGGGCAGGTCCACTAATCACTTTAATTGATTTTTGAGTGGCCTCAGTAGACTGTTGACAGATCGGCGGGCGCACAGCTGACTCAGCTGCACCCGTGCCAACCTGAAAATGCAAATGACGTGGGATGACATCAGGAGTTCTGCCCGACATCATTCCGCGTCATTTTACGCATCAGGGGCTATGCCCCACGCCCCCACACGCTGACGGGAAAATCCTTGCCATAGAGTATTTCTTAAATAGTGAAAGATTTGGAAACGTTGATGTCCAAATGAGTCAGTGAAAGCTAACATGCATGCGCATGCAATTAGGAAGGCAAATCAAGAAGGTAGATGGTATGTTGGTCTTTATTACACGAGGATTTGAGTACAAGAGTAAATAAATCTTTCTGCAATTGTACAGAGTCTTGGTGAGACCCCACCCAGGGTATTTGTAGAGTTTTGGTCCCTTACCTAAGGAAGGATATTCTCGCCGGAGAGGGAATGCAACGAAGATTCAATAGAATGATCTCTGAGATGGCGAGATTGTCCTGAGCGAAGAAATTCAAGAGTCTGGGCCTGTATTTTCCAGAGCTTTAGAAGATTGGGAGGTGATGTCATTGAAGCATACAAAATTCTTGCAGGGCTTGACAAGGGAGGTGCAGGAAGGATGTTTCTCCTGGCAGGGGATATAGTCTCAGAATAAGAGTTAGGCTATTTAGTACTGAGGTGAGGAATAATTTCTTCACTTAGAGGGTGGTGAAGCTTTGGAATTTTCCACCCCAGAGGGCTGTGGAGGCTCAGACATGGAGTATATTCAAGATTGCTAGATTTCTAGATATTAAAGATATAAATAGATATGGGGATAGTGTAGGAAAATGATATTGAGGTATAAGATCAGCTGTGATCTAGTTGAATGGTGAAGCAGGCTCGAGGGGCTGAATGGCCTATTCCTGCTCCTATTTCCTGTGTTCCTATGAAACAGCAATAGTTCCATAGGGTATTGGAAACAAGCACAATATGAGTATTCATTTTGATTGTGAAACAGATCTAGAAATAAACGTCTTTGCACAAAGAGCTTTGAGAATGTGGAATGTAATGCCCTAGAATCAATGGGATGATTAACTAGAAAATAGACATTTATTTGGGATAATCTAATGAAAGGTCAGTGACCCAAACCTTTCTCTCTCCACAGATTCTGCCAGAACTGTTAAATACTTCCAGCAATTTTTGTTTGTATTTGCGATTTTCAACATCCGCAATATTTTGCCTTTGTATTTATTTTGTGAAGTATGGGTGTTAAGTGATATGGAGGAATGGCAGAGATCTGGGAATTTTAAAAGATCTTTTTAAAAACAGCCCATACCTAACAAAATGGTGGAGGAGGTGCAATGGGTTGAATGACTGTTCCTATCATCACACAAGTCATGACTCATGGAAATAAAATCCATGGCTTGAAATTTCTATACGGATCTTCCAATCTTAGAGGGGGATTGGCGGGGAAACTTGAGGAAACGTATAAACAGTTGGAGACAGCATTGTATCTCAAAGTGGTTCCCGCCAGATTGTCAATACGACATAGCAACTTTGGCTACGTCACAAAACACCTGCAGAAATTCAGGTCCCAGCTTTAAGTGCCCACCAAAGTATAAAGGTGCAATTTACTAACAGTTGCGATATTCCATTTTCTTGGAGTCCAATCATAGATTCTCTGCTAAATATAGAGCTAACTTAACATTTCTTCCTATTCAATGCTATCTTACCCCTTCCTGAAGGCAATGACTAATGCTGCTTACAGATCCAAGGACAGCAGCTGCAGTCCAGCACCATTTTTATGTGTGAAGTTATTGGTGAGTGTTGCTTAGTTGTTTGACTGTAGGTGAAAATTGTGTCAAATCCAAATTCATTCTCATCCAGTATCACCAGAGACAAGTCATCCAGCAGAGGTTACTGAATAGCATCGAGCTAAATCCCAGCTCCTTCAAGTCATGGTGTATAGAGGCCAGTTAGATCCCTGCTCCCATTCTAGCTCAGATTAAATAATACAATTAAACCAAGAATTAAATTTAGGAACTTTCTACTTTGCATGGTTCAGTATCACACCAGCCAATGTGTTTACCAATTGAGGAATCTGTGAGGCCTACAAATGTTTTGTTACAGAAAAGGTGATCTTAATTTTCCTGGAAATTGAAAAATCCACACTATCTACACCCCAGGGGTTACCGTTAACCAGAAACTGAATTGGACCAGCCATATAAATATTGCGGCTACAAGAGCAGGTCACAGGCTGGGGATTCTGCAGAGAGTAATTCACCTCCTGACTCCCCAGAGCTCATCCACCATTGACAAGGCACAAGTCAGGAGTCTGATAGAATGCTCTCCACTTGCCTGGATGAGTGCAGCTCCAACAACACTCAAGAAATACACCATCCAGGATAAAGCAGCCTGCTTGGTTGGCACCCCATCCACCACTTTCGACATCTACTCCCTCCATCACCAACGCACAGCAGCAGTGTGTACCATTTACAAGATGCACTGTAGCAACTCACCAAGGATCCTTAGAAAGCACCTTCCAAACCCTCGACCACTACCATCTAGAAGGACAAGGGCAGTAGACATATGGGAACACCCATCACCTGCACATTCCACTCCAAGCCATGCACCATTCTGACCTTGAACTATGTTGCCTTTCATTCACTGTCGCCGGGTCAAAATCCTGGAACTTCTTCCCTAACAGCACTGTGGGTGTACCTACACCACATGGACTACAGTGGTTTAAGAAGGCAGCTCATCACCACCTTCCCAAGGGCAATTTGGGATGGGCTATAAAATGCTGGCTCAGCCTGTGAATGAATAAAAAAATTATTACCCAGTGTAGTAACATAAACAGATGTTGGGATATAATGAAATCCAACACACACATTACGCAATGTAAGTTATCTCCTTTTAAACAAGGAGATAAATATTAGCATGGGTGACAGAGATATTTTTAGTTTTAAAAGGGACTTTGCTAAATAGAAACTGTTCAATGCTGCATGTCACTTGGCCACGTAGAATCATCTTGACAACAGCAGCTTGTATTTATATAGCACCTTCAACATCGTGAAACGATCCAAGGTTCTTCACAGAAGCGTTACCTATCAGATTCCTGACTTGTGCCTTGTCAAGGGTGGACGAGCTCTGGGGAGTCAGGAGGTGAATTACTCTCTGCTGAATCCCCAGCCTGTGACCTGCTCTTGTAGCCACAGTATTTATATGGCTGGTCCAATTCAGTTTCTGGTTAACGGTAACCCCCAGGGTGTAGATAGTGTGGATTTTTCAATTTCCAAGAAAATTAAGATCACCTTTTTTTTTAACAAAACATTGTTAAAGATTCCTCACAGATTCCTCAATTGGTAAACACATTGATTGGTGTGATACTGAACCATGCAAAGTAGAAAGTTCCTAACTTTAATCCTTGGTATGGAGCCATATATGGCAATATTAGGACAGGTGACCAAAGGTTTAGTAAATGGGATAGGTTTGATGGAACATCATAAGGAGGAGAGAGAGAAATATATAAAGAGGTCTACAGGGAAAATTCCGGAGCAGGGGGGCCAAGGCATCTGAAAGCCTGGCCACCAATGTTTGAGTGATTAAAATTGGGCAAATGGTCAAAATTGGAGGAGCACAGAGATAGGATCAAATAAAAATAAAATGCAATTCATTGTGCGAAGACCTTTGAAACTTTAGTTAGGTGATAAGATGCGTTTTGAAGGCAAGCACTTTTCTAAAAAATGTTCCGTTAGTATGGAGCTGCTATTCCACAGCAGACACCTGAGATTATTTTCATGTAAACGCCCTAACAACAGTCGGTACACTATTTCTGGTTGTCTGGTGCTAGGACGCAATGCTCTTAGCCTACAGGCAGGGTGTGACTGCCTTTGATTCTGGTGTTTTGAGCTGAGAAATTATCTAGCATACATTATTTCACTGAAATGCAGTGGTTGACCTTCCCTTCCCCTTACCACAACATCCTACCCCAACCATCATTTCGGAAAGCCAGTCCTGCTCGGGGTGAAGATGCTGAGAAGTAACACAGTGCAGAGGCTGTCACATTATCTGTCAGGATAACAGCTATAGTAGAAACACGCACAGCTCGCATGAATCAGACTGGGAGTTGAAGCGGGCTGGTTTTAAGAGCCAGACAACGCTGTTAAGCTCTAACAAATAGTGTCTTACATTTATAAAGAAAACTAACCACATTACGAGATTTAATCCTCCCTGTTGACAGTCTTAACTCACTCCCACACACTGTAAAAATCTGCCTCTTTTGTTTCATTGAACACAAGAGGTTCAAAGACACTATGGATAAGTAGACAGAAACCATGTAACAATTATATATTACAATTCACCACTGTCCTCTTCATCAGAACCCAGTCTTACCAGGCACTACTTCAAAAGTCATTCATAGTACTAACCTCCCCTAATGTAATTTCTGGAATGTCTAATATAACGTGCTGCAATGGTTAGATTTTGTTGCAGCAAGGCATCAAACAGCATGGTGACAAGGACGTGGCAACTGGGTCAGAGTGAGTGGGGCAACCAACTATGCATCTTCTTAACCAACCAGATTGAAGGATAGTTAAATAGATAGAGGCAGGATGGAGACAGAAATGCAAATTAGAGTGGGTGAATTGAATGTCGAATTGGGTTCAGAGATGGAAAGAAAGATTGAATTAAAAGAGAGTAAAAAGAGACAGAAAGGAAATATAATGTTATATAAATTCAGATTTTTTTAAAAAAAAATCTCAAGCAACAATTAACACCTGAAGGAATGACTTGTAACAGTTAATTTTCAGTACCAGAGAGGTTGATTGGTAGTAATTAATAATTAACACATCACTAGGGGTACTTCCACCACTAATTCCTAGCCTAACCATCTGTGGTGAGCTTAATTTATATCCCCCATGCAAATACAGAAATTTCTTGCCAATTAATACATGTCAACGGTGAGGTAGACAGCAAGATGTAGGTTTTGCGATGCTGATTGTGGAGCAGCACAACTTTTTCAGCAATCTTCAGTTATTTGCATTTAAACTGTATCTCTGCCCTCACCTGAAGTTGCACCATTTACACAGACGTAATTGTAAGTACTATTGTCATCATTGTTAGCTTTCAAAAACAAAAAAAAATCTGGCCGGATAAAACTCTTAGTGGCGTAAAATGTTGTGGAGCACCGCATAGTTCTGGTGGGGAGTTGGCGGAAGTGAAATTAGAGAAAGGCAAAAAAAAGCCCAATGCAAGTGCGAATGGAGGAGGCAAAGTGGAGAGGTTGAGAGAGAGAGAGTGTGTGTGTGTGTGTGTGGTGGCGGGGGGATGGGGGGAGGGGGTAGGGGGCACCTTGTGTAAGCAAAGATGGACGATGTCTGTAGTACTGATGACAGGGTGGAGGGAAGCAGGGGAATGAATAATGGCTCATTGTCAGAATAGCAGAGGGTACGCGGAGGGCTCTCAAGAGTGAGATCTTGTGGATGAGGGCAATAATTTTGAAGCTACTGTGATCAACATTGGTACTGCAATGAAGCAATAAATGAGCCCGATTTTGAATGGGCTGGGGTGCAATCGGTGGAACTTGAATGCATGGCAGTTTGTGTAGGGTGGGCTATAAGATGGCAGTGAGGAAGCTATTGGAAGGGTCTGGGGGTGATCTATTACAAAATGTGTCATCTGCCTTGGTAACGAGCTCTTAATGGTATAAAATTAAACCAATTGCTGACATTTCTTGTCCTATATTATACCTAGAATATCGAGTTTTAAATAGTCAGTGATCAAATGACATGCTTCCACTATTAATCATTAGAAAATCATAGGCAGCAGAAGTCCAAATTTCCTAAAAAGTGTGATCAAGCTTGATGTGAGTTGCACATAAAACTTACCCCCCCCCCACCAACCCCCCCACCCCGCCGATCAAATAATAACAAAAAGATTAGAGTCTTGCTGAAGGTTCAGTTGAGCAAGTTTACATATATTGGTGCTGTTTTTGGTGTCATTTGGGGAGCGAGGCCTCAGTACTTCTCTCTGTTATATTTGGCATTGGCCTGCTGCTGGGATGTCAGCCTAAACTTTGTAAGATGCTGATGGGTATTGGATCTTTGCTAAAGGTGGAATCAATTCTCCATAACAAAAACAGAATTACCTGGAAAAACTCAGCAGGTCTGGCAGCATCGGCAGAGAAGAAAAGAGTTGACGTTTCGAGTCCTCATGACCCTTCTTCTCCGCCGATGCTGCCAGACCTGCTGAGTTTTTCCAGGTAATTCTGTTTTTGTTTTGGATTTCCAGCATCCGCAGTTTTTTTGTTTTTATCTCAATTCTCCATATTCACTTTCCTGAAAGGAGGCTTTAACTTGCTAAAGGTCATTCGCTCTTCCCTTTTCATGGATATATTCTACTACACTGCTTCCATTGTTAACCATTAATTAACAGCAGGAAATGATGGCAGATTCAATGGCCTTGCTCTCAGCCTGTCATTCATTCTCTGCAATGTAACTGACTGCAGATACGTAAATATCTCACCCATAATGCGCGCTCCTGTGAAGCGCCTTGGGATATTTTGCTACGTTAAAGGCACTATCTAAATGCAAATTATTGTTGTTGTTAAAGGGATGGCATGGCACTATGTCAAGCAGCAGGAAGAACTGGGGTGTTGCCCTTGCCTGCCTAATCCTGATCTTAGCTGTGCCTTCAGGAGCAGCTGCAATTGGAACCTTCTACTTCTCATTGACCTCTTCACCCTCTGACTGGGATAGTGCAAGAGGATAAATGGGGAAACAGAACATAATAATCTTCTCTACAGTGAGGAATTACTTTGGTCACTCTGTAGCATGCTTACAAATGTGAAGTTCTCAGTTACATATTCAGCCAGAGACATTTAGAATTAGAATTGCACAAGCTGTTAAATATGGATCATTTATTATTTTTTCCCAGCAGACTACACCTGCTGGTACATGTGTGAATGGTAGCCTCAAGTGGACAAAATGCACGCTGCAATTTTCAACACACTACCAGAAGGTTGTTGGGCTGAATTTTTATCCTTGAGGCAGGTAGCAGGAGTTCGGAAAATTCCCGGCTTTGCGCACTCGGCTCGGGAAAAATTGGCTCCAGTGGCACGATCTTCATTGTTGGGAGGCAGGTGTGGAATGAAGCCTGGCCAGCTTACCCTGGGAATACGGGTTTTTCACAACTCAGGCCGCTATATAAAGGGCCCTCCTGAAAGTCACTCACCATAACAGGAAGTAAGTTGTGAAGGGGTCACAGGTTGCATGGGAGGAGAATTCATTATGTTGTCATGTGAGTATAAGTTTTAAATGTTGGCCAACTGGTTAGTTTTGCTGTAAGCGATTGCCCACGAAGAGCTTTTCTTAGGAAACTTTAGATGTTGAAGTCTGCCTATTGTAAATGTGTAAGGAGTATTCACACAGCTGACATTCACTGTTTGCAAAGACCCACCACACACAGCCATGTCGATGTCAGCATCTTTGCAGCTACAGCAGGCCATGAAACTGTACAGCAAGTGAAACGAGCATGACATTTCAGAGGCTGGTATCAGAACCCTGCATGTGGACCCTTCATGTCCAGCTGCACGCTATTTCCACAGTCACATTTTCAAGTGTGTGCACCCAAAAGTGCCTCGCTCACAACCATGACATCAGCACACTGTACTCGCAGGCATGTGTGACTCCAAGGGAGTATTCCAGTGGGGGTCCTATAAGCTCCAGACCACACCATGATATTCTGGGATGCTCGCATACAAATACAATATACACCCAACCCTCGAATGGACCCCTCCCCCCCAACAATATAAGTCTGTTACCGACTGGTGAAGAAGGTTCCACCAGATGGTTGCACGTGGGTATTGATTAGCACGGCATAAAGAGAGAATCATGACTCATCCATGAGCTTTATTCATTGTCGTGGCAGAATGCCTCAGAGAAGCAGCACAATGGAGTCTCAGGGATTATACACGCCCGTGTTCTGCAACCGGGATCCAGAGATCCTCATGCAGGAGGTCAAAGGCCAGAGGGATACCAGGTATCCAGCAGGTAGAAAAAACCCTCCTGATGCCACGATGAGAGTGGGGCAGGCATTTGCTGCAGCGGTGAGCACACCAGGAGAATATGTCCGAACATGGATTCAGTGTGGCAAGCAGCTCCACAACCTGTTACACTCGGACAAGGTGAGCTGTTTGACTGAAGCATACGTTTGCCACTGGTTTGGTTCCTAATTGACCGAGACATCAGATGGGACACAATTGCCACATACACCGCCATCAACAAGGATGACTGAATGAACACGCCCGCCTTTATGTTCAAGCATGAATTGGGTGGCATCTGAATGGTCACTTTGACACAAGGACACATAGGCCATGCTTTTACATGGATGCAGGGTTCAATGTCCCTAAGTTTGTCTTTATTGTTTGACTTGCAGGAGAAGAGAGCTCAAAATGCTAAGGCAATGGCCTGGACAGCGGGGTGGACATGCGAGCCTCAGGACATTTCACCCAGTGGAGGAGAGGGCTATGCAGAAAATGCAGGCGCCTTCCCAGGTCAGGACATAGATAATTGCCAAAAGCAGGTGTCAAAGGCAGTGTTAAAGTCACCTTCACCATTGGCTTCACTGGTGGTGATGATTATTTAGCATGGGGGAGGTGGATTGAGTGCAATTGGCAGTTGGCAGATGTAGAGCTGGAAGGAAGGGTGCAGGGCCAAAGCTTCTACTCAGATAGTTTTTGATAATGATCTGTAACCACATGTACACTCACAGTGAGCAAGGATTACACTAATTATCTCATGTTGTGTCTCACACAGACACCATCACCCTACACCCACTCCCCACAGCCAACATTTGCTTCAGGCATCAGGAGGAGGAGCATGAAGAGATGTCCAAGAAAGCACTGACCCATCTGACCAGCCCACAATCCACCAACACAGATAATAGCAGTGAGGAGGGAGGAAGCACGTGTTTACAGTCAGTTGCACGTGGTGAACGGCAGTGCACCAGCATGTGGCAGGGGTGACAGAGTCAGGAGGGAGCAAGTCAGAGACATTTATGCACAGTCGCCCTTGGAGGAGGGAGGGCAGTGACGATGATGCTCGAGTTGGCACTAAGGTTGGACCTCAGGAGTCACCTGAGGGGGCATAGTACTTGGATCAGCAGCAGCAGATGTGCGGACATCTGGCGGAGTCCCCCGAGGCAATGGAGGCTTATGCACCACAGGTGCAAGAGTCCATTGTAGTGATGAGTTCAACCTTGTCTTGGGGACTGGATCGTATGAAGTCTAACCATGAGAGACCAGCTAATCTCTTAGACAATCAGGTGCCACATTGCTCCCAGTGGATGCAAGAGCAGTGTAAATTCCTGAAAAAGGAACAAGGCTCACTCAGTAGCCTGGACAGTCTGTTCAGAGTTTGAGCACTGTCCTACATGATACCACCTCAGAGGAGGTGAAGGCAATCTTCTCACCTCTCTGCCCATAAGGCATTGAGGAGTGTCAAGGCTGGCCTCTTAGTGCAGGTACCCGCTGGGGGACCTACTTGAGATACTAGGACCTGCAATTCTGCAGGGGCAGCCATGATCACTGGAGCACGTGCCGTAGATGCGGGCTCTGGCGGAGGGGCTGTGGGAGCCATGGAAGATAAGGTGGCAGGATTGCTCACAGCAGCATCATGCTCCTCTTCAACCTTCTTAACCCTGGGATGGCTTTCTGGAGGATTGGATGGGGTGGGGTGCTGAGGTTCAGCATTCTTCCATGATGGGTTCACTTGTGGTGTCACACCTCACATTGTTAAGTATACCGTTTTCATTTTCAATAAATGTACTATATAAATTAAATGATGGATGTATTGCTCTATTGCTGAGTGGCACATTCAATAATCAGGTAAACATATAACTGCATGATCTCGCCAGTGTGACTGAAGATTGCAGCTGGAAGTCCATCTGTCAGTCACCTGATAGTTGTGAAGGGTGAAGTCATGCATGTCCATCATAGTTGTCAGGTGATCAGTGCAACATCCATTGTTGGTAGCAGTCGACCATGGGATGTGGGCGTCGCTGGTTAGGCCAACATTTATTGCCCATCCTTAATTGCCCTTGAAAAAGTGGTGGTGAGCTGCCTTCTTGATCTGCTGCAGTCCAAGAGGTGTAGGTACACCCACAGTGCTGTTAGGAAGGGAGTTCCAGGATTTTGACCCAGCGACAGTGAAGGAACGGTGATATAGTTCCAAGTCAGGATGGTGTGCGGCTCGAAGGGGACCTCGTAGGTGGTGGTGTTCCCATGCATCTGCTGCCCTAGGTGGTGAAGGTCATGGATTTGGAAGGTGCTACCGATGGTGAGTTGCTGTAGTGCATCTTGAAGATGGAACATACTACTGCCACTGTGCATCGGTGGTGGAAGAATGTTTAAACTGAATGTTTAAGGTGCAAAATGGGGTACCCTTCATGCAAGCTGCTTTGTTCTGTATAGTGTTGAGCTTCCTGAGTGCTGTTAGAGCTGCACTCATTCAGGAAAATGGAAAGTATTTCATCAAAATCCTGACTTGTGCCTTGTAGATGGTGGTAAGGCTTTGGGGTATCAGGAAGTGAGTTACTTGGCTCAGAATTCCCAACCCTCTGATCCATTCTTATAGCCACAGTAGTGATATGGCTGGGCCAGTTAAGTTGTCTGGTCATTGGTAACCCCTAGGATGTTGACATTGAGGGATTCAATAATAGTAATGACACAAACGTCAAGGGCAGATGGTTAGATTCTCTCATGTTGGAGATCGTCATTGCCTGTACTTGTGTGGCGCTAATGTTACTTTATGCTGCCCAATCTCAAATTGCAATGTTTCTGGATGTGCATCCATCTTAACTGCATGTCCTGACTTAACTACCCGGGAGCACTCTTGACATAGGGGCCAGACCTTGGTTTGTGACTCAGTGACGTCTTCACCATCTATTTGACAGGCTCCAAGAAACACTTGCAGGCCCCTCCATCACAGGACATCTCAAGGCCATTTCCTGAAAGATATGAGGCAGCAACGGTATCAAAGGCACTCCTCTAGCAACTGCCATTTGCTTCCAAGGGGGCATCTATATCCTCAAGATAAAAGCAAAATACTGCAGGTGCTGGAAATCTATCTGAAATAAAAACAGAAAATGCTGGAAAAACTCAGCAGGTCTGGCAGCATCTGTGGCAAGAGAAACAGAGTTAATGTTTCAGCTCCGTATGACTCTTCTTCAGACTCTTCTTATCTATATTCTCAATGTGGCTTAGGAGAAGCGACTCTGCATTAGACCCTGCCTGTTGACTATGACGTCACATGCCCAGCCTGCTCTAGGTACCCTCATCACTTCCTCCAATATCCCCCTCATCCTCATACTCGTTCTCCTCAGCCACATCTTCATCTGAGGCAGATGGCTCCACCCCCTCCTCCACCTCTACATCTGATGAGCGGTCTGCTTCACCAGGCTCTAGATTTTGAATATGTACATCCCTTCGCTGTGCCAAGTTATGCAGCAGACCACCATCACCCTCACACCCTCACAGGAGAGTGCTGCACTGCCCATCCCGAATGGTCAAGGTATCAGCGACGCATTTTTAAAAAGCCTGCTCGATGCTTGCCCTGGTTTGAAGGTGACTGCTGTTATAATGCTCTTCTGGCACCCGCTTGGCACAATGGAGTGAGGCAGCCACCTCCTGAATGGGTAACCTTTGTCACCCAGTAGCCTGCCACGGACCTGGGGTATATGTTCAAAGGTGTGGCAGGTTTGACTCCCTCAGGATGAAAAGAGTTATGGCAGCTTCCACAGAATCATGTGCAGACATAGGGGAAAATCTTGCTGTGGTCAGACACAAGCTGTACAATGATGGAATGAATAGACTTTATATCTGTGCGCCTCCTGCGATGGTGCTTTGATGGTGATGTGTGTGCAGTCTATCACACCGTACGTGTATGAAAAGTCAGCGATTTGACATGAACCCCATTGCTCTTTGGCTCTGGGACTCCACGTCTGTTGGAAAACCACAAAGAGGGCATCAGTGACTGATGCGGCCAACTGCTTGCGAGATGCCGCCAAGGCCTGCGGCAGACTGAGCCCTGGAAGGATCCAGCTGCCTACCAGTTGAGGGCCACAGAAACTTTCACCGCAGTTGGCAGGGCTTGGGCACCTGTTGTTCAAGGCATGCAGTCTGTTCCGTACACGGCACAGAGTTCTCTGGCCATTTCCCGAGACATTCGAAGCCTCCATCGACGCTGCCCTTCAGGCATTTGGAGCAATCTATACCTGTTCAGTTATGGCCTTCGCTCAGGTTTATATCTCACCCTCCTCCTTCTTGTTGCTCTGACTGGGGGCTTTGCCACCTCATGCCCGGGTTGCATGCTGCTGCCTCTGCCTTTCTTCTACAAGACATGAGCGCTGCGCACATTTCTTCAACCTCCCTCCCACCTTCCTTCTTGGGCCAATCTCTGCCTTCCCAGCGAGACCGGCAGTCTGGAATTGTCACCCTCCTGGTTTACAAGATAAGGAATGATGAAGAAAAGTCTATGGGGATGTGCAGTTGTGCTTTTCTGGCCAACACAAACCGCCCCCCACCCCGCCACCAACACCCCCTCCCTTTCCTTCCCTGAGGCCAGGCAGCAGCCTCTGTTGTTAGAGGTGATGGTGGTGTAGTGGTAATGTCACTGGGATAGTAATCCAGCTAGGGAACCAAGGCAATGTTCTGGGGACATGGGTTCAAACCCTGCCATGGCAGCTGACAGAATTTAAATTCAATTAATAAAATCTGGAATACAAAGCTAGCCTCAGTAATGGTGACCATGAAACCATTGTTGTAAAAACCCATCTGGTTCACTAATGTCCTTTAAGGAAGGGAAATCTGCCATCCTTACCTTGTCTGGCCAACATGTGACTCCAGACCCACAGCAATGTGGTTGACTCATTTCAAAATGGCTCATTTCAAGAGCAATGCAGGGATGGGCAGCAAATGCTGGCCTTGCCAGTGACACCCGCATTCCACAAAAGAATAACTCTTTAGAAAATTCAGCTTTAAACCTGATGCCTCACACAGCTCTATATAAGGCTTAGGGTTCCCTACCCCAGACCTTCAGAGCTGTTCACGTCTCCAATACCCAGCCGTGCAACACACACAGTGATTTTTGCACCTTTTGACAGTGAAAATCATGACTTCCTATTCTCCCCTATCTTGAAATATCCAGCTGGTGCGTAAATGCCATGTGTGTGTGTGTGTGTGTGTGTGTGTGTGTGTGTGTGTGTGTGTGTGTGTCTGTGAGTCTGTGCTTTATTATCCGCCTCTTTCACACAGCTTTCCATATCAGAAATACCAGGAATGGGGTTGGAACTTCCGATTCCAGGTCCCACCCGCCATTTTGATCCCCACAGTGTCCCCCCAACTCCGTGAAAATCCAGCCCATTCTTTCTGATAAATTTACAATCTCAGTCCTTTGGGTCAGATATCCTAATCTTTCCCAGCGTGACTCAATGTGCATTCCACTGTTTGATCGCTCTTTGAAGAAACTTGTGACTTTTTTTTTTACAGTAAAGGGAATATAGGAATACAAGTTGATGTCATACTAGACATAGCAACTGGACCAGGGGTTGGATTTTACCAGCTCACTGGGGACAGTCTAGAGGCAGAGGGCCCCACTGTGCGGAAAAACTGTCCAATGTACCCTGGCAGCCTCTTTGTTGGCTGGGGGTGCCTTCTGTCCAGTCATTCTTTGATCCACGGAAGGGCTACCCTGCCAACAATGGCTACCCACATGACAATGGCACCGCCTTCCCTTACCAACCAACCTGTTCCCCTTGCCAGGGCCTTCCTGACTGGCCCCGACACCCTCAAGACCCTTTTTGTGTGACAGTGAGGGCTTTGTGTCCTTTCCTTCCGGGTGCAGTCCCAGCAGCAGCCACTGCTCCCAGTAGAGCTGCTGAGCTACCAGCCATCCAATTGGCCTGTAGCCCTTAGGGGGGTGGGTGGCCATTCTTAATAGGGACAGACGCCCTGGCTGCCATTTTCAAGATGCAGCCCTGAGTCCCGCAGACTGCCAAAGCTGGATTAATTCCCTCTCCCGGACCACCACCTCCCCTGCTTTCAGGATCATCGGTGGGACCCTGTAGCGATGACTAAATCCAGTCCCACTTCTCCACTCAGATTGAGAGTCAAGTGGTCCCACAGGAGCAATCATTCTGCTTCCTAAGAGCGGCCTGTAAGAGAAACCTACTCACATGATGAATCCTACTTTTTTTAGAGGAAGCTGATGCAAGCTGATTTTACAAAGTATTTTTTTAAGCTTTTTGCCCCAACCTGTAGTTGTTTTCTTTCTTTGTCAGGGCCCACACATTGTTCAAGATCACCCGCCCTTCCCTCTTCATGAGCATATTCCACTATCAACAGAAATCCTGCCTGAATTTCCCCGCAGTCCCCATTGGGGGACCTACTATGGTTCAAGGTCCAGCCCTGCTGGCACCAGAAAAGCTTTTTTTGGGGACTTGGGAGAGGTTTGGTGAACTCAGGAAACCAGGTTGGCACAACAGTGGCACTCAGGAAGCAAATCAAAGCGCACAACATATTCCTGTGCTCAAATAATTCTGAATTTCTGTCCTCTGCTGCTGACAATTTTGGTTATATTTTTGATGAAAAGTTAAAATGAATTATCAGGGTGACTAAACATCGCACAGTATCTCCATGGCCTACCTTACACTCTCTCTTTTGAATATTCTGATGCACTATTTGACCTGGTTAAAATGATCTGACTTTGGCTAGAATTGATACAAGAATTGGTGATACCAGAATGCTTTTCAATTGGAGAAAGCATAAAATTAGTTTGCACTATGTATAAACATTATTTCCTTTGCATGAAAGAATTTGACTGTGCTGAAATGGTAATGGCCAATGTGTGAATAATGGCATAAACCAGCTAGATGTTTCTCCAGATCTTTCATAACTTATTAAATCAATCCCCTAAAAAGCTTTCTGTAACCATGACTGACCCACCCAGTCAGCAGGGTTTACAAATGTGCCTTAACAATTCATTATTCAGTACATTAATCTTTCCAAAGACAGAGTGAAGAAAATAGATTGCATTGATTTCTAGCTAATAAATGCATCCTTGCCCACTTACTGTGCCTTGGTTTCCGTGTGACTCATATGACAGGGCTTGGGTTTCTATTGTTCTGCAGCCACACTACTCTAGCCTCTGGCTAGTCTTGGTCCACATTGGCATTGTTCACTGTCACACCTGTCATGGAGCTATGCCAACCTCCTTTGATTTATATTTTGCCAGGTGCCATTTTCCATCAAGTTCCTGGCAAAAATGGGACTGGCAACTCTAGTGGGACCCTTGAGAAAATGATGCTGTGCTGTCGACAGACCAAAGCAAGTCTGGCATTTTGTACTACCAGCTGCAGCTGAAGGTGAAGCAATTGCTTACGTGAGGCCCAATGTTAACTCTGCCCAACTCGTGAGAACAGGGGGAGCAGATGGTTAAAATGGCAATCAGGTGCTTTCCAATGTACTCTTGCTCACCACTATCTTAACAGATGGTTTTTTGTCAGTGTTGGGGGCGCCTGTCATAGGTAGGCTAGGCCCTCATTAGTATTTAAATGCTGTGGTCTTGAAATGGAATTAGGGTATCAACTTGATTTTTATTCCAGATTACACACAAAAATGCCACTGTAATTACAAGCAAGATCAAAAGACACCCAGGAACCTCAGTATTTTAAATTAGCCAGGAGCTCCTTCAGGCCCCACAAGGAACCCATACCCTGGACATCCCTCCTCCTCCCCTGACTGCAGCCTGCTGAAGATTCCCCATCCCTTGCTACTTACCTTGCGCAAGGGGAATTCCCTCGAGTCCCTGTTGGTGACATCCTGACAATCATAACCCAGCTCTTGCTCACTGGCCAGCTCATGATTCCCGCCAGCTCAGTCGGGAGTTTGACTTCCCACATGGAAATAAGGGCCTGGAGTTAAAATTGCCCACACCTCATGGTGAAGAGGTCATGGCAGTTCCCACTCACCCTGCTCCCAGTCCCCCCAATACCCCTGAGGTAAAATTGGGCCTTGTGTTTTTAAATAACTGCACATATTTGTGCCTTCAGCATTCCCTTGTTTAAAATCTGATCCCATCGAAGCAATTCATTTTTTCTGTGGGTTACCAATGTTTGCCAAGTCCAAAATTGACCAGAGAAGAGAATAAAAATATATTAAATATATTGATTTCTAATTATTCTTTGCTACTAATGAAAATTTATTGAAAGATTTCACACTGTAAACCATGGCTGGGATTTTCCGGTCCCGCCAGTGGTGAACATTCTCGCAGGCGGGGCGTGAAAATTTGGGAGAGCAGGAGTGAGGTGAGAGAGAACTGACTTCAATATCTTAATTCCTTCTTCAACTGTTACAACGGCATGCTGTCCTTCATGAATCCCAGTAGCCTTTCAGCACCCATAAAGAAAAATGCATTTTTAATAATATTTGGCTTTATTGAGGAAACAAAGGACATAAGAGCATAGGACTTAGGAGCAGAAGTAGGCCATTCAGCCCTTCGAGTCTGCTCCTACCATTCAATGTGATGACAGCCAATCTGGTTGTGGTCTCAACTCCACTTTGCATTAGTGATCTAGATGAAGGAACTGAGGGCATCCTGGCTAAGTTTGCAGATGATACAAAGATAGGTGGAGGGACAGGTAGTATTGAGGAGGCGGGGAGGCTGCAGAAGGATTTGGACAGGTGAGGAGAATGGGCAAAGAAGTGGCAGATGGAATACAACGTGGGGAAGTGTGAGGTCATGCACTTTGGTAGGAAGAATAGAGGCATAGACTATTTTCTAAATGGGGAGAGAATTCAGAAATCTGGAGTGCAAAGGGACTTGGGAGTCCTAGTCCAGGATTCTCTTAAAGTTAACTTGCAGGTTGAGTCGGTAGTTAGGAAGGCAAATGCAATGTTGGCATTTATTTCGAGAGGACTCGAATATAAAAGCAGGGGTGTGCTGCTGAGGCTTTATAAGGCTCTGGTCAGACAACATTTAGAATATTGTGAGCAATTTTGGGCTCCGTATCTCAAGAAGGATGTTCTGGCCCTGGAGAGGGTCCAGAGGAGGTTCACGAGAACGATCCCAAGAATGAAAGACTTAACTTATGAGGAATGTTTAAGGACTCTGGGTCTATACTCCATGCAGTTTAGAAGGTTGAGGGGGGACCTGATTGAAACTTACAGAATACTGAAAGGCCTGGATAGAGTGGACATGGGGAAGATGTTTCCATTAGTAGGGGAGACTAGGACCCGAGGGCACAGCCTCAGAGTAAAGGGAAGACCTATTAGAACAGAGATGAGGAGAAACTTCTTTAGCCAGAAAGTGGTGAATCTATGGAATTCATTGCCACAGAAGGCTGTGGAGGCCAGGTCATTGAGTGTATTTAAGACCGAGATAGATAGGTTCTTGATTGGTAAGGGGATCAAAGGTTACAGGGAGAAGGCGGGAGAATGGGGTTGAGAAACTTATCAGCCATGATTGAATGGCGGAGCAGACTCGATGGGCCGAATGGCCTAATTTCTGCTTCTATGTCTTATGGTCTTAAGGTCTTTGCTGCCTGCACCCCCCACTCCCCCCCCCCCACCCCCATAACCCTTGACTCGTTTGTCAGTCAAAATCTGTCTAACTAATCATATCATGGAATATATCTCAGAGCCATTCACACAATGATTTATTGCAATGACTAATGTCTTGTAGAGAAATGTAATTCCAATCTATATGGACCATGAGCAGGGGCTCCTTTTTTATCTCAAGCAAAGGGTTGACCCTTCTGGCAATGCAGCATTCCCTTAGCATTGCCCTCAAGTGCCAGCCTAAAATCTGTGCTCGAGACATGAGCTAGAGATTGAACCCTTGGGTTTTCTTCGAAGCAGCATTAGTACTAACATAGCCAAATTGTTGCTGACGAGACAGGAGTATGATGTTTTATTTGCTCCCAGTTTATGATCAGGTCTTATTTGCACATTAATGAGTTCCACATCCCTTGCTTCACACATACAGCCAATGAGTGAAATGTAAAATGCAAAGTACCAAAAAAAATGAAATTATTTTGATATTTCACTGAAATTTGAGATAACTGAAAGTCAACAGAAATAAAAGTTGTGTGGGTGTAACAACAGCTGCCCACTTGCTATTGCTTGTTTTGCACTATCACATCAAGTCTAAATTTACCCTGCTTTGTGCTGGACACCTATCCCACCTGGTTTTCCACCACCTAGCCTAGAGGCAAGGAGCAGGCTTGAAGGGCTGAATGGCCCATTCCTGCTCCAAGTTCTTGGGTGTCGTCCTCCTAACGATCAGTTAAATCAATTAGCCAGAAATCTTCAGGTCAGCATAGTTTGTGTACATTTTACAAATTGAGCCATCAGGGGAGCTGAATACTCAACCTTTAATCATAGAATGCTTACTGTGCAGAAAGAGGCCATTCAGTCCATCATACCTCTTTGGAAGAGCTAGCCAGTTAGTCCCGATCTCTCAGCTCTTTCCCCATGGCTCTGCAAATTTTTCGCTTTCAAGTATATATTCAGTATACATTTAAATGGGTGAAAGAAAATCATTAGGAACCAAGAAACATTTAGTACCCTGGGCACACCATCAAGCTTTACTTCTTCCACCTACAAGGAGTGAATATCAAAGTGGAGGTTTTCAATATACAAGAAAGCAGTTACTGGTTACCTTGGACAGGGTCATTACAACCTGCTGTCAGTAGATATTGATATTGGCATGTTTCCTGTTGTTGGCTAAATACATGGTGAAACGAGAGCTCATCAACACCAGAGTTTCATGAAAATAGTTTGCTTTCTTAATGGCCCACTCAAGGCACTTTGCTGAGAGAAAATTCACACAAACCCTAAAGTCTCCAATCTGCCACAGGTCCACACCCACCTCCCCCCCTCCACCACCACCCCCCCCACCCCCCCCGCCCCCCCCCCACCCCCCCCCACCACTCTCCCTGGCAACCCTCCCATTATTTTGCAAATACTGAATTTCCACATCTCTGCCCAGCTGTTGGAGGATGTTCAAAGCACAGAACCACCGCCCAGCAATCAAGGGAGGTGCAGGATGTGAGCAAGGGTGCTTCTACACAGGAGGAACCACAGGAAAATTGACGGGTAAATTATCCCACAGTAAGTTTCGCACACCTCCTAGCAGCAAGTGACATATTAACTTGAGCCAAAGTCTGGAACCTATTTTCCCATCGGCTCCATTGGCTGGAAATAGGAATGAGAAAAAGCTAAAAAGGAGAGCAGTAAAAGCAAAGTAAAAATGGGGCAACACCCATAATATTTAGTTTCCTATGTTTCTCCAATGCATCATCATTTCCACAAAAGATCTATCGGTTTTTCCAAAGCCAATGATTGCAATCAAGTAAATGAATTCCTCTTTGGAATGTCCTTTTTTAAATTATAGATGAAACGATGCAAATTAATTATCAACAGCTATGCACAGGATGCTAGATGTTTCCCAGCTAATCTGTTAAATGGTCATTTAAATGGATTAATTTATCAGCTCATTACTCACTATCAGAGTCTCACTGGTGTAAAGGTTTCTGGAAAGCCAATTCCCAAAAGTGAATCCCACATCGCTGAGAACAAGCTGCTCTCTTTTTCGGGGAGCTTCTCCTTCTGTTGGTTACTGGTGTCGCTTACAGCTGCCTTTGAGCAGTTGCATATCCGATCCTTGGATTTTGTTCACAGCCTGCAGCTGTTCGAGATGACTCCCGGTTATTTGTCATGGAAACGCTACCAGTCTGGGCGATTTGGAACTAAAGTCGCTCTTTGCAGACAATGTGCCATAGCATGACCTCATGCCATCCACGTGTGCATCATCGCTTTTCAAAAATGTGGTGAGACAGGCATCCAGGTCAGTGCAGATTCTACACAACCGCAGCCAAGCCACAGAGCTCCCTTAAATGAGTGACAGTTAAATCTTTAGAAGGGACTGGTCAAGCCGCCACCAAGCTGCCCTCTTCACCCTTGCCCTCACAGAACATGATCCAGATGTTTGATGCTAAATTATCTTTTGTGCTTCGTTTAGCATCTGTTGCTCAGTTTTATTTACATCTTGTTTTTTTAGTAGAGGAAATAAAGTTATCAGATCAACTTACATATTCCAGCGCAAAATTGGGGATAATTTAGAAATTAAAACCACAAGGAGAGGAAAAGAGGTCGGGAAATTCGCCAGGTTAAAAAGAATGAGGTGACGGATTATTTTTCAGTGAGTAGAGAAGCTGCCAAAACCATAGGTAAATTCAACTAGAAGAAACACCGAGGCCTTGATTTTAAAGGAGGCTGGATAGTGTGTGTGTGTGTGTGGGCCCCCAAAGGCAGCGTTAAGTCTGGGGCTAGGGAGGCCTGGACAATGACTAGGCCTCATTTACTGCCCCACAACACTGGGGATATAGGCAGTGACGTCTTGACAGGGAGCTACTACTAGACATCCAAAGCATCTCCCTAATTCAGGTGGTTGGTACCTTTTAATTTGCCAATCACAGTCCCGGGACTGATCGCCACTTTAGGTCAGGACCTAACATTGCAATCGGTTCCATGGGCAATGGAGCCAAAGAGGCCTAGCAAAGGTAAGTCTTGGCGTTATTGTTGTGAGAGTTAGAGGAGCAAGAGTTATCCTCAGTGTCCCACAAATATAATTTGGGCCCCTGCCGACCTGGAATCAACAGATGATCTCGGTATGAATATTTGGCTGAGCTCCAAAAACGACTAATGGACTCATACCGCTTGAAGAGGAGTGCTAGCTTTGTGTGCTTGACGTCTTTATTACCTTCTCATTACCTGATCTTTCTTTGAAACTTTTTTCAATGCCTGTGTGTTTATTTTGACTAAATTAAGAGGTGTGAAGTGGATTAAAGTTTTTGTCATTGATATCATGAATGGATCCGGTTGATTGACACTTTTATGAGGTTGTAAGGTGAGAGTTTGTTTTTTTCCAAATAACATTTTCAAAGCTTCTATGTTTTTTGCATCAGTTTCAGGAGCATTTCAAAGACTTGCCAATGGTTCATTGGTTCTGTACTTAGTGAATACCAGGAGAGAGGGCATGGCAGATGCATTGGGGGGCAGAAAAAAGTCATCAGAATATTAGGGGACATTGACAAGGCATGGGGATATGAGGGATCATGGAGGGGGAATGGGGGATATTAAGGGCCATAAGGGATACAAAGGGGCATGGAAGAGATACGGGATGAGTGGGGTGGGCTGAGGGCTAAAGGGCCAAACAACCATGTTGAGGACTGGGCCGATGTCCCAGAGAACCAAGACGGGACTTCTAACTAGCCCGTCTCGTTACCCCCACAATTCCATCGCTACTTCAGGCTTGCCAAGGGAGGTGACAGACCCAAACCTTGCCAGCACATGTCTCACAGGGATGAATATACTAGGGAGTGGGAGGACATGACAGGATTAGGATCGTAATGTTGGAAAATGGCAGGACTTGCAGTTCCTGACACTAAGGAGAAGATCCAGCCCCGTGTCTCTAACTATAAAGCTAAGAAGCCCTTGTGTCTATTTTTTTCCCTTTTTATATCTCAGGGATACATGTCAACTGCTTCATTCTGACTACTGGTCCAAACAAGATAGAGAAAGTGGACCAACATAGAAGCTCTGTGGCTGCCTGTGCCATAACTATTCATTGGATAAACCCACTGAGCTATTGAGGACCACCATCATCACAATAACTGCAACAGTGTAAAGAGAATACCTACCATCACTCTCCCGGGTCAGGAAATGTTGCTCACTCTCCAGGATTGTAAATTAATCTCTGGGACATTGCTGTGAGAAACCCAGGAGACGCATCATTGAGGGCGTTAGAAAGAAAATGGAGAACCTGGTGTACCTATTGGTATGGGAAGGTGATGTGCCATGAAGACGATTGGCCCTTTAGCCCTCAGCCAATGACCAATGGCAGGAAAGTGAGGGTGGGGCAGGAAATTGTGTGATGAAATTTCCAGAAATAAATTGAATCAGAGTTGGCAACATGAGCTATAAATGTGACTTTGCCAGTGTCATCCACCCGCCAAGAACAATTCTTAAAAATTGACTTTTTAAAAAAATTATCTTTCAGGACCATGTCTGTTTTAACCATTTATCTTAGGGGTCAAATTCATTTGTGGACCGTGAATTTTCACCTTCTCCCTGCGACAATATGAAACAATATCAAATGGTGACTGCAGTGAACATACAGCTAGAGGTCTAGGCATGTCTGTTAGACTTTTACACCCCCCTCTCCCCACAATCCCAACCTCAATTACTTTACAACTGGATTTTAAACTTGCAAACTTCCAAATCAGTATTCTTGGTCTGTAAGTGATGCTGTTGCTGACATCTCCAACAACAGAAGCCTCTTTGCATTAAAGCAAACAACAGGACAAGTTACAATTCAGGACTTACATATTTAGCATTTCTAAGCTCCTTGAAACTATAAATTGGCTTTTTATATATATATATATATATATATATTTATATTAAAAAAGTCAAAGCACTCAAACCTAGAGCCCAGAGTAATACGAGTGCTTAAATATGAATTTCAGAAAAAAGGGGAGTTATTAAACATTCAACGACAAATGAAAACAAGTAAGATATAAATCTTTCAGGAAGTCCTACACCCTTTTCTCTGGTTATATGTATTAAGCTTTATTTATTATGTAACTCTCCATCTTTGGCTCCTTTTTCTCACTTGCATGCTGCTGCTTAGAAACATTAGGATTGATTTTACAGTTCCATAGCATGGAACTTTACACAACAAAAACAGAATTACCTGGAAAAACTCAGCAGGTCCGGCAGCACCGGCGGAGAAGAAAAGAGTTGACGTTTCGAGTCCTCGTGACCCTTCGACAGAACTCAACAGTTCTGTCGAAGGGTCACGAGGACTCGAAACGTCAACTCTTTTCTTCTCCGCCGGTGCTGCCGGACCTGCTGAGTCTCTCCAGGTAATTCTGTTTTCGTTTTGGATTTCCAGCATCCGCAGTTTTTTTTGTTTTTATTACTGGACATTTACACATCAGGAGTGCATATTGTGATCTCAAGCACACAAGTCAGCACACCCAGTGGGACCTTACATGTTAATGGAGGGGAAATCATATGTTGCATGCTGACCTCGATGCTCAGATTCCCAACGTGCAGTCCTGGCGTGCAAAGCTCGAAACCATGGACACAAATTTGCAACAGGACTGGTTTCCATATTGATGCAGACAGCACCCACATTTACATTTCCATGCTAATTCCCTCGACTTACTCTGCTTTTCCAATTTGCCTATGTGACACCATGTCAGGGATGGGCCAGAACTTTCTCTGACTGAAGATGAGGAAACCCAAGACTATTTAATTTGGCTCATGCCGTAATCTTTGTACACTTATTCCAGACAGTCCAGAGTCCAATTCCCTTTCTTATTACTCACTGACTCAGAACCAGACTCTAAGATCTCTGTGTTGAACCCTCAGCTAAGCTTTGGCTCTATATCATATCCATTACCAAAACAGAATAATTCCCTCACCACCTCCCCAACCCCCCCACCCACCCCCCACCCACCACAGCCTCACCCATCTCTGTTCCTATCTTACGCCCATTGGCATTGAAAACGTTATCCATATTGTGTTGCCTTTATTACTTGGCCTCCCAAATGCTCTCCTTTCCACTGCCCCAATGTTCACTTGAATTAAATTCCAATTTCCAAAGTAATCCACATCCTCTTCTGCATAAAATCCAACTTCCCTGTCATCCCTGTCCTCCAACACACACCGAATTCAAAAACGTTGTGATTGTCCAAATGTCGCTTATGGCCGCACATTGCCCTGTCTTCTGACCTCTGAAATCCCCTGATTTCTACCTCCAACTGAGCCCTTTTCCTAGGTACTCAGGCTTTGCTTCCTTGTCCAGTGCCTTCCAGCATCCCTGCAAGGATGGCAGATTCTTTAACTATCTCCACCCTATTTGTCAGAATTCCTTGCCTATCTCTCTACCTTCACTACTTTTCTCCTCACCCTTCCAAATGTCCCCAAAAAGCAATAATTCAAGAGTTTCTTTTGGTCATCTCACCTACTCCTCTAATAAATACTCAGAAACCTGTTGCCTCCTCTGCTCGCTGTCGTTTCACTTTATGATGTTATACTGTGTAAATAACTGCTGAGGACCACTTAATTCTGTCCTGAGGCTAAACACTTAAATTGTGACACTTATGGAGTCAATTTGTTCCATTAAAACTGTTTCTCCAACATAGGTTGCGCACCTGCACTAGTTCCCATAAAACAAAATCATTAAATTCCCAGCTGAAAAGTTGGCAGAAACATTTATTTTGTGACTAAAAGCAGAATTATCATAAACCAACCTCAGTTAATGTGAAATGGAACACTTCTTGTGATAGCCGTGCTCTGACTGACTGGTCTTCTGTCTTCCACTGTAACTGGTCAATAGACAACGCATAACTCAGATTTATGCTATCTTAATTTTCTGAACATTGATGTACAAGAGGGTGAGTAAGGAAGACCTTGGCAAGGGAGGTAGATACATGGGAACACCACCATTTGGAATTCCACTCCAAGCCACTCACCATCCTGGCTTGGAAATATATCGCCGTTCCTTCACTGTCGCTGGGTCAAAATCCTGGAACTCCCTCCCCAACAGCACCGTGGGTGTACCTACACCACACAGGACTGCAGCGGTTCAAGAAGGCAGCTCACCACCACCTTCTCAAGGGCAATTAGGGATGGGTAATAGAGGCTGGCCCAGCCAGCAAAGCCCACGTACCACAAATGAATAAAAAAATACTCCAAGACTACTATTGAGATTTAAGCTAAAAGCAAAATACTGCGGATGCTGGAAATCTGAAATCCACGGACTCGAAACATTAACTCTCTTCTTCTCTCCACAGGTGCTGTTAGACCTGCTGAGTTTTTCCAGCATTTTCTGTTTCTATACTATTGAGGTTTGTTGGCTTTTCAGATAAAAAGTAGGTAATGTCCGAGTTTAAAATATGATCAATATCTCCAGTTTTAAAAAAGTTGTCTGGCCAAACAAGAAGTTGCCAAGTGCCAAGAAGGATGCACATTGACTGGCGTGAGCAATCATCCAGCCCACACTGCTTTTGAGGGAGGCTCTGTACTGTGAACCACCGCTCACAAAACTTAGACCCTTCAATGTCAAAAGCTAACTCAGTTAAGCATAGCTTAATCCCCCTCCAAAAAATGATAAATCAAGGAAGCAGCTCCTTTTGAAGCTGAAAATAACTGCACGCATGGCGAATGAGATTTAACATTTTTTTCCCCCCTTTGTTATTAAAAACACTGAGGGTAAAGCTTGAGGTCAGCTCTAAATTTAAGAACTGTGCACACAGGCTACGTCACTACATATTCCAATTATAGTATACAGCTCACAGCACAGTCTGTAACATTAGGCTCATTTCAGGTCGTCCTGTTACATGGTTAAAGGCAAAATGAATGTAAATTTGGAAAGGATCCCGTCCAAGGGCAGAAGTGAAGGAGGTTAAATTCTGCTGATCCACAGTATTTACAAGCTGCTACTTAATTTGAATCAGCAGCTAATTCAGACCACATCCCAATTAATGCTGTGCATGTAGATACAAATTACTCCTACCTCAGGGCCTGTCCATCTCCCTGACTCTGTGAATATACGAGTCTGTGTTGGTGTCTGTCTATTAATCATTCTAACAGTACAGAATGAAACTTGTACTGAGGTAATTTCTGGGTAGTTAATTAGCTCTAACCTTATTTCGCTCTAGAGTTGCTGCAAAGTTGTAGCAAGTTTATGAAGTGAGTAGCTGGGCCATACACAACAGGATTGGTTCCGGGTCCTTGCGCAAACATCCTGCCAATCTCGCTGACAAGGCTTACAAGGGGAGTTTGGTTGAGGGACTGTGGGTCAGCCCGTGCCTCTGGACCCTTAACGGATCGAGCAGTTAATGGAGGAAAAGGGGAGGGGGGGGGGGGGAGAAACACCTGCCCCCCTACAGCTAAGGTGAATTAGACTGGCATATTCATCCACGTGAAAACAGATTTACAAAAATGAATAGGTTACCCTTGTTCTATTTCACCTTTCACTTGTGAATCATTTCTTTCCTTCAGCCAGGAGGTGATTCAATCTAGGTCATTGTGACAGAATTAACCTGCAGGGACCAAAGTTTGTGAACCTAAATTTGTCTCCCTGACATTTATTCTTACTACAAATATTAAGCCAGCGCAAGGCAGCATATTAACTGTCCCAGTTTGCTCCTGTCACCGATATGGACTTTAATCTGGAAAAAAAGGTTCAACCTTCTTTTGCCATTTGCTCTGACACAAGGGGCAGTTATTTACACATGGGGCAGAATATTGCTGTCGGTGTGCAAGGCCAGGCCTGACACGCATGATGACGCCGGGCGTGTGTCACGACATCATTTACATAATTCGTTTAGCAGGCGCACAGCCGCCTCCGAACTGTCAACGGCCTATTAAGGCCATTGAAAAGCCAATTAAACTTGTTAGCACCCTTAAGGTTGGCGGGGGAGGGGGTGGGTGGGTGGGGGGGCTGGGGGCCAGAAGGAGAGCTAACAAACGGCCTTCGCGTTTTTCAGGAAACTTCATCCACGGGCGAGATGAGGTTTCCTGAAGGTTTTATAAAACAATTCATTAAATTTTGCTCAATTCACAAATCCGTCCCAGCTCATGTGACACTGTCACATGATGGGACATGTTTAAATAATTCCCACCCCACCCCACCCCGCCACTTTATTAAAAAGTTTTACTGTCAACTTACTCTCCCTGAGGCAGCTCGTGTGCGTGAAGGAGCTCAGGCCCTGATTCTCCCTCCGCAACCCCACCCCCCACCCCCCCTCCCCCCCCCCCCCTACCCACCGCCCGCATGGGTAACGCTGGGCGCTACCGGCCGCGCATTACATTGGGTGGGCCTTAAGTGTACTGTCCACGTAAAATGGCGGCGCGCAGACGATAGCGGGTGGCGATCGGCTCCGCGTCCGCCCCCCCCCCCACCCCCCCCACCCCCTGCCCAGCCCACCAGACGTGGGTAAGATTTGGCCCATGAACTTTGAGGACAGGCGTTAACGAAGCCCGCTTTAATCCGACTGAAACCTAGAAAATTCTTCATGGGGCTCGACGGGCAGATGCTGAGAAAATGTTCTCCCTGTCCGGGGACTCGGGAGCACAGGGGTTACAGCTGTAGAATCGGAGGTCAGCTGTTTCAAGACCAAGATAAGGGGGCAACATTTTAAGGTTCCCCGAGGAGGAGGGGGGGGGCGCACGCCCGTCCCGAACGAGGGTAAGAGCACTGCGAGAAGATGGTGGGCAAGCGCCCTGATGTCACCGCGCACTCGCGCCACATTTCACCTGGCAGGTACCCCCGGCAATTGGAAGAGCGCCCGCCGACGGTCAAGCCCATTCACAAGTGGCGATTGTTCGTCACTTGTCCGACCTTACGGTTGGCGGACAGGCCAATCGGCCAGGTGGCCTTTACATTTTTGATGAAGCCTCGTCCAAGGGCCGGGATGAAATCTCCGTCGGGTTATGAAATGAAAAGAAATACCCGGTGGGGGGGTGTGGTTGGTGGTGGGCAGCATTTTCATGAGGTACACTTTCAAGGTGCTTGATGGTGCTGCTGCCTGGGCATTTTTTTTTTGAAGCGTTTCTGTGCTTTCTTTTATCATTTAGAGGCCTGCAGCTCCCCGAGGCGGCAACGGTCTGCCTTCGGGGGAGCTGTCTCGAAGCGATCGCCCACACCGGTGGTGTCGCCGCTGCCTGGGTCACCGCCCACCGGCGGAGCTGAGCGTCTCGGCCGCGTGTTGGCCAGCCAGCGTAGCATCGCGGTCGGGGGCCGATCGGGGTTTTGGGGGCCCATTTCCCGACCTCTCCCTGGCCCTGACGATCGTGCGCGCCCAACCAGCACAAACCTCAGGCCGAGGGGGAATTTCTTTACTCAAATCGTCGTGCCTATTTTGAATTTTCTACTCCAGAGAGCCGTGGTGGTTGAGTATATCCAAGGCAGGGGGTTGATGGATGTTTTTTTGGGGGGTACTGGTGGAATTAAGGGATGTGCAGATAGTGCAGGGAGGTGGAGTTGAGGTGGAGGATTGGCCATTATCTTATTGAATGGACGAGCAGCGTCGAAGAGTCAAACGGCCTCCTCCAGCTCCTGTTTGTAATGCTCTTATATAACGGGCATCTGGAATCTAATCCTCTCCCTATTCAACACCCACATGAACGTAAGTGCAGCGGAGATCATTAGTATCCGAGTCAATTTTCCTTACCCTCGCCCAGGAACAAAGGTGAAGAGTAACATCCTGGTCGGCTGACATTAGATAGCTCAGTACAGATTGGAATCAAACCTGGGGTCTTTCTGGCCTGCATGAATCTGCCACGCATCGCTGACCCACTGGAGTGCTTCCACAATCTGCCTTTACTGGGGAGGTGACGGGCAGTAAAATGATCAAATAAAATTAGTTTGGTCGCAATTTTAAACATCTTACCCCGCTCGATGAAATAACCGACTACTTCCCTGGAGATGTACCAATTCACTCGAGTCAGTAGTTCTCTAACAACCCTAACTCCCATAGGCAAGCCTGCACTTCCTATCAATTGGAAATAGGGCACTCATGCACAAAGTAAACTGGGATAATGTGCCCAGGGTGCACCATAGGTCTCCTTATTTTCTCTGAATTCGAATGCAGAGTTTCTCCTGCACGCCCATTTCACTTCAAAGGATGATTATCATCAGTTGTGGTCGAAGCTTTAGGAACACACGAAACAATCGTTTAGATTTATTTGCACACACAGTCGTTTAGTGACAGCAAAATGTTGCAGTCAGTCCAAAAAACATGGCAACCTTGAAACTGCTCTTGAAAAATAAACCAACAAGCCCTTCAGCTCAGTTCACTGGGGTCGGCTTTCTTCCAGATATTTTCTAAAAAAAAAAAGACAAGTGCTTCTTGAAAGGGGTGTAGCTGTCACATTCCTACCAGCGACAGTCTTCCTTGGAGTTAGATAGGCCATGATGGTATAGGACTGTAAAGCTTCCGAAACTGTTGCAGCAAGGTCGAAACAGTAACAAATTGGTAGATCATAAAACCACCCATATTGAAAGGTGTGCATGGGCAGAATTTTCCATCTGACGGGAAGGTGGAGCAGGAGCAGGTGGACACGGATCCGATCACCGCCCGCGATTGGGTCTGCGCTGCCATTTTACGCTGGCGGGTCAATTAAGGCCCACCCAGCGCATTTCCCGACTCCCGGGGAGAGCGGTAGTGTGCGGGCTGTGGTGGGCGTGCACAGACCACCAGGTCCAATGGCGACCCAGCAGCCTGTTTTAAATGAGGCCTGGCCGCCTCCTATAGGCTGCTCACAATGGCCAGTTCCAGGCCGCAGCAGAGGGGTTCGGGTGAGCAGGGCAGGCTGCAGGGTAGGCCAGAGGAGCAGGGCAGGCTGCAGGGTAGGCCAGTGGGGGCCAGCGTTCCCCTCGCTTTTCTGATGACTGCCTTGCTGCCCTCCTCGAGGAGATGGCAGCACGGTGGGAGGTGTTGGTCCCCCAGGATGGGAGGAGGAGGCCTCCCCCCCGCATGACAAAACGTCCCAGGGAGGAGGTGGTGGAGGTGGTGAGCTCCGGCGATGTGGTGTGGTGCACCTGGATCTAGTGCCGTAAGCGTTTCAACGATTTGTTGCGCTCTGGCAGGGTGAGCACCATTTAGGGCATTGGGCATTTAAACCCAGCAGGCCACCCGCCCCCCCCCGTCCAAGTCCATTGACAGGTGGGCGGGCACACAGCTGATTTTGCTGTGCCCCCGCCTTCCTGAAAATTTAAATGGGGCGCGGTAACGTCGGGAGTACCCCCCAATGTCATTCCGCGTCGGCAAGCAGGCCCCACCCCCTGCTCGCCGACGACAAAATTCTGCCCCAAGTGTTGTTCTTAGTCCCACATGACTGGTTTGGGGGAAACCTGAAGGAGCGGCACCTAAGTGCAGACCCAGATCTCCAGGACATGTCCTATTCTGGGGGATAAATTGTGGAAGGGGAGCCTCAAGGTCTCGTGGCCAAGAACCATCTGCTACCCTCTCTGCTGTATGTGGTTGCACCTCCTTGTTATGGGAGGAAATACCATGTGGTTCCCAATGTGATGCAGGCAGCATGTGTCCAAGGGGGCAATGGGGGGCCGTGGGGAGCAGGCTTAACATCTTGATCTGAGTGATCAGCAGCAGCAGCGGAGGAGACACTGGAGACCTGATGTGCCCCACTCTGGTTGGGGTGGGCCGTGCGTGAACAGAGTCCATGTGCAATTTGCCCTAATCAACGCTCTTCTCTCTTTTTCAGGAGAAGAAGGTACAGAATGTGGCCGAGTGTGTGAGGACTGGAGGTGGCCAGGCACAGCTCTCCTTACTAAGCCGCTTCGAGCAGGAGGCCCTTGAGCTGGAGAGGCGCCATGCACCCAGGTATACTGGTGTCGGTGAGGCTGGGGTGGCGCGGCCAGGTATTTACGGCCAACAGTGAGGTCAGCATTGTCCTCCCAACAGCCAGAGCACTGGTGGTTGTTACATCAGTTATTGTTGGAACGTTGCTGGGCCATTGGTTCTGGAAGGCCAGCAGTCAGAGGACTGCAGGGGACCAGGCACATGCTCAGTCGGTGCTGATGATGTGTCTCTGGAGCTGTCTGCAACGCAGCAGCTGCAGGAAATGTGGCCGGGTTTGCGGGAGCATCTGGGGGAGATACATGAGGCTATGCTTGGCTTGGTCTCCGCGGTGGAGGAGTCTACACGGACGCTCGCCGAAGCAATGAGCCTCATGTCCGACACCAAACATCCTCCATGGAGAGAGTGGTGACTCTCGTGGAGAGCATAATCAAGGAGACCCATCAGGCTTCCTGGGGATGCACTCTGACCAGCAAGTCCTCACATCGGCATTGACTTCAGCTGGTCAGTGCCAGTGTGGGAGATGGTCTGGGCATCAAGTTTCCCAGCTCAGTGCCCATCCATACATGGTGAACAGGGAGGTCTGAAGTGACCTTACGTTGGTGCTGCAGCTGCTTGTCGTCTCTGCGGACTCCTTTCAGGGCACTCCAGATGAGGGCGTCTGCTCCCCCGCCCCTCTCTCAGTGACCGTAGCATCCAGTGAGGCTGCGACGATTGGGGAGGTGCCAGCTGTGGAACTGGCAGCTCCCTCCCAGGTGGGACCAGCACAGGCTCCACGGGCCAGAGGACGACCGCCAAGGTCATCGAGGCCAACAGGACAGCAGGGTCAGCAGGCTGGCTCAGATACCACTCCCAGCGATGGGGCAGCACCAAGATGTAGCACCCGGAAACGTAAACATACAGAACCTTAGGCACAGCACGGGTTTGTCACTGGTGCTTTTGTGTTAGCCTGAGATGAGGTCCTTATGATTTATTTTTGATTGTTCACACTATTGTTTTCCATTTGTGATAACTCCTGTTTCACACATTAAATGCCAGATGTGTGACTGTAGCTGAGGGGGGCTCATTTCCTCTACATGTGTATGATTGACAAAAGTGTGATGAGTGATTTGTTGGACACTCAGCTTTATGTACAAGGCCCTTAGTTAGTGCTGATGACCTGTCAGATTTTGCACTGAGGTGTTGAGTGTCGAGGCACCAGCTCAGGCTTGTCCTGGTGATCCACCTGTGTTGTGCTGGCTGAAGGTTCATTGGATTAAAGCCTCTCCGGAGTCCCTGCCTCCCTGGGGTAGTCCCGGGTCATCGTCTACCCCCTCAGCATTTCCCTTTGTGTGCTCATCCTCGGACTCACTGCTGGACTCATCGTGTGCAGCTGCAGCCACTGCATCAATGTCTTCATCGTCCACTGTGTGCCCCCTTTCCAGCTCAAGATTGTGGAGAGTGCAGCATGTAACCACCATCACCAAGACACGATCCGGGGGTACTGGAGTGCAGTCCAGGCATCAGATGTGCACCTTGAGAAGACCAATGGCTCTCTCCACCATAACCCTTGTGGAGATGTGGCTCCTATTGTACCGCTGCTCAGCTTCTGTTCTTGGATGGTGGAGAGGCGTCATGAGCCACCTTCTGAGGGGATAGTCCTTGTCACCCAGCAGCCATCCATCCAGCCGGGCTGGAGCACTGAAGAGCCTCGGCACCTGGGAGTGTCTGAGGATGTAGGAGTCGTGGGAGCTGCCTGGGTACCTTGCACAGACTTGTAGAATCAGCATCCTGTGATCACACACTATCTGCACGTTCATGGAATGGAAGCCCTTCCTGTTGACGAAGGCACCGGGCTCACCTGCTGGCGCCTTGATGGCCACATGTGTACTGTCTATAGCACCCTGGACACAGGGGAAGTCAGCAATGGCCACGAAGCCTCTGGCTCACTGTGTCTGACTGGCCTGGTCCCAAAGATAGTGGATAAAGGTCAATGCACGTCTGGACAGAGCGTCTGTAACCTGCTTGACACAACTGTGGACAACTGGTTGGGAGACACCGCAAAGATCACCCACCAACCCCTGGAAGGAGCCGGGGCATAGAAGTTGAGGGCAACTGTGACCTTCAGAGCAGTTAGCTGAGATCTCAGGCCCAATCATCTGACAGATATAGTTGACTATCTCCCTTGAGAGATGATGCCTCCTTCGACCCTGCACCTCAGACCATATTGAGGTAGCTGCTTCGTCGCCTGTTTACCCTGGCAGCAGGATAGCGGCATCTTCTGTGGCCCTTTCCACCTTGGACTACCTCTTGGCCCTGCACCCCTTGTGCCTGAGCCTGTCCTCCCAAAGGTGGCTTCCTTGGAGGCTGAATGTACACTCCTGGCCTCCTCCCCCTTCTAGCCCTCCCTTCCTCCTCAGAGGAGCTGCCTCCAGTGGACAGATCAGATCCCATTCCCAGGCTAAGGAAAGGCTTTCTGAAAGCTACAGGCCCAGAAAAGATTCCTCACAGCAGAGTGCTGACCTGGAGGTTTAGAGTCCAGAAAAAGCAGCTGGGATGTGCTCTGAAGTGCTGCAGATCACACAGGCAAGTTTCAAAAACTTTCAACAATAAATACTTCACAGAGCAGAGTCACGACTCTAATGAGCTATCTTATCCTGCTCATAGATGAGGTTAATTGAAATTTCTTCTACCCGCCTGCCCATTGCACCCGAGCGCCAACCCAAAGATCGCACGGGCGCCGTAAAATTGGCATCGATTGAAGACTAAAGGGCCTTAAGTGCCCGTTAATTAATGGTGGGTCGGACTTCATTGCGCGTCCGCCCAGCGAAATATCGCGATGGCGCGCGGTGACATCGGGACACTCGCCCAACGTCACCGTGCACCATTTTACCTCAAATGGAAAATTCTGCCCCATGTGTGGACACCTTGAGTGGACAGAATCAAACATGGCTGGGAGAGCAGATCGGAGACCTCTTGTTAATATATTTTATTTGAGTCACTGATTAAGCCGTTGCAATCTTAATTCTGCGCTTATCTTAGCACATGGTGCAATCCCTCCAACATAGCTGCAATATTTATGTCCTGCAGTCACTTGCCAAAGGCTTCTTCAGCAGTGGCTTCCAAACCCGCAAACTTCTACCGCCTAGAAGGACAAGAGCATGGGAACACCATCCTGTCCGAGTCGAACCCCACCCCGACTTGAACATGTATCACTGTCCCTTCCTTGTCGCAATTGCAGTCATGGAACTCCCCCTCACAGTAGCTTAGTTACATGGACGGCTTCAAAGTTCAAGAAGGTGACCCATTATCACGTTCTCAAGGGTGACTAGGGATGAGCACAAGATATCAGCCTCGCCAGCAAATGCCCATATATCAAAGAACGAGGATAAATACTGCATTCCAGGCTGAACTGAAGTTGAGAAGGTTAATTAGACAGCCAACATGGGAGCTGTGTTAGGTTTGGCTTGATTATTTTTTCCTACAACAGCTGAATGAAAATTTGGAACAAGCTGGGAAATAGTCACCTTCGGAATTGACTCAAAATAAATGTGGTTGCTTTAATTTCTGAATCATGTACAATTTCATCATGAAGTAACTTCAGATGTAACTCAATGGGACTAAGACTCTAAAGTCTCTGCAACTTGCCTTTTGCTTTTGATTTTATTTGATTCTTTTTGCAGAACAAGGTAAAGAATGTCAGCCCTGAGCAATGAAATGTTTTCTTTGCTCTTTGGCATTCTGAGTCAGTATCCAACACTTGCAGGCTTGGCATTGTAAGGGTTGCAAGCAAGTTCAGGATCAACTTGCATTGGACCACTGTTACATTTCCATTTCCCTCAGTAACCAGCCTTGGGCGTTTCCTGAATTAGACTACCAATTGAGTGCCAATTGCAAATCAGGGCTGAAGCATGTTCAGTTTTATGCCTTACGTTAACAGAGAGCAACAACTTAGTTTAGGCTGGGAAAACTCATTTCACCCATTATGACACTGAGCATAGAGCGAGGGCGGAGTGGGGGGGGGGGCTAATTTTGACTTTGCTTGACAGTGTAAAACAGGTGAGAGCAAATAAGCAGCCCATTTGCATTCCTTCTAATTTCTATTTCCATTGACATCAATCGAAACTAGCCCTGGAGACAGCAACAGAGCAACAGCGAAAAGGATTCCATCCATTAAATTGGACTGCTTTTGTTTATCAATTTCCAGAAGTGAAAATGTTTCTGTCCACTGTAGCATTGTACAAGTTTGGTCTTGCAATGTATCATTTTCTTGGTAGATTGGATCAGAGTTGTGCTAACTGCTGTCACAGTGAAGGGTCACACAAAAACAACTGGCATTTATAGAGCGCCTTCAATGTAGTCAAACGTCCCATGGAGCTTCACAAGACCGTTATCAGTCAAAATTTGACACCAAGCCACATAAAGAGGTATTAGCACAGATGTCAAGGAGGTAGATTTTAGGAAGTGCCTTACAGGAGGAGAGAGTGGTAGAGAGGTGGAGAGGTTTACGGAGGAGATTTCAGAGGCTAGGACAGAGAACAACCAACATCCAATTTCTACATCGACTTTGCATATTAACCATTTGTGCATACTACATATATTGTCCTCTCTTATATTAAGCCACGGGCAGCAAGTTAAAGCATAAACATGTGCAATAAACATAAGTGGCTTGTTGCTAGTCTTTACATGACAGATCCAAATAATTTGAATTGAACACCTAAGATATTTATTTTAATTATCAATGTTTAAAAACTCTGGTGTAATTAACATTTGAAAACCAGCATATGTTCAAATTGTGATCAATAGTCATAACTCATTATTTGGTGCATCCAAAGAGCTGCCCCATGGGTGCTTTTTATTTTCATGTTTACTGTTTTTAATGGTGGATGTTGTTTGTCACTCAACGAGTTTAGATGCTGGAGCCATATTATTTTGTAATTGCTTAGTGTCTATGTGGTTGTGTAAAATACCTTGAGTTCTTTACAATGTTTGTTTTCAAATGTCTTTCTTTTTTTAATTCTTTCACAGGATGTGGGCATCACTGGCCAGGCCAGCATTTATTGCTCATCCCTAATTGCCCTCGAGAAGATGGTCATTAGCTGCCTTCTTGAATCGCTGCAATCCATGTGGTGTAGGTACACTCTCAGTGCTGTTAGGATGGGGGTTCCAGGATTTTGACCCAGTGACAGTGAAGGAACGGCAATATATTTCCAAGTCATGACGGTGAGTGACTTGGAGGGGAATTTGGAGGTGGTGCTCCCATTTATCTGCTCCCCTTGTCCTTCTGAGTGGTAGGGATCGCAAGTTTGGAAGGTACTGTCCAAGGAAACTTGGTGAGTTGTTACAGTGCATCTTGTAGATGCTACACACTGCTGCTACTATGCGTCGGTGGTGGAGGGAGTGGATGTTTAAGGTGGTGAACAGGGTGCCAGTCAAGCAGGCTGCTTTATCCTGGATAGTGGTGAGCTTCTTGAGTGTTGCGGGAACAACACTCATCCAGGAAAGTGGAGAGCATTTCATCACACTCCTGACTAGTGCCTTGGAGATGGTGGACAGGCTTTGGGGAGTCAGAAGATGAATTATTACCCACAGAATTCTGAGTATCGGACCTGCTCTTGTAGCCACATTATTTATATGGCTAGTCCAGTTCAGCTTCTGATCAATGGTACCCCCCAGGATGTTGGTAGAGGGGGATTCAGTGATGGTAATGCCATTGAATGTCAAGGAGAGGTGGTTAGATTCTCTCTTGTTGGAGATGGCCATTGCCTGGCACTTGTGTGGCGTGAATGTTACTTACCACTTATCAGCCCAAGCCTCAATGTTGTCCAGGTCTTGCTGCATTTGGACATGGACTGCTTCGGTATCTGAGGATGAATGGTGCTGAACATTGTGCAATCATCAGCAAACATCCCCACTTCTGACCTTATGATGGAAGGAAGATCATTGATGAAGCTGCTGAAGATGGTTGGGCCTAGGACACTACCCTGAGGAACTCCTGCGGTGATGTCCTGGGACTGAGATGCTTGAATTCCAACAACCACAACCGTCTTCCTTTGTGCCAGGTATGACTCCAACCAGAAGAGAGTTTCCCCCTGATTCCCATTGACTCCAGTTTTGCTAGGGCTCCTTGATGCCACACTTGGTCCAATGCAGCCTTGATGTCAAGGGCAGTCACTCTCACCTCACCTCAGAAGTTCAGCTCTTTTGTCCATGTTTGGTCAAGAGCTGAGTGGCCCTGGCAGAACCTAATTGAGTGTCAGTGAGCAGGTTATTACTGAATAACTGCTGCTTGTTAGCACTGTTGACAACACTGTCCATCACTTTGCTGATGATTGAGAATAAACTGATGGGATGGAAATTGACTGAGTTGGATTGGTTCTGTTTTTGTGGACAAGATGTATCTGGGCACTTTTCCATATTGCGGGTAGGTGCCAGCTGTACAAGAACAATTTGGCTAAGGGCATAGCTAGTTCTGGAGCAGAGGTCTTTAGTACTATTGCTGGAATGTTGTCGGGACCGATTGCCTTTGCTGTATCCAGTGTGTAGTAATTATAGTTTTGAGAAACGAAGGACTGTAGCTTTAAGAATAATCCTGTTGGTAGGATCATATGACCTGTGTAAACTAATGTATTAGCATGGTGAAGGGACCTCTAAAGGGAAGTTTTTCTTTATTATGGAGTTTGATGCACAAATGGAGCTGCTGTCTTGTAAACGTGTCCACTAAGAAAAGTTGTCCAGAAGATCAACTCCATAACAAACCGGCGATGTGGATAGGTCAGATCCGTTGCTCACCCAGCGATTGTGGGTATCTAAGTTCATTAAAAAGAAAAGAAGATATTCTCATCCAAAATGCCACAGTTTGGCAGAATCAATCCCTTTGAGCCAGCCACAGACGATTGGTCTCAATATATAGAACATCTTGAGCTCTACTTTCAAGCCAGTGAAATCATGGGGGAGGAAAAGAGGAGAGTGACTCTCCTGAGTATTTGTGGGAGCAAGACCTTCAGTTTAAATCATATTTGAAGACTTTCAGTGAATTAGTAGACTTTGTTAAGGGACATTTTCAACCCAAGCCCACTAACTGAGAAATGAGAGGAAACAGCTTAACAGCAAATGTCAAAAACTAATATTTACTGACGTGGAAACAATTAGTCTTCTAGCAATTGGCAATTTTAAAAAGTAGAATGTTATTTTTGTCACAGAAATGGACATATAATGAGACATTGCAAAGCGAGATTTAAACAGGTCTCCAAACAACAATCAAAGTCCAATGAAGTATATAGTGTAGAAGAGCCAGAAACAATCAACTCTGACATTTATTCATTATTCAACATGAAAGTTGGGAAGACAGAGCCAATTACTGTCACATTGCAAATGAATAGAAAACAATTAAAAATGGAAGTAGACATGGATGCTTCCACTACTGTAATAGGAGAACACACTTTCAGGTATTTAAATAAAGGTGATCAACAATTAAATTTGGAACAAACATCTGCCAAGTTGAAAACATACACAGGTGAAGAAATTCAGATAAAAGGTATCACCAGAGTAACAGTTCACCATAGACACCAAACAGCGCATCTATCTGTGATGGTATTGGAAGGTAGAGGACCAAGCCTTCAAGGTCGAATCTGATTGAGGGAAATTAACCTTTCTTGGATAGTGAGATCTCAAAAAGAAGCTGGAAGAGTTCCTGTCTTGAAAAAGGAACAAGGTACTTCAGAAAGAGAAAGGAGAGTCCAAGGACCGCAACAGGATGAAAAAGGAGTGTGCAAACATTCAGCAACCTGAAGAAATGAAGACTGTCTTAAACAAAAACATGGCAGAACAGCAGAAGAAACTCAAGGAGACTCTGCTGAATGACAGAATTCAAGATGAAGCGAGTGAGCTTCACAAAGAAACGGGAAACCTGTTGAAAGACCTTCACACACTACAAGGATTCCCTCAGGTCAAAGGTTGTGCCTCTGAAAAATTACAGAGAGAAACAGGAAGAATTTAACGTCACTCTGAACAAACTGAAGAACTAGTTGGCAGAGAAGACGCATCAATGTTCAAGGCTCCAGGAGGAAGCCAACAGATACAAGGAGGGGACAGGAGAGCTGAAGAATCAGCTGAATGAAGCTAAAGAGGCTTTGAAAGTAAAGGACGTTGAACTTTCTAAGATGCAAGTAGATAATGAAGTCATGGGAAGATAATGGGTAGCTCAACTACCGAACTGAGACAAGTTGAGATTGCATCTGAGAGATGTCTGGCCGACAGTGAAGTCAAAAAGAAGGCCCGGAATAAACTCTGTGGTTAAAAAAAGAAGACACAGAAAGAGGATGCAGAATTATTGATGAGGTGCCATCTTCAGACAAGACTAAGCCTGATATCTCCCAATTTGAGGGGGAAGGTGGAGAACAGTCAAGGGAACCAAAAAGCGACTCGTGATTTGCATAGTTGTGTGTGACATTTTACTGTTGGAGAAGCAGTATATGTAAAGAATTTCATTGGAGGATGGAAGTGGTTACCTTGTAAAGTAAGCTCTGTGACCGGCTCATTGTCATACCACGTGGGAGTGGAGGGCCAGATCACCCGTAAACATGTGGATCATTTAAGAAAAAGGGCGATACCCCAACAAAATGATGTTCCACCTGTAACCATTGCTGAACCTGTGGTTCCTGTTGAAGTTGCTCAACCAAAGACTGACATGCCCGATGTCTCTGTCGGAGTGGAAGACACTGAACTGCCTGTGCCCAATGAGGTACCTGATGTTAATGTGGTTCCAGAGAACGTGTTTCCTACAAAAGAATTAGAAATCCGGGAGCTGTGACATTCTACACGGGTCAGGGAACCACCTGAAAGACTGAACTTGTAATTTCATGACCTGTGTAAATATTATAACGTCATTCGATAAATATCCATGTAAATATAAAATGTACATAAAAATTAAAGGGGGAGGAAAGTTTGTTATGGAGTTGAGCTTCCAGACATCTTTTCTTAATGGACACATTTAACTTTATTTACAAGACAGCAGCAGCAACTACACGTGTGCATCAAATTCCATAACTAAAGAACTCTCTACTAGAGGCTCCCTGTGATGCTAACACATTGGTTTACACAGATCATGTAATCTTAGAACACAGGATTATTCTTAAAGCTACAGTCCTATGTTTCTCAAAACTATAATTACTGCACAGTGCCTTGAGCCATTTCTCGATGTCACGTGGAGTGAATTGAATTGGCTGAAGACTTGTATTTGTGATGTTGGGGATCTCAAGAGGAGGACGAGATGGATTAATCCACTAGGCACTTCTGGCTGGAGATTGTTGCAAATGTTTCAGCTTTGTCTTTTACGCTGATCTGCTGGGCTGTCCCCATCATTGAGGATGTGGATAATTGTGAAGCCTCCTCCTCCAGTGAGTTGTTTAATTGTCATGACCTGTGTTGTAGGCGTCTGATGCTGCTCCTGGCATGCCCGCCTGCTCTTTTTATTGAACCAGGGTTGATCTCTCGGCTTGATGATAATGATAGAGTGGGGGATATGCTGGGCCATGCGGTTATAGATTGTGGTTGTATACAATTCAGCTGCTGCTGATGGCCCATAATGTCTCATGGATGGCCAGTTTTGAGTTGCCAGATCTGTTCAAAATCTTCTTTTAACAGTTTTTATAATTCATTCACGGGATGTGGGCTTTGCTGGCTGGGCCAGCATTTATCCATCCCTAGTTGCCCTTGAGAAGGTGGTGGTGAGCTGCCTTCTTGAACCGTTGCAGTCCCTGTGATGTAGGTACACCCACAGTGCTGTTAGAGAGGGAGTTCCTGGATATTGACCCAGCGACAGTGAAGGAACGGCCGATATATTTCCAAGGCAGGATGGTGAGTGACTTGGAGGGGAACTTCCAGGTGGTGGTGTTCCCATCTATCTGCTGCCCTTGTCCTTCTAGGTGGTAGTGGTCGTGGGTTTGGAAGGTGCTGTCTAAGGAATTCCTGCACCCTATCCCATCTAGCACAGTGCTACTGCCACACATGATGATGGACCGCATCTGCAATGTAAAGATGGGACTTCGTCTCCACAAGCACTGTGCAGTGGTCCCAACTATTGGTACTGTCATGGACAGATGTATTCCCGACAGGTAGACTGATGAGGTTGAGGTCAAGTATGTTTTTCCCTCTTGTTGGTTCCCTCACCACCTGTTGCAGATCCAGTCTAGCAGCTATATCCTTTAGGACTCGGCCAGCAGTGATGCTATAAAGTCACTCTTGGTGGTGGATATTGAAGCCCCCCACCCAGAGTACATTCTGTGCCCATGTCACCCTCAGTGCTTCCTCCAAGTGGTGTTCAACATGGAGGAGCATTGATTCATCAGCTGAAGGGGTGGCGGGTATGGTTTGTGGCAGTGGCAATAGATGGTAATAAAATGAGGATTTCTTGCCCATGTTTGGCCTGATGTTATGAGACTTCATGGGACCCAAAGTAAATGTTGAGAATTCCCAGGGTAATTCTCTCCTACCTGTATACCACTGTGCCACCACCTCTGCTGGGTCTGTCCTGCAGGTGGGACAGGACATACCCAGGGATGGTGAAGGTGGCATCTGGGACATTATCTGTCAGGTATGATTCACTGAATATGACTTTGTCTGGCTGGTGCTTGACTAGTTGGTGAGGCACCTCTCCCAATTTTGGCACTAGCCCCTAGCTGTTAGTAAGGATGACTTTGCAGGATCGACAGGGCTGGTTTGCCATTGTCATTTCCGGTGCCTAGGTCAATTCCAGGTGATCTGCCCAGTTTCATTCCTTTTTGTGGGCTTTTGATACAACTTAGTGGCTTACTCAGCCATTCCAGAGTGAAGTTAAGAGTCAGCCACATTGCTTTGGGTCTGGAGTCACATGTAGGATCAAGTAAGGATAGCAAATTTCCTTCCCAGATGGGTTTTTACAACAATGGTTTCATGGTCACCATTACTGAGAGTAGCTTTATAATTCCAGATTTGTTAACTCAATTTAAATTCCAACAGCTGCCATGTCCCCAGAGCCTAGGCCTCTGGATTAGTAGTCCAGTGACATTATTACTACATCACTGCCCCCACTTCTGCCTTGACTTGGTAGCTGTGATTCCCATGAGGACATGGCAATTCTTTGTGATGTCTCTTTACGTAGGACCCAATATAATAAATTTCATGTGGTTCTTAACCTGGAGGAGTAAATGGCATCACAATTGCATCTAATCTTGTCCTTACACAACAACCTTACATACACAACATCCATTCAGTTGATATCAGGAGTGTGACCCTTGCATTATTTTCTTACTTCCTCCAGTGTACCTATGTAGTAATTATGGTTTTATTTAGTGTGTAATGTACCTTTAAGAATAATACTTGTTTGGAAAGATCACATGATCTGTGGTAACCAATATGAAAGTAGCACAGGGTACCTCGGCTGTCAGTGTAGAGATAGAGTTGGAGTTGAAAGCACACATGTAGATGCTGCTGAACATATTGTAAATAGACTTAATGGGCAGCATTTTCCTATCGGCGAGTGGGGGGGGGGGGGGCGGGTCCCGATCGCTGACCCATAAAATGAGGTGCGGTGACATTGGGTGGGTGTCCCAATGTCACCGCCCATCATTCTGACCCTCAGTTCAGTGGACGCACAGTGAAGTCGCCTGTGCACCCGCTGACCTGTCAAAGGCCAAGTAAGGCCTATTAAAAATTAATTAAAGTACTTAACTGAGCTGCCCATCCAACCTTAAGGTTGGGGGATAGGCAAAGAGCCCAGGCGGCCTTCACATTTTTCATGAAACCTCATTCACAGGAGGGATGTGTTTTCTTGAAGTATTTGTTAATTAAATTAAAATTTTTGAAAAAATTCATTGACATGTCCCAGCTCATGTGACACTGTCGCATGAGGGGACATATTTTAAATGTTTTTTTTTTCCTTTATTTAAATTTTAAAACCTTAAACTGGTCTCCGAGGCACCTCTGTTCTTCAGGGAGATCTCTGCACTCTTTTGTCTGCATGTGCGAAAGAGCACATGGAACCACTCAGGGAATGCCCCCCCCCACACTGCCATCATAGGAAGCGCTCAGTCCCTGATTGGTGGTGCTGGTCGGGTTCACGCCCACCCCCGTCCGCCCCCGCACAATCCCCCCGATGGGGGGAAATTTCTGCCCAATTTTTCCACTTCAGGAGTGTCTGCCATTCAACTTTATTACTAATAATATAACTTGGCCACCCTACAACAAACTGGCAATGAGGATAAAACAGGATTGAACAGAAGAAATCATGTCAAAAATAAATCAGCACTATACCTCACCCAGTGTTTGTAAGTAGCAAGCTCCGTTAGAATTGAAGAAGCTATCCTCTCTCAAAATGCCACAATTTAGGAGAATTGATCCTTTTGAACTAGCTGTAGACAATTGGTCTCAATACCTAGAATATCTCACGTTCTTTTCTCAAGTGAATGAGATTACAGGGGAAGAGGAGAGGCGAGCAATCCTCTTTAGTATTTCTGAGAGCAAAATCTACAATTTGATTTGAGTTTGACAGCACCCAGTGCCCCAGATTCGAAGAATTTTGCTGAATTGGTGGACCTCGTGATGGATCACTTTCAACCAAAGCCGTCAGTCACAATGCAGACGTTCAGATTTAATTCGCAAATAGAGCCCTGGGTGAGACATTTGTATGCTACATGGCAAATTTGAGGCAGCTAACGGAACATTGTGAGATCAGTACAGCTCCGAACAACATGTTCAGATATCGTTTAGCATGCGGTGTGAAAGAGGATTCTATTCAGAAACGATTATTGTCTGAAGTGAATCTGGATTTCAAGAAGGCGCTAGAGATAGCGCTGGCCATGGAAAGCACTGTAAGAGATTCACAAGCAATGTCATCCACATCGGGCGGGAAACCTTAGCCGAAAGAGACACAAAAAAGTGAGACTGCCGAGAAGCAGGAAATACCACCCGCGGACCTAAGAATAAAGAAAAATAACTTAGCAGCAAGGCCAAAGAAGAATTTTAACGGAGGTGGAAACAATCAGTATTTTAGTGATTGGCAGTTTAAAAAAAACTGAATGCTACTATTTTCACAGAAATGGACATATAATGAGTCAGTGCAAGGAAAGATTCAAGCAGGCTTGTGAACAAAAGAAGAAGCCCAATGAAATCTACAATGTAGAAGAGCCTGAAACAACAAATTCAGACATTTACTTATTTTTTAATCTGAAAGTTGGAAAGACAGGACCAAAATTTGTCAAAGTGTAAGGAAATGGCAAACCTGGTAAAATGGAAATAGACACTGGAGCTTCCACTACTGTAATTAGGTAATATACTTAAAGGTATTTGAATTATGGTGAACATCAATTAAGTTTGGAACGAACAACTGCCAGGCTAAAAACATACAGGTGAAGTCATTCAAGTAAAAGGTATAAGCAGAGTAACTGTCCATTATGGAAGCCAATCGGCAAAGCTACCAGTGTTGGTATTAAGAGGCAGAGGACCAAGCTTTCTAGGGCAAAATTGGTTAAGCGAAATCAACCTTGATTGGTCACTGGGATTCTAAAAGGAAGCTGGAAGCATTCCTGTTTTGAAAAAGGAGTGTGTAAGGACTCAACAACCTGAAGAAATGCAGGCTGTCCTAAGCAAAACTTGGAACAACAGCAGAAGAAATTCAAAGAGTCCCTGCTTGATGACAGAGTTCGAAACGGGGTGAACAACCTTTGAAGGGAGAAAGAAAACCTGTTGAAAGATCTTCACAAGCTACAAGATTCCCTCAGGTCAAAGTTTGTACCTCTGAAAAAGTATGAAGAGAAACAAAAAGAATTCAGCACCTCTCTGAATAAACTGAAGAATCGGTTGGCAGAGAAGACGCAACAATGTTCAATTTTCCAGGAGGCAGCAAACAAATACAAAAAAGAGCTAAAGAATCAGCGAAATGAAGCCAAAGACGCTTTGGAAGCAAAAGTTGCAGAATTTTCCAAGAAGCAGACAGACAATGAAATTTTGGGAGACTCGGCCACTGAGTTCAGACAAGTTGAGTTTGCATCTGAGAGAAGTCAGGCCAACAGTGAAGTCAAAAAGAAGGCAGAGATTAAAGTGTGTGCTAGAAAGAAGATACAGAAATACTAATAGGGCTTTAATTCTGGCAGCATACGAATACAATTTCCTACATAGGCCTTGCAATCAAATCACAAACGCCCACGCCCTTAGTCGTTTGCCTTTACAAGAAAATGATGAGCACATCCCACATCCACAGGAACTTGGTTTACTGTGAAATTTCTTAGATTCCTTGCCAGTATGTGCTCAACAGGTCAGAGATTGGACAAGTCGGGACCCAGTCCTATGTGAATTATGAGAACAAGTGCTACATGGTTAATCACAGGAGCCTGCATCTGATGAAATGAAATCATACTTCAACAGAAAGACATGAAATAACCAGTTAGGATGGTATCTTATTGTTGGGGAGCACGAGTGATAGTTCCTCTAAAGGGAAGAGAGCCTCTTTTAGTTGAACTACACAGTGACCATCCAGGAATTTCCCAAATGAAGACCATAACACACAGCTATCTACAGTGGCCTGGGATGGATGGCGAAATAGACAGTATGGTAAAGCACTGTGTGCAATGTCACGTAGACCCTGCATTTACACATTGACTACCTTTCCTGGGAACAGTGTTTCTGCTCATTGTCAGTGCCCAGTCTAAATGGTTGGACATATTTGAGGTGAAGTCACCAACATCGAGTGCTACAATTGAGAAACTACGTCAGAGTTTTGCTATTAACGGTCTACTAGAAGTAGTCATTTCTGATAATGGTACAGCATTTACAAGTGCTGAGTTTCAACAGTTTATCAGCCTCAACAGTATCATTCATATAAAAATTGCACCGTACCACCCTTCCTCAAATGGACTGGCCAACAGGGCAGTTCAAACGTTCAAGACAGGGATGAAAAAGCTAACTGGTGATTCTTTGGGAACCAAGCTCGCACACTTTATTTTTCATTACAGGACTACCCCTCACACAACAACACGTGTCACACCTGCGGAGTTATTGTTGAAATGCCATCTCAGGATGAGATTGAGCTTAATAATGCCAACTTTAGAGGAGAAGGTGGAAATGAGACAGGGAAGCCAGAAAACTGGACTCGACTGGTGAGAGGAAATTTGCTGTGGGAGAGCCGGTATATGTGAAAAACTCTAGGAAAGGACCAAAGTGGTTACCAGGTGAAATAAGTGCGGCGACTGGACCTCTATCTTACTACGTGGAGGTGAAAGGCCAGATCATCCATAAACATGAGGACCATTTAAGGAGGAGAGAGATAAATCACCAAGATTTGGTTCTACCAGTGACCATGACCGGGTCTGCATTTCCTGTTGAGGATATTCAACCCAGGACAGACATGTCTGATGTTCCTGTAAGAGTTAAGGATACAGAACTGCAAGTGCCCATCGAAGCACCTAATGTCCAGGCAACTCCAGAAAAGGAGGTTCCTGACAAAGAATCTGAAGTTGTGGAGCTGCAACATTCCACACTTACAGGAAACCACCTGAAAGACTGAACTTGTAAATTCCTTGCCCAGTGGAAATATTATGTTGGTCTTGAAAAATATGTATTTGTAAATATGATATGTATAGCTGAGTTAAAGGGGGAGGAATATATTAATTATGGTTTTATTTAGCGTGTAATGTGCCTTTAAGAAGTTTACTTGTTAGGAAAGGTCACATGCTCAGTAGTAACCAATTGGAGAGTAGCACGGGCTATCTCAGCAGTCAGTGTAGAGATAGAATTGGAGTTGAAAGCACACATGTAGTTGCTGCTGAGCATATTGTAAAAAAAACGTAATGTTTCCACTTTAGAAGTGTCTGCCATTCAACTCTATTACTAATAGTACAAGTCAGCCACCCTACAACAACCTAACCCAATGCTGGAACCTTAACTGTCCCCCTCAAATAAAATCTGTTAATTTATCACAAACAGGGATCAAATTGAGTACTTTCCTGCTCTTTGTTACTGACTGAAAAATAATTTTCACTGCTATAACATGGCAGTTTTATATAAATAAAACTGGAAGCTTTATTTATTTGTTCTTGGGTTGTGAGCACAACTAGTCAGGTCATATTTATTACCCTGAAAACCACTGGAGGGCTTTATCTCCCAAGGTTAGGCTATCCAGGCTTCTGAGCCAGAGACAATGAAGGAACAGCGATATATCTCCAAGTCAGGATAGTGTGTGGCTTGAGGGAAACTTGAAGATGGTGGCGTTCCAGTAATATTGCTGTAGTTAAACATGACCAAAATTGGTTCAGTTTAGAGATAGTTCAAATCAAGATGACACCAATTTATCAAAATCAAACACAAATTTGCGGTGTTGAATTTACAATGTGAATTGCAGCAGCAAGTTTCAGGTCTAAAGTACCCATTGACTCAAAAGAGGAGGATTAGATTGGGGATGGTTGAAATCAGCAATGCAAACTACTGTGTCAATACCAACCAGTGCTGAAAGCACAGCCTTACCTTTGTAAATTTCTGTTTTCCTTGTCTGCTGATCCTCACCAACTCTTTTCTCTTGGGTTTTTAAACTCAATCATATATTTCAAGCCATTTACCTGATGATTTACATATTGAACCAAGGTTCAAACAGAGAGCATTCGCTGGAAAACATGAAACAAAACCAGCTCAGTCAATTCTTGTCAAGTATACCAATGGCCAACTACTGCTTTGACTGCAATTGGCATTCCGGGCACAAATGATGCTCAGAACTGCACCAGTTTTGCAAAGTGAAGTTTTTTGCTTAAGTGTCCATTCCAACATATTTGTATATCGCCGAATATAAAATCATTCATGAACTAGCACAACCAGGCAGCGTTTCAGACCATAATTTTTAATATATGATTGATTTCAAATTGATAAGTTGGTGCTGAAAAAGGGGCTTATCATAAAAATAAGCATTTTTATAAAAATAAGTCTGGGCCACCATCAGTGTATAGCCCAAGTTTTAAAAATTGAAAAATGTATTTTAAATGGTACTCAGAACCATTTGCTAACTTCACAAAGAGGGGATAGGGACATAACGGTGATGTCACTGGACTGGTAGTCCAGAGGCCCAGGTTAATGCTCTGGGACAATGGGTTTGAAGCCCACCATGGCAGCTGGTGGAAATCAAGCAAAGTTAATAAATCGGGTATTATAAAGCTGGTCCCCCGTAATCGTGTCCATTGGTTGTAGTAAAAACCGGTCTGGTTCACCCATGTCCTTCAGGGAAGGATATCTGCCATCCTTACCTGGTCTGGCCTACATGTGACTCCAGACCCACCGTAATGTGGTTGACTCCTCACTCCCTTCTGGGGTGGCCTAGCAAGCCACTCAGTTCAAGGCTAATTAGGGATGGGCAACAAATAGTGGCCTTGCCAGCGACACCCACCTCCCATGAAAGAATAAAGAAAAAATGTAGTTTCTGAGCGAAACAATAAATGGGAATATACTAAGAGGGGGAGATGAAGTGAGAGATCTTGGTGTACAAGTACACAGGTCCCTGAAGGCAGCAGTTCAAGTAGACAAGGTTGTAAAGAAGGCATATGGAATACTCTCCTTCAGTGGCAGAGGTATAAAATATAAAAGTACAGATATAATGTTGGAATTGTATAAAACACTGGTGAGGCCACAACTGGAGTATTGTGTGCAGTTCCGGTCACCACATTACAGGAAGGGCGTAATAGCTCTGGAGAGAGTGCAGAAAAGGTTTACAAGAATGTTGCCAGGGTTAGAAAAGTATAGCTACGAGGAGAGATTGGATAGGTTGGGGTTATTTTCCTTACAAAAAAGAAGGCTGAGAGGTGACTTGATTGAGGTGTACAAAATTATGAGGGGAGTAGATAGAGTGGACAGGATAAAATTATTTCCCTTGGTGGAGAATTCTGGAACCAGGGGGCATAGATTCAAGATAAGTGGCAGAAGGTGTAGGGGGGACATGAGGAAGAACTTTATTATGCAGAGGATAGTGGGTGTCTGAAATTCGCTGCCCAAGTTGGTGGTAGAGGCAGAAACTCTAAACTCTTTTAAAAAGTACTTGGATCTGCACCTTAAGTGCTGTAAGCTGCAGGGCTATGGGCCGGGTGCAGGAAGGTGGGATTAGAAAGGGCACCTGGGTGACTTCGGGCTGGCATGGACAAGATGGGCCGAATGGCCTCCTTCTGTGATGTAACTTTTCTATGGTTCTCAGTAAGTATTTAAAAGCTTTTCAAAGTTTCCAATTAGCACCTTCCTGCCAAATAAAACTTAACTTTAGAGCCTCTTTGGAGGCTCATAAGTGTGTTCAATTATTGGAAACGTTCATTTGATCGGGAGGGTGGGGCCTGTTTTGTTTTTTAAACCAATGGAAAAGATTGACAAAACTCAATTTGTGCTGGATGTATTTTGTGCTTAAAATTCCTCAATCCTTTGCGACAGTTTGGCCAATTTTAGGTGAATACACCTCCAGGTGATCGTGTTTTCTTCCTTGTTCCACAAAACAATTGCAGCTACAGCACGCTGCAAGAAATACAAGCTCAGTATGCTTAGTTCCGAAATCGTTTAATGGTTAGTATCTTGGACCTGCATTTTCAGGATGGCAGGGGCTCCACCCTCTCCATCCGAAGAGTCGGCTGGGAACACATCCCTGCCAACACCAGCAGCCCTGGAACAGAATTTTGTCCTCGTCGGGCGGGCTCGGCAGGGGACGATCGGGAGCGGCTGGGATTTCACGCTGTTCGGCCGATTAAGGCCCGCCCAGCGTGACCGCCAGCTGCCGAACGTCCAAGAAATGGCGGGCAGGGGGTCGGGAGCCTGCTGGCCACTGGGTCCAATGGAAACCCGGCGGCTGCCAGAAGAGGAAGCCATGTCCCCGGAGATGGGAGGAGGAGGCCAGCGCACCTCACCAAGAGGGCACGGGAGGAGGTGGCAGCGCTGGTGAGCAGCCACGACATGGTGCGGCGCACCTGGGTGCAGTGCCGGAAGCGCTTCAATGCTCAGCGAGGGCGTGCACCATGTTGGCCTGGGTCAGTGTGTTGAATTGTTTTGATGGGCCTCTGGAGTCGTCCATTAGGCAGCGGATGCTGGATGTCCAGCAGGATGTGCGGGAGGACCTGGAAGAGATCCAAGAGAGTATGTGTGCCATGGCCATTGTGGAGCAGTCCCTGTGCAGCGTGAGCACTGCGTTGTCCCTCATGGCTGAGCGCAATGCCTCCTCCATGGAGAGACCGGCAACTCTCATGGGGAGGCTGCTCTAGGAAAAGAATCAGGGTTTCCTGGGTTTGCTCTCGGACCTGCCAGCACTCACACAGGCACTGACCTCAGCTGATCATTAACCGTGTGTGAGATGGATTGGGCACCCAGTATCCCAGCTCGGTGCCCATCCATCAATGTTGAGCAGGGAAGTCCAGAGCGACCTCACGTTGGCGCACGAGCTTCTTGTCATTTCTGCGGGCTCCTCTCAGGGCGCTCTGGATGACAGCAGCAGCTCCTCCGCCCCTCTGCCAGTGACCATGGCATCTGATGAGGCTGCAGTGACTGGGGAGATGCCAGCTGTGGCACTGGTCACTCCCACCCAGGCGGGGCCAGCACAGGCTCCACGGGCCAGAGGACGAAGGTCAAGGTCATCGAGGCCAACAGGGCAGCAGAGTGAGCAGGCTGGCTCCAATGCTGGTGCCAGCAAGGGGGGAACACCAAGATGTAGCCCCCGTAAACGTAAGTTTAAAGCACCTTAAACTCAAAAGGGGCTGGTCATGGGTGATCTTTTATCCCCCATTTTGATTTACTTTTTTGGTGGTGTGACCAACAACACCGGATATTGTTCTGTTCAATAATATGTCAATTAAATTACATTTGCTTTTGTGTTATTGGCCTGAGTATGCTTCATTTGTTTTGTAGACGCAGGGAACGCAAGTATGTAATGCTGGATGTGGATGGCTCTAACCTTTATTGCCCAGGCACTGAGTGTAACTTGGGATCCAGGATGGTGGTGGCAACCCTGGCATGAGGTGGTGTCTCTTATTTGGCAGCCTAACTGAAGGAGCATTGGATCAAGGTGTCTCTGGTGTCCCTGCCTCCCTGAAGGTTACCGAGGTTGACCCCACACCCTTAGTGTGCTCCTCACCGTGCTCCTCTTCTGACTCACTACTGGACTCATCATCTGTGACCTGAGGAGCTGCATCAAGATCTTCTTCCTCCAGTGGGTCCCCCCTTGCCAGTGCCAGATTGTGGAGAGCGCAGCATGTAACCACTGTCAGTGATACCCGCTCTGGGGGTATTATAGAGCGCTGATTGGACAGTCCAGGCATCTTGAGAAGACTATGGTTCTTATACCTCCGCCCTTGTGGAGCATGGCTCCTATTATAATGCTGCTCTGCCTCTGTTCTTGGGAGGTGAAGAGGTGTCATAAGCCATCTTTTCAAGAGATAACCCTTGTCACCCAGCAGCCATCCATCCAGTCGGGCAGGAGCACTGAAGAGTCTCGGCACCTGGCAGTGTCTCAGGATGTAAGCATCCTAGGAGCTGCCTGGGTACCTTGCACAGACTTGCAAGAATTTGCATTTTGTGATCACACACTGGTGAACCCAGCAATCGCTGCAAATCCTCTGGCTCGGTCAGTCTGGCTGGCCTCGTCCATACAGAAATGAACGAAAGTCAGTACCCGCCTGAGCAGAGCGTCTGTCACCAGCTTGATGCAACTGTGGATACCCGATTGGGAGACTCTACTGACCCGTGGAAAGAGCCGGGGGCATGGAAGTTGAGGGTCACTGTGACATTCAGAGCCACTGGCATGGGGTGTACACCCACACAGTTGGAGCTGATCTCAGGCCGATCTGGCAAATGGAGGTCACGGTGTCTCTGGAGAGATGGAGCCCCCTTCAGCATTGCACGTTGGACATATTGAAGTAGCTGCATCTCCCCCTAGCAGCAGGATAGTAACGTCTTCTGCGGTCCCTTCCACCTCGGACTTCCTGCTGGCCCTGCACCCCTTGTGCCTACGCCTTTCCTCCCACAGATCCTGCCCCTGGAAACTGCATCGGGACATCTGGCCTCCTCTCCCTACTGCCCCAGTCTTCCTCCTCAGAGGAGGTGCCACCAGTGGAGAGCATAATTCCCATTACCTTGGTAAGGGAAGGCTGTCAGATACCTGGAAGTGTCCACATGGTCTGAATCCTCAGGGGGCCTTGAGCACACCAATGAGTCCTGAAATGACGTGTGGAACTGCTGAGAATGAAGCCCCGATCAGAGATGAAGCTGCCAAGTACCAATAAGCAACCAGCAGCAAGTTATCTCCAAAACTCCCACTATTCAAAATGACCAATGCCGCTGACCCTTTTTATCCTGTCCTTGGGTGAAGTTTTGCAAATTGTGGGCGGCCCGCCTGCCCATTTTGCCTGTGCCTTGGAGAGCTGCCAGCCAATCAGATTGGCCGACAGCTCTCCAGTCTCTCTAGCAACAGCGCTGCAGTGGCTGGAAGAGGCACTGCAGGAAGCTGCCTGGAAATAAGTGCCGAGAACCTGATGAGAGGTAAGTCACAGGGGTCCCAGGGCGGGGAGGGTAAGCGAGGCCTAGTTTGGTGGTGGTGGTGGGGGCGGAGGGGGTGGGGGGGGGGTGGGGGTGGTGGTGGTTTGTTGTGAGGAGCATGGTCAAGGTCCCAGGGGACAGGCTGGTCTTGGGATGGAGGTCTAGAGGTCTAGAGGTCACTGGACCTTAGGGGGTGGGTGCCAGCAGTCAGAAGGGGGCTTCCGATGGAGACACCCTGCCTGCCCAAGATCCAACGTCTGTTCCTTTTCAGGTTTGTCCCCCAATCTATCATCAGCCCGCCAGCCTAAAAATTGAGGCTGGATGGGAAAAGACCCTTAAGTGGCAATTAAGGCGCCACTTATACGCCTTAATTAGGGCAAGGGTGGGCTTCCCCTCCAAGGCCCTGCCCCCACCACCCCCCCCCCCCAACCCCCCTCCAACTGTAAAATCACGACCAGGTTGGGGTGGGCAGGATCCAGAAGGGAATCCCCTCCAAGCAAATTCACGCACCCCCCCCCCCCCAACCCGAGCCTCAGAACCCATCATGGGTGGGTGAAGGAGTGTAAGTTTCTGGCCCGGGGCAGAATCTTCCGCTTGGCGGGCGGGCAAGCTTGAAATGACATGCGTTGGTGTCAGCCAAGCTTGCTGATGTCATCACGCACTCTCACCATATTTTGCTAGGCTGGCATGCGAGGGAGTCGGCTCTGCGCCCGCCATTGATCAAGAGGCCTGTTAAGGCCCTTGACACACCAATTGTCTCCGGGTTTATGTAGCCCGCGCAAGTTTTTAGCCATCGCACGGGCAAAATGGGCAGGCGGGCAGGCCACAATTTGGAAAAGCTCATCCATGGCTGGGATAAGAAGGGTCAGCAGCGCTGTCAATGTGAGTAGTGAGGAGTTTTGGAGATCGTGAGTTGCTGGTTGATTTTGTGAACTGGACAGCTTCATCTCACTTCAGAGCCGCATCCTGAACGTTCCTAGGCTACATTTCAGGACTCATTGAGTGTCTTCCAGGACCCTGGAGGATTCAGACCATGTGGGCCCTTCCAGGTATCAGTCAGCCTTCCATAACCCTGGTAATGGGGATTATGGTCGTCACTGGAGGCACCTCCTCCTCTGAGGAGGAAGAGAGGGGCAGTAGGGAGAGGAAGCCAGGTGTCCCCATGCAACTTCCTGGGCAGCGACCCGTGAGAGGAAAGGTACAGGTGCTAGGGGAGTGCAGGGCCAGCAGAAAGTCCAAGGCAGAAGGGACCACGGAAGTCGAAGCCATCCCACTGCCAACTACATCCTCAGACACTCCAAGGTACTGAGGCTCTTCAGTGCTCCAGCCCAGCTGGATGGTTGGCTGCTGGGTGACAAGGGCTATCCCCTCAGAAGGTGGCTCATGACCCCTCTTCGCCATCCAAGAACAGAAGCTGAGCAGTGGGACAACAGGAGCCACGTCTCCACAAGGGCTGTGGTAGAGAGAACCATAGGGGTTCTCAAGATGCGCTTCTGATGCCTGGACCGTTCAGGGGGTGCACTCCAGTACCCACCAGATCATGTGTCACTGATTGTGGTCGCAAGCTGTGCTCTCCACAATCTGGTGCTGGCAAGGGGGGTACCACTGGAGGAAGAAGGTCTTGATGCAGCTCCACAGGCCACAGATGATGAGTCCAGCAGTGAGTCCGAGGACGAGCACACTTAGGAGAACACTGAGGGCATAGACGCTGACCTGGGTAACCTCCAGGGAGGCAGGGACACCTGGGATGCTTTGATCCAATGCTCCTACAGCTAGCCTACCAAAGATGAACCACCACCACATGCCAGGGCTGTAGGCTCCATTCTCAAAACCTGACAGGGACATTTGCTTGGCCACCAACATACACTCTGTGCCTGTGTAATAAAGTTTCAGGAGACACATCCATCATTGCATATTGACCTTCCCTGCACCAACAGAACAAATGAAGCATGCAGAGGCCAATAGCACAAATTAAAATCTGATTTAATTGTGCGTGTGAAACATATCTGAAATGACATAAACCGGAATTCTTTATCACACCATTCAGAAAGTTAAAACAAAATTGGGGAACAAAATATCACCTGTGATAAGGCCATCTTGTGCTTTACATTTGTTTGCAGGTGCTACATCTAGGTGTTGTGGAGACAGCCTGCTCACTCTGCTGTCCTGTTCGCCTTGATGACCTTGGTGGGCGTCCTCTGGCCTGTGCAGCCTGTGCTAGGCCCACCACGGCTGGCATCTCCCCAGTCGCCGCAGCCTCATTCAACACCATGGTCACTGGCAGAGGGGCAGAGGAGCTGCTGGCACCATTCAAATGCCCTGAGAGGAGCCCACAGAGGTGACAGGCAGCTCATGCGCCAACGTGAGGTCGCTTTGGACCTCCCCGCTCACCATTGATGGACGGGCACCTAACTGAGATACTAGGTGCCAATCCATTTCCCACACAGACACAAACCAGCTAAGGTAATTGCCAGTGTGAGGGCTTGCAGGTCCGAGTGCACCTCCAGAGACCCCTGATTGAGCCCCTGGAGTAGTCTCTCCATGAGAGTCGCCATTCTTTCCACGGAGGAGGCATTGCACTTGGCCATGAAAACCAACACAGTGGTCATACTCCATAAAGATTCCTCCACAACGGAGACCATGGCACACATTCCCTCATGTATCTCTGCCAGATCCTCCCGCACACCCCGCTGGACTTCCAGCATCTGCTGCCTCAGGGACAACTCTAGAGGCCCATCATCAGCCATCAACTGAGCATTGTGCTGGTCCCCAACAGTCCTCCGACTGCCGGCACCCTGGGCAATCTCTGCCTCCACCAGCAAGTGCAAAGTGGGCTCACCAATGTGCACCGAGATACTGGACAATGATCTTATGCCCACCAAGGTGCTGGTATCTGTGCTGGTGCCTGCTTGACGGACAGGGTGTGACACAGGTACGTGCTGAGCATGGTGGTCCTCTGGGGTCAGGGGTGAGCCTTCAGGGTCCTCATGGCAAGCGCCTGCTGGTGAGCCTAAAAGGGAGAAGAAGGACATGTCATTAATTTAAACCACAACAATGTCACTGTGCATGCCTGGCACCCTGGTGAGACAACAGAGATCTGCATCATGGTGTCCTTGTCTTTCCATTATCAATGGGGACTCCAGTTTCAAGGCTCACATCAATATAGAGTCAACACTAGGATGGTTGCAATAGCGGACATTCTCACCTTAGTGCACTGCACTGCACTCTTACCTTCATCTAGCGCCCCAACCTCACCATGTCCGGCCCCTCGAGCTCCAGTGCCTCCTGCTCACATCAGGATGAGGAGGTGTGGGGGGTCTCCTGCCACCGACCTCTCAGTATTGTTATGGGATGTCTTCTCCTTAAAGGATAGAGGAGCACTGGTTAGTCCACTCTTTACCTGCAGCGCCATTGTAGCCTGGCCAACCCCAGATGAGGAAAAACACAAAAAAACTGCGGATGCTGGAAATCCAAAACAAAAACAGAATTACCTGGAAAAACTCAGCAGGTCTGGCAGCATCGGCGGAGAAGAAAAGAGTTGACGTTTCGAGTCCTCATGACCCTTCAACAGAACTAGTTCTGTCGAAGGGTCATGAGGACTCGAAACGTCAACTCTTTTCTTCTCCGCCGCTGCTGCCAGACCTGCTGAGTTTTCCCAGATGAGGAAAACCTGGCAGGGCTCAGCCAATTCGTGTCCCTTGAGCCCCAAGGCAATCAGTTCACGCAGCCAGGGCTCACCCTCTTGGCCAGCTCTGGTGCCATTGACAGTTGCCACTCACACTCTGACACCCCTCAGGTCCATTGGGGGGTGGGGGGGTGGGGGGGAGTGGTCAGCCCTTAACTGCTCTGCACAATGACCCATGCCAACATGGTACTCACCCTTCCTGATAACGGCAGATGGTTGAAGCTCTTCCAGCACTGCACCCATGTGCACCTCGCCACATCGTGGCTGCTCACCCTGGATGCCAACTCCTCCCAGGCATTTTTGGGGAGGTGTTTCACCCCACCAAAAAGATTTTCAACATTACCTTGGTTCCTCCAATGTAGCATTCATCCATCTCTAAAATGACTCCAAGGTTATAGTTTTCACTATCTGACCAGGATGTGTGTTCCATGTATTAATCACATGTTTGTTGAAGAGTTTCCTGATATCAGCGCCCACTTGTCCTACTGAATATCTTCAAGCAGTTTTACATTTCTACTTGGCCTCAAATCAGGGAAGTAGCTGAATGTGATGCTATAGAACTTGTCCGAACATGAAATTCTTTTACCGGGGGTAAATTTTGCCCTTGGCATGTGGGCTTGGTAGGCCGTGTCCCGTCTCTGGGAACAAAGGTTCCCCTCCTGGCTGCCACCTCCTCCTGGACGGCAGCAAGGCACTCATCGAAGAAACACCAGGCCGACAGCCCCACTGACCACCCCTCCCCGTTTGCCGTGTCCAACTGCAATCCATCTTCTCTCCAGCGTCCTTCCACGGCAGCCTTCGAGGGCTGCTTGGGCTGCTTTTGAACTGGCCGCTGGGTCGCCATTGCACCCGGCGGACATCATGCCCCAGCCCCTGCTTGCCCCTTCTCGGAGCTTCCCTTTCACACTGGACCTTAATCGGCCTGCAAGCCCTGAAATCGCGACACCCTGCCGATCGTTGCGCTTCCCAACTGCCCCCATCCACCCCCTCCACCCCGCGCCCCCCCCCCCCCCCCCCCCCCCACCCCCCACCACCGGGCCCACATGCCAAGGGCAAAATTCCGCCCTTGGCCAAATTCAACTAACTCGAGATCAGCTTCATATCGACTCACTGGAGTAGAATGAGTGCCGGGTGGTGGAGTCACACTGGTCGCCTGGTGTACCTTCATCCCACTTGATGTCCAGTACTATCGAAGTCAATGGGACTAGATATTAGGCACGAGGCATAACAGGCAACAGGTTTGATATCACCCCTGTTCTGTCGAAGGGTCATGAGGACTCGAAACGTCAACGATTTTCTTCTCCGCCAACGCTGCCAGACCTGCTGAGTTTTTCCAGGTAATTCTGTTTTTGTTTTGGATTTCCAGCATCCGCAGTTTTTTTGTTTTTATATTTATATATTGATATCACCCCACTTTGCCCAAGGCCCAGTATGAGTCTCACCCATTAGCTCTGAAATACAGATCCTTCTTTAAGAGAAAGAAGGAAATTTGTTTTTCAGAAAATAAGGACCTTGTATTCCCGTGGTCGAAATGTTATGGCCAGGCTACGGCCAGCCGTTCAAAAGCCCGTCGACTTCGGTGGGACTGCAAAATCCCACCGGCGAGACATTCCACCCCGTGTTTTTCTTTTTGGAAAGCTGGACTCAGGCTCACATTTGAGGAAACACAAGAACAGTTGCAAGAAGCTGCCACCCACTCATCCGTCTGCATGCCACAATATCTCTGTGTTTAGGGTTTTCATTTCCCTCTAAGTCATGGTTAGACGATACCTTAAACCGCAAAAATTCTGTTAACAGTAAATGATAATAATCTACCTCACACTCCCTGGGCTTTATTACATAGAACAAAATACACCCAGGAAGCATTAGAAAATTTGACTGTTAACAGTTCTGTGGCTTTCAGTTCAGCATTTATCCCCCATATTATTTGTTGGGCATGAAAGCTTTGTGGTTGAGACGAGATGTGGAAGTGTCAGCCGAACTATTCTACCCACAGCTGCCAACTTTCATTTGTTCCTGTGGGGCCACATACCAGGGCTAGGTTGGAGCTGGCACACTCCTGCTCTACATTTCATATAATTAAAATATATTTGCACTATTTTCTTTCCATCCATCCTGCAGTGCCATTGTACATACTGGAAAGGCGATTAGAACACCATTTAATTAAGGATTTGCTTCAACTTGTGTTATTTTACATCGTATTTAACTTATAATCCAACAGCCATTTGAAATCCTCATTTGTAATTATACTTTTTATGTCCAATGTACAAAGGAAACATTGAAATATTGCAAGCACGCTTTATTGTGCTTTTTAATACAATGCATGTGGAGTTTACTGCAGTGATTTAAAAGGCTTACTGGCAAATGATAGAACTGTTATGTAACACTGCCACACAGGCTCAAACTCCCCCTTTTCTCTCCACTTAATGCTTTCCAATTTTCTACTATTATTATTCTCTGCACTCCCGAAAGTGGTGGATCTGTGATGACATAGGGTCCCAGGAGCACTGGAGACACCTCTGGGTACACTTTTTAAATAACCATTCTTCGAGATACCGAGGGCTAGATTTTACCGCACCCCCCCCCACCCCCCCCCTCCACCCCGGGTTGGCAGGCTAGGAAGCAGCAGAGGCAGGGCTGGTAAAATGCCAGGGAGCGGCGTCTGGACGGCATGCCAGTACAGCTTCACCGGCGGCAAGGTTACCCAGCGGCAGGAATGGCTGTGGCTCCACTGAAGGTGGATGGCCAATTTAGCCAATTAAAGGCCAAATTGAGGCTTATCATTCTGGGCTGCTGGCATTTTGCCTGTGGCGGAGAGATACCCCATCCGCATGGAGGCAGCTTCCCTGCAGCCTTCTGGGGGTGGGGGGGGGTGGGGGTGGGGGGTGCCATTGGAGTCAGAGGTTCCAAGGCCTAAAGTGGGGATGACCACCCACTGTGGCCTCGCCACCGTCGCTAGATGGGGCTCCCCCCTCCCCCCACCCTCCGAGCGTTGAGGCCTGCTTGGGCCTGGCAGATAAACGAATTGTCTTCCTTCCCCATGAGAATGCCTCGGAATGGAAGCTTCCTCCCACTGCCCTTGGAACCTCAGCAGCAGCCCCCTTCTCTCTGATTGTGTCAGCAGCATCGAAAGGCAGCCCACCGTCCTGAAGTGGGCTGTGGGTCCCGCTGCTCACCCATGCAAACTCGGCGTGCCCATATGGTCCTGGCATCGTGACTTTATCCCCATGTGGAAAAACCCCTGGCCTGAGTGTTGGAAGGAGGGATATAATGGTGGGGCTCTCATCCAACAGTGCTACCAGCGTCATTGGACCTGTGATCTGGATCAGCAACGACGGCAGATTTTTCTACCTTTCACCCTCTAACATAAGGTCAGTCAAACCGGCTGTGGCACTCTCATCACTGCTGCTTGCTGAAAGGTGCATGGCGTGCTGTGTCTTTGAGCACCGCACCAGCCAGAAGAAGCACTTAAACATTGAGCCCAAGTGAATCACAAACTGTTACTCTCCTCAATTTTGTTCGCAGCAAAGGTCGCTGGGAGGGTAATATTAAAAGAAACGCATCAGGATGGTGTTGGATTTTGGAAACAAGACCAGTACTGACATAGATGACATAATTTTACTTGCATTTGCGGCAATCATTGGCTATGCAACCCATACTACTCATTGTTTTATTGCCTGTAATCCACAGCACCCAGGCACTTATCCTTTTATTTACTGATAGTTGATTTATTGGTATGTGCATTTCATTTTTTGCTTTAAGGCATTCGATTTGCAGCAGTAAAACACATCACTATATATATGGCCTTGCACAATATGACAGATCCCTCCCAAAGAAATCCAGGGGCTTTTCGCTGAAGTGTGCTAACCTGCCAATGAGCATTGCTTTGGATTTAACCCAAAGCAACATGCACATGCAGGCATGGAAAGAGAAGCAAATGATTTGAGCCTTAGGCTATGGAACCTGACATGGGTAAAGCCCAGTGTATTTGCGCACTGATTCATAGCTCTCCCTTCCCCCAGGAGCAGGTGAGGCAATCCTGCTAGCAATCATCTCTTACTGTTTATAATCTCAGCTCAATAACTTTTTCAGAATTTTAATTTACACTTCAAGAAAGTACCCATCCTTTCAAAGGACATTAGGGCAGGGCGTCCTTGGTGTATGCTTTATTCAAAAAATGTCTGCACACAAGACACATATATGAGTTTGTTTTAGAATTACAAGGTATCGAAACCATTATTATAGACTCTGAGGGCATACTGCTGTCCCACAGCTCAACTATGGTTGGTATTTGACCAACTCTAGTGTTCGTATGTGTTCAACTAATAACCATTCAGCTAATAGGAAATATATGTAAAAAACAATTTGGATTCATTTTAGAACCACACCCCCAACCAATAGTCAATGGTTTGTTTTTTGTTAACCTGACCTAATCAAATGCATTTGCACAGTGATTTGATGGCATTGGTTCACTTCGGCTGTGTTCACATGAGCAAGGGTAGAAAGAGATAAGAACAGAGCAAAACATAGAAAAGCAAAAGGCCATTCTGTCCATTTAAGCTCATTGATCAAGTACACTAACTCTACCAGGCTAGCTTCTAATAGCAATGTGAATACCAATAAAATTTGCTTCTCTACTCCACTCTCTGGCAAATCAAGTGACAACATTCTTCTCAACAACTAATGATTTAATGTTTTATATACTTCAGTTAAGTCCTTCCTCAACAGACTTCTTTCTAAGTTACAGATGTTGAACCTTTTAAACCTTTTTTTTTGGTTATCCCTCATGTCTTCTTCATCGTATCTTCCACGCTCCATAAATATGAATTCGTCCAAATTACTGCTTCCCATCACCACTGATCTTGCTGACCTACCCTGGCTCCTGGCACACAGATGCCTTAATTTTAAAGTTCAGAGCTTAAGATTATGCCCCATTGTTCTGGATTCCCCCACGAGAGGAGTTGTTACGTAACATAGGTTAATATTTTACCAAGTCTTCAACTGCTTAGGCCCTAAGCTCTAGAATTCCATCCCTGAACCTCTCTGCCTCTTGACCATGCTTTCCTCCTTTAAGACATTCATTAAAACCACCATTTTTGACCAGACTCTTGGTCACCTGCCTTACAATCTCCTCGTGTGGTGCTCTGCATCACATTTTGTTTTATAATGTCCCTGTGAAGCGCCTTGGACTCTATAATTCGGTTAAAACCTCTTCCAGTGCAACTACAATGCTAGCATCTACCCGGTTATGTGGAAAATTTCCCAGGTTTGTCCTATACACAAAAAGCAGGACAAATCCAACCCAGCCAATTGCTGCCCCATCAGCCTACTCTCCATCACCAGTAAAGTAATGGAAGGGGTCATCAACAATGCTATCAAGTGGCACTTGTTTAGCAATAGCCCATTCACTGTCACCCAGGCCACTCAGCTCCTGACCTCCTGGCCTTGGTACAAACATGGGACAGCATTTTCCCCCCGTAGGGCGGGGTTGTGCGGGGACGGGTGCTAGTGGGTTGGTTCACAATCGGCACCCCCAACTGGGTGGGGGGCGCACCATCATTTTACGTGGGTGGGCCAATTAGTACCCGCCCAGCGTGATGTCCACCTGGAAGTGCTGTGCACTCCCTAGGCGGGCAAAGTGCTGCTTCAGGGAGATCGGTTGAACTTTTAAAAACTTATTGAAGGTAAGAAAAAGTTTTCCTGAAATGTCCCCTCATGTGACACTGTCAAATGAGCTGGGACATGTCTATTACTTTTATTTAAAAATTTTCTGAACCTTTTAAATCCCTCATGAAACCTCCTCCTGCCTGTGGATGAGGTTTCATGCTTTTTCGGAAGGCTACCTCAACTGTTCGCCTGCCTGCCAGCCTTATAAAGGCCATTGACAGGTTGGCGGGCGCACAGCTGAGCCTGTTGCGTGCCCACCGAACTGAAAATCTAGATGACACATGTCCGACATCACCCAGCGTCACTTTACGCGTCAGCGAGCGGAAAATGCAGCCCATGGACAAAAGAGCTGAACTTCCGAGGTGAGGTGAGAGTGACTGCCCTTGACTTGAAGGTCGCATTTGACCAAGTGTGGCATCAAGGAGCCCTAGCGAAACTGAAGTCAATGGGAATCGGGGGGGAAAACTCTCCATTGGTTGGAGTCATACCTAACACAAAGGAAGATGTTTGTGTTTGTTGATGGTCAGTCATCTCAGCTCCAGGACATCCCTGCAGGAGTTCCTCAGGGTAGTGTCCTCAGCCCAACCATCTTCAGCTGCTTCATCAGTGACCTTCCTTCCATCATAAGGTCAGAAGTGGGGATGTTCGCTGATGATTACACAATGTTCAGCACCATTCACAACTGCTCAGATACTGAAGCAGTCCATGCCAATATGCAGCAAGACCTGGACAACATTGAGGCTTGGGCTGACAAGTGGTAAGAAACATTCACACCACACAAGTGCCAGGCAATGGCCATCTCCAACAAGAGAGAATCTAACCATCTCCCCTTGACATTCAATGGCATTACCATCACTGAATCCCCCACTATCAACATCCTGGGGGTTACTATTGACCACAAACTGAACTGAATTAGCCATGTAAACACTGTGACTACAAAAGCAGGTCAGAGGTTAGGACTTCTGCGATAAGTAACCACCTCCTGACTCCCCAAAGCCTGCCCACCATCTACAAGACAAACGTCAGGAGTGTGATGGAATACTCTCCACTTGCCTGGATGAGTGCAGCTCCCATAACACTCAAGAAGTTCAAAGCCATCCAGGACAAAGCAGCCCAGTTAATTGACATCCCATCCACAAACATTCACTCCCTCCACCACCAACACACAGTGGCAGCAGTGTGTACCATCTACAAGATGTACTGCAGGAATTCACCAAGGCTCCTTAGGCAGCACCTTCCGAACCCATGACCACTACCATCTAGAAGGACAAGGGCTGCAGATAGATGGGGACATCACTGCCTGCAAGTTCCCCTCCAAGTCACTGACTATCCTGATTTGAAAATATATCACTGTTCCAGGTCAAAATCCTGGAACTCCCTTCCTAACAGCACTGTGGGTGTACCTACACCACATGGACTGCAGCGGTTCAAGAAGGCAGCTCACCACCACCTTCTCAAGGGCAACTGGGGATGGACAATGAATGCTGGCCCAGCCAGCGAAGCCCACACGAATTTTTAAAAAATACAAGTTGTTGTTGAAGTCATGTGTTTTGGCAGAGGTGTTAGCTTTTGGATTAGCCATTTAACCAATACACTTCTGCCTGTTCAGCAGCCCTTAAAGATCCAATGGTACTTTTTCAAAGAAGAGCAGGGTGTCCCTAGCAACAACTATCCCTCAAATAACAAGCCAAAAAGATCATGTTATGTGTCTTGTGGTTTCCAAAAGTTCAAATTAATTGCACCTTTTGATACAAAACTGCTGGAGCTTTCTTTGAATCTATTTCACAGGTCTCACCATGTGCCGCCAACTGATATATTGTTGCTCAGTATCTGACTGCAATGCAGCAGTGAATGTAGTTCCCTCAATGTGTAGTCACATAACAATTAGTTCCTAACCCTTTACAAATAATATCATACTATAACGGGTCATTTATTTCATTTGCTGTTCCTGGGATCTTCCTGTATGCAAACAGCCCGCTACATTTACTGTACAACGGAAATGTCTACATTTCCGCACTTCGGGACATCTTGAAGGCATGCAAATTGCTACATATATGCAAGCTTTCTCTTTTTTATATTCCATGAATGGCCTGCTAAGAGCATTAGTGAGCTTAAGCACAACCTCAGGAGACTTGTATTCCACTATCCTGTATACATACACCAACGTTTTTTTAGCTTTATTTAATCATTATATTAAAGATTTTAGATATTCCCATCCCTCAAATGAATTTTGAACATCTGAGATCTCTTTTGAGCTAATTTTGCATTTCCCCTCACACCTCCTACAATTCATGTCTTTTTTTCTTCCTGAAAGCATTGTACGTTCTGCTTTCTTTTATCCTATATCCATTTAATTGTTCCTTTTCTTTCAATTTGATGATGATAGCTTTGTTAATGGAGAAGAATAGACCTCAACTTGAGCATTAACCCAGAGGAAATTTCACAAAGGGATTGGCCATGAACATTTTGCTTTGGTTTTGCCAACATGACCTGGTGAAAGCTATTGAACAGGTGATGATAGGAATGAGAGACCTATCTCAATATTCATCCATGGCTTTGTAAAAAGAAAACAGTAGCGGGGGTAAAATGCTGGGAATGTGGGTACATCCTGTTGCATAAGCCATGAGTAGTTAGCCAGGTCTGGAGGTGTGATCCGTTTGGTCAGATAGATTCCACCAACCTGTCTTCACTTGACAAACACAAATATTCACTTTTCAGCAAGAATGCCATCCCCATCCGGTTGTCCTCATTCCTAATCCTACGTCACTGTGGATTTTCTTTATTAAAAATGATGACAGTCAACCAGCCTATCAAGGAAACTATCTGCACTATCAGCTCTGGGTAGCAAGCTCACTCTCAGCAGATATATATATTTTAACTGGAGATGATAACTATAAAAGAATGATTGAAATACCGTGTAAGTCCATTAAAAGTGCAATGAGCTCATTAAGTCATTCAGACCAGAAGATGTCAACTTCAGGGGAATGCTAATGTTCTCTCAGTGCCTCTGAATTAAGAAGAGGAAAATCATCTAGGTTCCCACTCAGGCTCATTATCCATAAACCTCTGCTGGAAATGGTCGTTTATGGATATCAGATGAAGAGAGATTAGATTTGGCTCTGATGTCTTCCTTGGTCAAACAATCTGTCTAGGCTTATGTGTGAAGTGTGGCCACTTGGGCAAGGCACAAGGGCATCTGTATTATTTGAGGAACAACTAAAAATTGTGATAGGAAGATGGCAGAAATGATGTTCTGGAAGGAAGAGCTAAAGAGTCATCATCGTCTGAGTCTAACATGTGATCAGCAGGAGAGGAGGAGGAAAAGCAAAAAAAAAAGAGCTATCTTCTTTATCTGAACCAAATCACACCTCCTTTACTTTGTCTCATCGTGTCTTCTTAGACACGAGGCTGGGTAGGTAACTTGTTCCCCAGCCACTGGTGGAATATTCTTCAGCCCATTAAAGTAACCTGGTGATGATTTTATCTCCCAGTTGAGAACTTCCTGGTCTCCTCTCCCTGCCTCTGACCTGATGAAATGCTGAGATTTAAAACTCAACACATGGGGCGTAGAAAGCATGGCCGATGTTCTAACATCCCATGTTTGCAATTACTGCGGGTTTTGTTTTAAACATAGCAATGAAAGCCAACCTCGACTTTACAGCAAAGACTGCCAGTCTGATGAGTAAAATGTTCCTGTGGTGTGTAAGTAATATTGAGTGAAAACAATGAGAGCATGCTTCCTATAAAATAAAAAGGGAAATAGAGCCAGGTCAAAATTACACTTGTGGCTGGATGCAGCTGCTGGTTTGCTGATCACAGCAATAACTAAAAGACGTAACTTCAGTCTAGTCACAGTCATGCTTCAAACCTGCGCCCACCCTGCTCTACTTATTTCAGTTCTGGGATATGCTCCGGCAATGAAACTATGATTGCATTACAAGTATAACCAAGACTTGGGTCATGTGCCAAAGTAGTGAAGCAAATGTGGCTCCTTCCTTCACACATAGATGCAGGGATGAACACTAAACTCAAAAATCAACTAAGTTTAAAGCGTTTGACTTTAGCAAGGCAAATCTGAACCATTGCTGCCTTAGTCCAAATTGACTTTAAAGGGTTAACATCCCTAAAACATGCAAATACATACAGGCAAACATGTTTCTTTACCATTGACCAGAAGTATAGATAGATTGTGCATTAAGAGTAGGGCTGCTGCCGATGAGTAATACACCCTCTGACCCCTCTCCACCATTTACAAGGCTCAGCAAATATGGGATACTCACCAATTGGTTGAATAGATACAGTGGCAAATAAAATGCAAAAGGCTCAATCATTCACAATACTGCTGCCAGTGGATTGCAATCCACCCTCTCCACAATTAGGGCAATGCGACTGCAGTATGTACTGTGGGATGCAAAGTAACAACTCACCAAGCTTAATTCATGCTTAATTCACCCCCTGACCTTCCCCTCTCCGATGCTGAACGTTCAGTGCTCAGCAAAGGACTTAGTTTCATACCCTTACGCCCTCACCTCAATGAATTTCGGGCTCGGCATGATACTGAACTCTTCTTCCGCCGTCTTCGTCTCCGGGCTCACTTCTTTGGGCAGGAGCCCTCTCCCAGTTCAACGGATCCTTTTACCCATCTCCAATATTCTCCCTCCACCTGGACCCCTCCCTCTGGATTCTTACCTTCTCTCGATCTTTTCATTGAGAACTGTCGGCGCGACATTAGTCATCTCAATTTCTCTGCTCCTCTCACCCATTCTAACCTGTCTCTCTCTGAACTTACTGCACTCCATTCTCTCAGGTCCAACCCTGACATTGTCATCAAACCCGCTGACAAGGGTGGTGCTGTTGTTGTCTGATGCACTGACCTCTACCTCGCGGAGGCTGAGCGTCAACTCGCAGACACTTCCTCCTACCTCTCCCTGGACCATGACCCCACCACTGAACATCAAGCCATTGTTTCCAGGACTGTCACTGACCTCATCTCCTCTGGGGATCTCCCTCCCACAGCTTCCAACCTGATAGTCGCCCAACCTCGGACGGCCCGCTTCTATCTCCTACCCAAAATCCACAAACAGAACTGCCCCGGTAGACCGATCGTCTCAGCTTGCTCCTGCCCCACAGAACTCATTTCTCGTTATCTTGACTCCCTTCTCTCTCCCCTTGTCCAGTCCCTTCCCACCTACATCCGTGATTCCTCTGACACCTTACATCACATCAACAATTTCCAGTTCCCTGGCTCCAACCGCTTCCTCTTCACCATGGACGTCCAATCCCTCTACACCTCCATCCCCCACCAGGATGGTCTGAGGGCCCTTAACTTCTTCCTTGAACAGAGGCCCGAACAATCCCCATTCACCACTACTCTCCTCCGTCTGGCTGAACTTGTTCTCACGCTGAACAATTTCTCCTTCAACTCCTCTCACTTCCTCCAAATAAAAGGTGTGGCTATGGGTACCCGCAAGGGCCCCAGCTATGCCTGTCTCTTTATGGGGTATGTGGAACATTCCTTGTTGCAGTCCTACTCCGGCCCCCTTCCACAACTCTTTCTCCGGTACATCGATGATTACTTCGGTGCCGCTTCATGCTCTCGTCGGGACTTGGAAAAATTTATTAATTTTGCTTCCAATCTCCACCCCTCCATCATTTTCACGTGGTCCATCTCTGACACTTCCCTTCCCTTCCTTGACCTCTCTGTCTCAATCTCTGGTGATAGACTGTCCACCAATATCCATTACAAACCCACCGACTCCCACAGCTACCTCGACTACAGCTCCTCACACCCCGCTTCCTGTAAGGACTCCATCCCATTCTCTCAGTTCCTTCGCCTCCATCGCATCTGTTCCGATGATGCTACATTCAAAAACAGTTCCTCTGACATGTCCGCCTTCTTCCTTAACCGAGGTTTTCCACCCACGGTCGTTGACAGGGCCCTCAACCGTGTCCGGCCCATCTCCCGCGCATCCGCCCTCACGCCTTCCCCTCCCTCCCAGAAACATGATAGGGTCCCCCTTGTCCTCACTTATCACCCCACCAGCCTCCGCATTCAAAGGATCATCCTCCGCCATTTCCGCCAACTCCAGCATGATGCCACCACCAAACACATCTTCCCTTCACCCCCCTTATCGGCATTCCGTAGGGATCGCTCCCTCCGGGACACCCTGGTCCACTCCTCCATCACCCCCTATTCCTCAACCCCCTCCTATGGCACCACCCCATGCCCACACAAAAGATGCAACACCTGCCCCTTCACTTCCTCTCTCCTCACCGTCTAAGGACCCAAACATTCCTTTCAAGTGAAGCAGCATTTCACTTGCATTTCCCCCAACTTAGTCTACTGCATTCGTTGCTCCCAATGTGGTCTCCTCTACATTGGAGAGACCAAACGTAAACTGGGCGACCGTTTGCAGAACACCTGCGGTCTGTCCGCAAGAATGACCCAAACCTCCCTGTCGCTTGCCATTTTAACACTCCACCCTGCTCTCTTGCCCACATGTCTGTCCTTGGCTTGCTGCATTGTTCCAGTGAAGCCCAACGTAAACTGGAGGAACAACACCTCATCTTCCGACTAGGAACTTTACAGCCTTCCGGACTGAATATTGAATTCAGCAACTTTAGGTCTTGAGCTCCCTACCCCATCCCCACCCCCTTTCTGTTTCCCCCTTCCTTTTTTTTCCAATAAATTATAAAGATTTTCCTTTTCCCACCTATTTCCATTATATATAAAAAACCCCACTAGAGCTATACCTTGAGTGCCCTACCATCCATTCTTAATTAGCACATTCATTTAGATAATATCACCAACTTTAACTTTAACACCTATGTGTTCTATTGTACTATTGTCGTTGACATCTTTTGATGATCTGCTTCTTTCACTGCTTGTTTGTCCCTACAACCACACCCCCCCCCACCTCTCTCTCTCTATCTCTCCGCCCCCCCCCCCCACCCACACACACCTTAAACCAGCTTATATTTCAACTCTTTCTTGGACTCGAACTCTAGTTCTGTCGAAGGGTCATGAGGATTCGAAATGTCAACTCTTTTCTTCTCCGCCGATGCTGCCAGACCTGCTGAGTTTTTCCAGGTAATTCTGTTTTTGTTTTGGATTTCCAGCATCCGCAGTTTTTTTGTTTTTAATTCATGCTTCCCTCCTCTGCAATCTCTACAACCAAGAGCGGAAAGATCGTACAGACACCACCAGCTCTATGTTTCACTGTTCTGACTTGGAAATATGGATGATACAAAGCTAGGCGGGAATATGTGTTGTGAGGAAGATGTAAAATGGCTGCAGGAGGATTTGGACAGACTTAGTGATTGGGCAAGGACATGGCAGATGGAATATAATGTGGAAAAGTGTGGGGTTATCCATTTTGGTAGAAGGAATAGATGTGCAGGGTATTTCTTAATTGGTAAGAGATTAGAAAGTGTAGATGTACAAAGGGACCCAAGTATCCTTGTCCAAAAGTCACTGAAAGCTAACATGCAAGTATAGCAGGTAATTAGGAATGCTAATGGAATGTTAGCCTTTATCGCAAGAGGATTTGAGTGCAGGAGTAGTGAAGCCTTGCTTCAATTGTATAGATGCGTGGTTAGTCCACACCTGGAATAGTGTGTGCAGTTTTGGTCCCCTTACCTCAGAGAGGATATTGTTGCCATAGAGGGAGTGCAATGAAGGTTCACCAGACTTGTCCCAGGGATGGTGGGACTGTCTTATGAAGAAAGATTGGGCAAACTGGGCCTGTATTCTCTAGAGTTTCGAAGAATGAGAGGGAGACGTGATTTCATTGAAACCTACAAAATACTTAAAAGGATAGACAGGGTAGATGCAGGTAAGATGTTTCCCCTGGCTGGGGAGTCTAGAACCAGGGGACACAATTTCAAAATAAGCGGGGAGCCACTTAAGACCGAGATGAGGAGAAATTTCTTTACTCAGGTGGTTGTGAATCTTTGGAATTCTCTACCCCAGAGGGCCTTGGAAGCTCAGTTATTGGGTATGTTAAAGGTAAAGATTGATAGATTTCTCATTAACAATAACATAAAAGGTTATGGGGATAGTGTGGGGAAAAGGCATTGAAGTGTTCAATCAGCCATGATCATACTGAATGGGAGAGCAGGCTTGACGGGCTGAATGGCCTTCTCTTGTTCTTATGTTCCTATAAATACAGTACCGTTACTTCTTTGTCACTGGGTCATACTCTTGGGCTTTCTTACCTAATGTCACCATGAGAAAACCATCAGTACATGACTGCAGCATTTCAAACAGAATGCCCACCAACACCTTCTCAGGGCAGGTTGGGATGACCAATAAATGTGACCATGTTGCAAACAAATTAAGAAAAACTGAATCTTCATTTCTGCTCTGGCTGACTGTCCCTTTTCTAGACAAGGCCCGAAATGCTCTTATGGTGTAGTCCGGTGGCTGTAAGGTACTATCACATAAATGCTTGTTTGAAGTTGATCTTTTGGCAAATTTAACAAATATATTAAAATAAAATGGAAACAAAAAAGCCAAAGCACAACTAAACTGACAGGAAAGAGAAATATTTCAGATGACTGTGCAAAGTGTTCATACATGAGTGTCCCACATTTCAGGGTGCAATTTTTTTCTCTCCCCATCTCTAGTTGTTCCTGAGCTCCTATCTTTGTTTACTTTCAAAGCTACATTGAGCTTCTTCATTCTGACCACTCTGGTTCCATTTCCCACTGAGGGATCCTCAGTTGCACTATAAGACTGACTTTATTGGACTTGCAGACTTCCACAGCATAGTCATTTGCATTCAAGTACTCGGATAACATGGGTGACTGGCAACTGGTTTTACTGGGAAACTCAGATGTAACTAAATCAGGAGGAAGTGGCAAAATAGTCCACACCCATGTAAGAAAAAACTTGCGTGTTGGATTTCTCCATATCATAGCAACAACACATAGTGCACAGCACTTACCCAAGGATCCCAGCTGTGAGGAGGTTTTTTTTTGAATAGATTTGCATTAGTTTTTTGACTTCTTAATATTGGCTATTCATTATATTTCACAATCAGAAAGCAATGCAGTTATTAATTTTATAAAAACCCAGACCCATCTTTTTGATCAGTGATGTTATCACTGTGGGGTGAGGCAATATGGTAAACACTGCATGCTGCTATTTATCTGCAGTTCAGCACTCCTTTGGCACACACCCTCAATAACTTCATTCTTGTGCCCACCAGTTGTTTAACATTAGCTGCAAGCACACTCTACGACACGGGCGTCCCTCCTGTTAGTTGTCCGGGATTTGCTGGAGGAAGGAGGGTCCCAGCAGAGGATGAAAAGCTACTGCACTCGCGCCTCAAGCTTCTGTTACCCACTTGCAGTTGGCGAATTTGAACATCGCCAGAGAGACCTGCCCTTGCTAGCTATGCTTCAGCAAGGAGGCATGGGCGCACTAACCTTTATAATCAATTATAATTGATCCAACATTGGTGGCCAGATCTTCAGTTGCCTAAATCTAAAGCTCTGGAATTCCCTCACTACCAACTTTCCTCCCTTAAGACACTCCTTAAAACTTATTTTTTTGATCAAGCTTTTGATCGTCTGACCTAATATCTCCTTATGACGGGGTGACCAACTCTGGTCGATAAAAAAAGGACACTTCGCTGTCTGGATGCTGGGCAAAGCCATGAGAGTGAGGGGGGGTTTGGTTGTGGGGGGTGGTGCGGGGGCGCAGGCACGCAGCTCACCCCCCGGTTCTGATGCTGCTGCCCCCGATACCCACAAACACAAGCCATGTGCCTAGACACCACAAACCCGGGGCAAAATACACCCCGGGAAGGCGCGGCCTGGGACGCAGGTCAAAAGGCCAAATTACTGGGCGGTCCTGGAAATTCCTGGACAGTTGGTTATCCTGCCTTGTGTGGCTCTGTGTCATAGTTTGTTTCATAATGCTCCTGTGAAGCACCTTTGGATATTTCTTTATGTTAGAAGTGCTAAGCTGTTGTTGGTGTTGGTCTTGTTGTTGGTGTTGGTGTTGGTGTTGTTGTTATTGCAAGTGGGGCACATGGGATAAAGAAGCCAGGGCCAGGTAAAAGATCTGGATCTCCAAAGAGAAATCAGTCTCTCTTTGCTCGCAGGTCAATCAGAGTGCATCAGGCAAGTAGTATTCATGCCCTCCTGCCCCATACAAATGAAGCCCCCCTCAGTGACCCCGCAAACTCGCAGTACTGGGCGCAATTAAAAGGCAGCACCGGCGGATGCGATAGCAGCATAGCTGTCGGAATTCCAGCGTGTAGAATTTCAAATCCATTAGGTGTGTGCAACTAGAGGGGTGGGGGAGAGGTGGGGTGGGGGGAGGGGGAAGTTTGGATGAGGGGTGTGGGAGGGGTTGAGACTTTTAACTTTCCTCAGGGTACATTTACATTTGGGCCCATTGAAGTCTACCCAAAATAATGTTCAGCGCTTATTGTCTATGTTTTAACAGTGCTACTTAGTATGTTGTATATTGCTTGCCTTGGTCCCTTTACCTAAACCATTTCCACGTTGCTCTTCTGTACTTCTACTTTGAATCTTCTGGTTTGAACCTTAAATCAAATCACAGGCTGACAACTGGTCTTCTCTGCTTCAAGCCCACATGCGCACACGCCAAATGGATCCAAACAGCCCAACATTAAACATTAGTAGGCCCTTCCAAAGAACATAATAGGGTTGACATGAACGGTAATTTATTGTTAATATTGTAATTCAGTTGGTTAAGCATTCAGATTAATGAAATGGTGACTTCTGAGTCTTGGCTAAAACTCCCTCTGTCAGTATGTGTGCATGTATCAACTAAAGCCCCAGCAATAGGCTGCAAAACCCCTCCAAAATGTTCAAATCTCCTCCTGCCCCGAAGGCACATATCAAAAGGGTTTTCAGTCGCTGCACAAGCAGACACCAATCCATGCGTAGATAATTAAATGGGAGAGAAGAGAATTAAAATGCCAGGACCGTCTCAACTAGTTAAGAGCTGGGCATTTAGCGATGGCCTTATTACAGTATTTGTGAGAGTTCACAAAAGTGCTTGATAACAGTGTGGTCTCTTCTTACCATAGCAGCTTATTTGGCTGAATAATAGCCTAATAACCTAGCAGCTAAAATGCAGTTTAGTTTCCATTCTTTTGTGGCATCTTGTGTTTGAAGATCTGCCTCAAGTACGTCTTTAATAGGTGACAGTTCTTCCTGCATCCCCTGGAGTAGAGCCTCTCATGGATACTGCTGAGCTCCATAAGGGTGTTGCAGAAGGGTGTTGCAGTGCCTGTGGGCTTGATGGGCCAGCTGGTCTTACCCGGCCCATCAATTTTGTATGTTTGCATGCCTGAGGTGTTTCTTGGCTCTTCTGTTTCTCCTTCCCACGCACCGCCCTTTCAGCCTTTATGTATGACCTAACCACTAATCATGATGTACCTCATCTTCCTTCCAACTCATAAACACAACTAGCAATTCCCATTCTAATGGCTATACTCACTATGATATTGGTTACCCTCATCATGTGGATTGCACATCCACTCAATCTCCTTACTCAAATCAAGAAAAAGAGGAAACTGAGAATCTAAAAATCTTCATCAGGATCACAACATTGTGCAAGTCGCTTGTGAACATTTTCGACAATGTTATCAAGACTCTGAGATCTGCAGCCTTGTAGAAGTCTTTTGTAAAAAATCCACAAAAGCTAAACAGCACAGAAAGTCAGAAAATGTTACCAGAATTGATGGAAAAGGAAAATGTAAAATTTTGAAAGCAGGACCTAATCTTTGAAATGATTGTGTTGTCTATGCCCAATGTTAGTACATTATTTATTCATTCATGACTTAATCAATGGATAATCAAATGACCTTTGTATTATGCATCTTATTATATTTGTTCTGAATGATTCCATCTGTATTGCAAAAAAATTTCTGTTACTGTCAGTTTTTATAAATTGAGGAACCTTTGACAGATTTCAACAAGAAATAATACTGCAAAACTGCTTATTCCTGATACCATTCTTATGGCTGGAGTTTCAATATCAGTGCACCATTCCTGCCTAGTGTTTGCTTTCAGCTGTAAATGCTCACAATGTTTATTTTTTTATTCTTGCTACTATAATAAAAGGATAATAAATACTTTACTAGCATTGCTAATGCAATGTGGAGACTGCTGGGATTGTGGAGTTTCCAGGCAAAACCCATTGACTGTTTACACTACTTCTTTTGAGTTGGTCCCATTATAATCTACTCTTAAGGGTTGCTATACGCTGCCACGATATTAAAGAGCAGAATTTATGGAATTTAAATTGTGCTAAAAAGACACTCACACTCACAGTTATATAATTTCCTGACATGGTGGGTCAAAAAGGCAAAGAAGCCAAGTGGCTTTAGATTTTCACAGAATCACAGATTCACAGAATCACACAGTGCAGAAGAGGCCCTTCGGTCCATCTAGTCTGCACCAACACATGAGGAACACCTGACCTACCTACCTAATCCCATTTATCAGCACTTGGCCCATAGCCTTGAATGTTATGACGTGCCAAGTGCTCATCCAGGTACTTTTTAAAGGATGTGAGACAACCCGCCTCCACCACCCTCCCAGGCAGCGCATTCCAGACCATCACCACCCTCTGGGTAAAAACGTTTTTCCTCACATCCCCCCTAAACCTCCTGCCCCTCACCTTGAACTTATGTCCCTTTGTGACTGACCCTTCAACTAAGGGGAACAGCTGCTCCCTATCCACCCTGTCCATGCCCCTCATAATCTTGTACACCTCGATCAGGTTGCCCTTCAGTCTTCTCTGTTCCAACGAAAATAACCCAAGTCTATCCAACCTCTCTTCATAACTTAAATGTTTCATCCCAGGCAACATCCTGGTGAATCTCCTCTGCACCCCCTCCAGTGCAATCACATCCTTCCTATAATGTGACGACCAGAACTGCACACAGTACTCCAGCTGTGGCCTAACCAAGATTATATACAACTCCAACATGACCTCCCTACTTTTGTTAATCTATGCCTCAATTGATAAAAGCAAGTGACCTGTATGCCTTTTTCACCACCCCACTAACATGCCCCTCCACCTTCAGAGATCTATGGACACACACGCCAAGGTCTCTTTGTTCCTCAGAACTTCCTAGTGCCATGCCGTTCATTGAATACTTCCTTGTCAAATTACTCCTTCCAAAGTGTGTCACCTCACACTTTTCAGGGTTAAATTCCATTTGCCTATTTGACCATCCCGTCTATATCTTCCTGTAGCCCAAGACACTCAACCTCACTGTTAACCACCCGGCCAATCTTTGTGTCATCCACAAACTTACTAATCCTACCCCCCACATAGTCATCTATGTCATTTATATAAATGACAAATAATAGGGGACCCAGCACAGACCCCTGTGGTACATCACTGGACACTGGCTTCCAGTCACTAAAGCATCCTTCTGTCATCACCCTCTGTCACCTACATAAGCCAATTTTGAATCCACCTTATCAAATTACCCTGTATCCCATGTGTATTTGCCTTCTTTATAAGTCTCCCATGTGGGACCTTGTCAAAGGCTTTGCTGAAATCCATATAAACTACACCAACTGCACTACCCTCATCTACACACCTGGTCAACTCCTCAAAAAATTCAATCAAATTTGTTAGGCATGACCTCCCTCTGACGAAGCCATGCTGACTATCCCTGATCAAACCTTGCCTCTCCAAATGGAGATAGATTCCCTCCTTCAGAATTTTCTCCAATAGTTTCCCTACCACTGACGTGAGACTCACTGGACTGTAGTCCCCTGGCTTATCTCTACAATCCTTCTTAAATAGCAGAACCACATTAGCTGTTCTCTGATCCTCTGGCACCTCCCCTGTGGCCAGAGAGGAATTAAAAATTTGGGTCAGAGCCCCTGCGACCTCCTCCCTTGCCTCCCTCAGTAGTCTGGAACACAAATCATCTGGACCTGGATATTTGTCCACTTTTAAGCCTGCCAACACCTCCAATACCTTGTCATTCCCTATATCAATTTGCTTACAAACCTCACAGTCTCTCTCCCCAAGTTTGATACCTTCATCCTCATTTTCTTGGGTGAAGATGGATGTGAAGTATTCATTCAACACTCTAGCGATGTCCTCTGGCTCCACCCATAGATTGCCCCCATGGTCCCTTATGGGCCCTATTCTTTCCCTGGTTATCCTCTTCCCATTGATATACTTATCGAATATTTTGGGATTTTCCCTACTTTTACCAGCCAGGGCTTTCTCATATCCCCTCTTTGCTCTCCTAACTGCTTTCTTAAGCTCCACCCTACACTTTCTGTACCCCACTAATGCCTCTGTCAATTTGCTTCCCTCATACCTGCTAAAAGCCTCTCTTTTCCTTCTCATCATAACCTGAATATCTTTGATCATCCATGGTTCTCTGGGCTTGTTACTCCTTCCTATCACTCTAGAGGGAACATGTTGAGCCTGTACCCTCCCCATTTCCTTTTTGAACACCCCCCACTGCTCCTCTGTAGATTTCCCCTCAAGTAGCTGTTCCCAGTCTAACTTGGCCAGATCCTGCCTTATTTTACTAAAGTCCACTCTCCCCCAATCCAAAGCTTTTGTCCACAACTTTCCGGCCCCGTCTGCGGCGGGCATCATGGCGGGTGCCAGTGGTCAATATGGTGAGGAGGCCAAAAATCGGATTTACGACGTTGTAAAACAAGTTTGTGGTCGTCCGTCAATGGCAGGCCACATTTCCCACCACCGCACATCGGGAACCCAATTTCAATAGCTCAGCATCTGATTAGAAGCCCTGCTCACCGGAATCAATCCCGCACGCCGAAGTGTTTCACAACTGTACGTAAGAGATGTGTACCTGGCAAGCTGTACTTCACTCAGGACTTCCAGGTTTGTTTGCCAACCTTGCTCTGGGCAGCATTCATGGTCATCAGCACCAGGCTTTGCAGGTAGCACCACATCACTCTTAGAGGGGGAGTGGTGGTGGGGGGCTCATGGGCAGGTCTCTACCTACCAGACCAGCCGTAAAGCAAGAGCAGCTTTTCAATGGCTGCAGGGCCAGGGCTTTCTTGGGGAAGGGGGAGAAGCGGCCTCAGGCATGGGAAAAGGCTGATCAGCGAGAACTCTATTGGGGAAGGACTTTAATCCCAGGGAGTGATTGAGGGCACATATTGATCTGTGCAAGTGACCTCAAGATGGTGAGGGCTGAGGAGGCAGTCTCCAGAGGAGATGAGGCCAGATGGAGATGTGAGGGTGTGTGTGTGAGAATGGGTGGTGATGTCCCTTGAGCTGGCAGTGAGTGAGATGCCAGTGAATGTGTGATGGGCTTGTGAGTGTGTGAGTTTAGAGTGATGAGATGGTTGTCTTACCCTGATGACAAGGATGAGGCCATTCATCTGTTTTCCGCACTCGATGGCCGACTTCTTGTGTGCAGCTTTGGCACTGACCACCTCTGCCACCACCTCCCAATCCAGAGTGGTGAGACTGATGGGCCTCCTGCGGGCAGAGAGGGGGTAGAGGACATCACGGTGGGCTGCCACAGAGTCCAGAAGGCATCCCAGGGATATGTCACTGAATCAAGGGGCTGCACTCTTCTTGCCTTTTGGGGCCATGTCTTCACCAGGGCAGTGCTGGGCTGCAAGCATTGAGAAGCGTGCTGAGCTGCAGGTTAAATATGGTGCCCCACATGAGAAAGTGATGAGGTAACAGCATGACAGACAAATCAGAGGCTGCCAGCGAGAGAGCGTGGCAGCATAATTGATGACGCTGGAAGAAGACAATATGACATGAAAACCTGCCATTGCAACCGGGGCAGGGGGTGGGGTGTTGTAAAACATCCTTTTTCCCACCCGCTATCACACTTTGTGCAAATCTGGGATGATTCCAACCTTTGGATCCATTCAAATTGTTAGAGCAAAATGTTTGAAGGGTGCCATTACTTCAGGAGCTTCCACCTCTGATTACTTTCTGTTTCTTGAATCCTACTGATTGCTCTGAGATAAAATGACCAACCTTGAGCTACATTGCCCAGGGAGGTCACCTGGTTCAATCTCCATTCTGTGCTAAGCTGGCCGATCTCAACTGAAGCCATAGTAGGAGTGCTCAGGGAAGTGCTCAGCTAAAATTCTCATTGCATTGCCAATCCTGCTGGAAGAGTCAGAGGTAGGTTTGGAAATGTATAAGTGTGGATGCTGGGAGAAGCTGGATGATGTCCATGGCCAGAGTTGACACACGTAGTCAAAGGTTATGCAATCGCTGGCTATGGAATCATATTCCAGTAAAGGGGTAATTGCGTTTTGTAAGAAATGTGAAAGGAGATAGGATGGATTGTGTTTCTTTTTCCCCTAAATGTTCTCACCTTTTTCTCCGCATCCGCACTGTGGTCACGGATTCATGCTGAGGTACAGGTCCATAAGCACTTGTGGACGTGACGGTGTAGTGGTATTGTCACTAGACTAGTAATCCAGGAACCTGGTTTTGAATCCTGCCATGGCAGGAATTTGAATTCAATAAAAATATGGGATTAAAAAATCTAATGGTGACCATGAAGCCATTGTTGATTGTCGTAAAAATCCATCTGGTTCACTAATGTCCTTTAGAGAAGAAAATCTGACATCCTTAGCTGGTCTGGCCTACATGTGACTCTAGACCCACAGTAATGTAGTTCACTCCTAAATGCCCTCTGGACAAGGACATTTAGGGATGGGCAATAAATGCTGGGCTAGACAGTGACACCCACATCCCATGAATCAATTTTTAAAAACTAGCAGTTCTATGGAACCTGACTCATAAACATAGACAGTAAATATCATCAGGCTATTAACTATGGAGGTGTCACATCCAAGTCTGTTCTCAGCCAGTGCCCATCAACACAAATGTTCTTTCCAGTAAGAATCACTAGGAGCAGGAACCAATATTGATTTTGTAGCTTAAACACTGAAGCCAATTGTGGTGCTCTTACTGCTGCAGTTGAGATCTGCCCAGATCAGGGAGTGAACTTTTTTATCTTTCATGGGATGTGGCTGTCACTGGAAAGGCCAGCATTTGTGCCCATCCCTAATTGCCCTTGCAATGAGTGGCTTTTTAGGCCATTTCAGAGGACAGCTAACAGTCAACCACATTGCTGAGGGTCTGGAGTCACATGTAGACCAACCAGGTAAGAATGGCAGATTTCCTTCCCTTTTACACATTAATGGACCAAATGGGTTTTTACAACAATCATGGTCACCATTACTGAAACTAGCTTTCAATTCTAGACTTTTTATTAATTGAATTTATATTTCACCAGATGACGTAGTGGGGTTCAAACCCATGTCCCCAGAGCAGTAGCCTGGACCTCTGGATTACTAATCCAGTGACATTACCAGGCCACTCTCTCCCCTGGACCTTCTTGGCCAGTGATTCCATACCACACTGAGCCATCAGGAATGGTATTTTCTCTGCTGGTTAAATTACATCGCCAAAGGCAATATAAACTATTTGGTTGATGAGTTGAATCCTGGGTGCTCTAATTAGTTTTTTTTTTCCCCTGATTTATTGTATCTAATAGCATCCCTGTAGAATAAAATGATTTAGAATATTACCGAAGTTAGAAGGTATAAAGAAAATTCACAGAGATTTCACAAAGAAAGATAAACTCAGCAATATTCTTGACAGTGAGAAGGGGAAATGGGGGCGGGGTGGGGGTTGGGGGAGGGGGTGAATTAAGCCAAGAGACTCTAAAATCTCACGGGGCTTTCCTGAGCTCACCTGTGTATCTTTGGCAAGAGACTAGGAAAACTTCCATGAAATTTCAGGACTAGTTTTCTTTAAGATGCCTTTTAGGCAGTTTGTGTGAATCCAAATTTGCAATCTGAAAACCCTGCTTGTTTAAAAGTGCTTTGCAAAGCTTCTCCAGGGATCAAACATTTGAAGGCAACACCCAGTATGGTGTTAACCCAAACCAAAATACGACATTAACCTGAGCTGAACTAGCTGATTACCGAACAAGGCAGATGTGAAGGTACCATAATTGGTTTCTGCTCCTTGGGCTAGAGACAGAGAGGAATATGGTCAATTTTTCCTCTTACTGATCCAGTAAATGCTGTGCCCTTATTGTGTGCTTAGACAGATATCGGAAGAGGACAGGATCTAGCTTGTGTGACATGCTCTGCAATCAAATAACTTTCCAATGCTTGATGCCTAGGCTCACATAGAAAGAAAGCTCAGAGCCTTTGGAGCTAAAACCAGCAAGTGTGTAAAAAAGCAAGCATGCTTTCCAACTGCTCGTAAATCTTGCTGGGCTTCTTTTCCCCTTCAAGGTTACCACTAACAATACACAGAACGACCCAGAATTTCCTCAATCCATATTTAGACGAAAATTACGCCAGAATTTACACTGGTTTCTTCACCAATCTTGCTGACAGGAATTTAGCTTCCAAATTTCCTGGTTTGGCTCATTTGCCGAACACAGTGTGTAAAAACCAGTGTTAAACAAACACAAATGCAGTGCCAAGCATAGAGGCGATTGCGGGTGGGTTGTAGCCTTCTGCCATGGGTATTCGCTGTCATGATCTCTTGCCTCAGTTGGATTTCTTCTTGCATCATTGTACAGACAGGAGTATGCCTACTGGGAAGGCCAATCCCTCCACATGAAAATTGATATATAAAGGAGCAGACTATTTAATTCAGGTTGGCATTAAAAAAAAATTGCAGTTGGTAGCATAAACAGGAAATGTGCTGACACATTGAAGGATAACTCCACCCTGATTATAGCTTGGAGTTACAGGTATTTACATCAGAGCAAGTAAAGCCTTTGGCCCTGGAACCAGCAAATAGCTCACCCAAGGATTCAACAAGACAGGGCAACATCGGTTTGGAAAAACAACCATTTAGTGAGAAGTGTGATGTGTGTATAATCCCTGTCTCTCTGATATAATGGTATCACATGATGCTGTGTCACATTTAAGTATCTGATGTATCTTTTCATTTTTTTTTTTTACTTTTCACAGAATTGTAGCATCTGCAGCAGATAAGGAAAGCAGTCAGCTTATTGTCCTTGCACAAGCTCACCTGAACCATCTACTTCTGTGTGTGGGCCATAGCTCAATGGTAACACTTTGGTCTGAGTTGCAAATTCATGGGTTCACGTCCCACCCCAAAAAGCTTGAGTGCAAAGTCTAAGCTGACACTCTGGTGCAGTACTGGAAGAGCGCTGAGCTGATAGATGTGCCATCTTTCAGATGAGACGTTAAACTAAGTCCTTTCAGATGAACTTAATAGGTCCGTTGGAACAATTTCCAAGAAGAGTAAGGGAGTTCTTCCTGATGGCCTAGCCAATACTTATAACTCAACCAACACCCCCTGGTCAATTATCTCATTACTATCTGGGGGGGCTTACTGTCTGCAAATTGACTGTCTTCTTTCCTACATTGCAATAATCACTCCAGTTCACTAATTGGCTACCAAGGGCTCTGGGATGCCCTGAGTAATGGAAGAAAATACATAAATATATCTTTATTTTACATTAATCACGCTTCCTTGCTTCTTCCATTACTTATTAATGGGCTCCACTTCACCTGAACCCATTCAGTGGGTAGACAATTAAAATTGTCTAGTTTAACTGAGAAATAGAGCTTTAAAATGCTTGTAGCCCCAATTCTGCAGCCAGTGTTCCCATCTCCAGGGGTCCACTCCAGAAGCACAGCTTTGCTGACACCCCACTGCCAAGTTTCACATGTAAAAAGCGGGCACTAGGGTGTGACTCAGATGGCTGGAAGGCAACTGGCATGCTCAAACTGTAAGCTGCCAAAGAATGAACAGCTGCAGCAAAGGAGAGGAAGGGGGAAAAGTGATTGAAAGAAAAAAAGAGTCCTTTCAAAGTTTGCACATGACACAAAGCTTAAGTGTAGACTTCAGGAGGCCATCAACAGACTGGATAGACATGGATGTAAGTTAACACAGAGAAGTGTGAAATGATACATTTTATGAGGGGCGGCAATATAATCTAAATGGTACTATAGTAAATGGAGTGCAGTAAAAGAGAGTCCTGAGGGTTTAGGTACACAAATCTTTGAAGGTGGCAAAGCAAGTTGAGAGGGATGTTTAAAAAGAGCATGGGCCCTAGGCTTTATTAATGGAGGCGTAGAGTACAAAAGCAAAGAAATGATGCTAAACATTTATATTAAAATAATCTGGTTAGGCCTCAGCCGGGGTATACAGGTAGTCAGTCCTGAGCACCACACTTTAGGAAGGATGTCACAGCCTTGGCAAGAGTGCTGTAAATATTTACCAGAATGGTGCGAGGGATGAGGGACTAAATGTGGACAGACTAGAAAAGCTGGGGTTATTCTTTGAGCAGAGAAGGTTAAGAGGAGATTTGATGGAATCACCGATAGAATTAAAATTATGAATGATTAAGAAACTCTTTTTAATAGCAGAGGGGTCACAACAGGATACAGATTTAAGGTGTTTGGCAAAAGAATCAGAGACAACATTAGGAATTTTTTTTTTTACAGTGATCTGCAAGTCACAGCCTGAAAGGCAGATTCAATAGGAACTTTAAAAAGAGAATTGGATACATACTTGAAGGAGAAAAACTTCACAGGGCTGTTGGAAACAGCAGTGGATTGAGATTAATCAAATGATTCTACCAAAGAGCCAGCACAAGCTTGATGGGCTGTGAGGAAGACTGCAATAATTTTGCCCCTTTTTAAATTTTCTCCCCTGGGGTAAATTTAAAGCTGCCAGAACTGGCATCTTTTCCAAATGGCCGTCCTTCATGTTGAAGCTTAGGCAGTGAGTGTTGACATGCTATTTCACTGTGGAAGACATCATACCTCATCCCACTCATACTATAGTCACATAGGCAAACTTTGCAGCAAGATAGTGAACATGAGAGGGATGTGGCTGCTTTTACTTTCCCAGCTGCTCTGACTCAGGAGTCACTGAGGCCGATCGTATCACCCCCCCTATACTCATTCTGCCCCAAACCATCCAGCCAGGGGGCAAACCAGGAATTGAATTGGGATCTGATCCCATTAGCTGATGGTACCAAGACCGGGGGACGCAGATTTTAGGTTGAGGGCGAGAGGGGCAAGGGGCATCTGAGGAGGGACCTCTTTATGCAGCGAGTGATAAAGGCCTGGAACTCTCAGCCCACGAGCGAGGTGGAAGTGAGGTGATGAATGATCTCAAAATGAAATTGGATGGGCACTTGAGGGAAAAAAGCCTGTAGGGCTAGGGGGACAGAGTGGGACAATGGGACTGATTGGATTGCTCTACGGACAGCTGGTATGAACTCGATGGGCCAAATGGCCTCCCTCTGTGCTTTAATGACTCTATGACACTTGACTCTAACTGGCCTGTTAAGTTATTTTTAAAAATGGAGCGGCTAGGCAATTTTCATTTGTCTTTCAGACCAGCTGTGGAAGGGCAGTGTTCTCATCTGATATCGAGGAAGGGGAATTTGTACTCCAAATTAAGGTCAGAATAAAATGTTATTCTGGATCAACTACAAAATTTGAAAAACAAACTTAAGGGAGATTTAGTGCTGTAGTGGGATCTGTGATTAAGGATTTATAGGAGTTGAATCCCGTAGCACATATCTGTTTTCCAAACTACATCTGTAAAATTCCCAGCTGCTGGACAGACACATGGAAGCACTTGCTGGCTTTTTGACAATATTTTCACAGGAGCTCCTCTTGGCACCTTTCTGCTGTTTCCATATTACCTTCCTGGCACTGTGCCATGCTGCTGACGTCTGCCAAGGTCTTTCAAGCTTCCTTTGTGTTTACAAGTAAACACAACTTTTCCATATGGTGACTGATGTGCCCTATTTTACAACGTGCAGCCGAAAATGGTCATTGTTTCCTTACGCAGACATTGCACTTTGTGCAGCCTCATATCTCCCTCATATAACAGATAATTTTTTTCACAAAAAATATACTTCTCGAAGCAAGAAGAGATTATCCAGAAAACAAGTCCCTGCTGTTTTCATTGGAAAGGTTGTCTGAGCAGAGTTAGCAAGACAGTGCTGTGTGAGGCACAGCAAGACCAAAGAACAAAAGAATGTAAAATCCTGCTCTTTTTTAAATTCCGCTTATCGCCAACCATGCCCCCCGTCCCATTCCATTGTTTCTGACCGATCTCGCAATCATAACAAGTGGCAAATTGCTGTCAACCAATCGGCTGTTTTGATCAATTTAACGAGCATGGTCCCCAAACCCACGCGATGCTACGCTTGCCAGAGCCACAGAGAAAAAATATAGCCCATGTGCAGCAGCAACAGCATTACAGTGACATTATGCACCAGGCTGCATCACTGAATTCTGTCAATACTGCTACGATCCACCTCCACAGAAACAAGCAGCCACGCTAAAGCTCCATTTATCTGTGTGTGTGTGGGTGGGGTTGTGTTTGTGTGTGTTTGTGTGTGTATGTGCATTTCTGCTTGCGTGTGTAAAAAAAAATCAGATGGTTTCAGAAATTACTGACATTTACCATCTGAAGTGTTGGTATAATAATACACTACAGTTACTACGCAAGGCATACATCTGGCAAGATGTAAAGACAGCATCACGAGCATTCCTTGCAGGATCTGCTGGCAATTGAACCTGGCCTTCTCTTATTTTGAGCTTTGTACTTGTGAGGATGGTGCACGTCTACGCCAAGAGTGACAGACTTAACAAAGACGCTTAGCTCTCATCATTTTTCATTGGTGGCGCTGGAATCTGGAGCTGTTTGTGCAGGTGCTCCTTTGTTTATCTGTCTGATTAGCATGGCCATTTGTGGCTGTTTTCCCTGAGGCTGTGCAGGTGATCCCTGGTGGTTGTCTGATCCTTAACATGTCTGGTGGTGTCTGATTCCTGGTAGTCTAGTGGGAATAGCCTTTCTATTGTTCCTAACTGATCCCACACTCTTAAAACGTGGTAACGCGTTGTAGCACTTTGCTAAGCTTTGTGGCAGTCCCAGGCAATGCGGCATCACATAATATTGGGAACCTTGCTGGGCTATGGTTCCAATTCTCCATGCAAGTAGCCACTGTCCGTGAGCCTGTAAGTGAGCATAGATAGACTATTAACAGCAATAACAACTTATGTTTATATAGCACCTTTAGCTTAATAATAAAACGTTCCAAAGTGATTCACAAGAGCATTAAAAGGTGAAATATGACACTGATCCACACAGGCGATATTAGGTCACATGACCAAAAGCTTGGTCTAAAGAGATAGATTTAAAGGAGTATTATCAAGGAGGAAAGTGAGGGAGAGAGGTGGAGAGGTGTAGGTCGGGAATTCCAGAGCTTGGCAACTGACAGCACAGCCACCAATGTTGGAGTGATTAAAATCAGGGATGCTAATGAGGCCGGAATTAGAGATATCTCGGAGGGTTGCGGGCTGGAAAAAATTCCAGAGGGCTTTTACCCCTCCTTGTTACAGGAAACTAATGTCAGTTGAAGCTTTCCCAGCTGCTACAAGCCGAGATGCTAATAGAGAAACAATCGGGTCAAACTTATGACCTTCCTGGTCTGCATGGCTGAATGGTCAGTGCATTTACACACTGGCTTATCAGTAAATATATGCAGATTATCCATTGGGATCAATGCTGGCATCCGTCAGAATCCCTGGTGGTCAAAGAAACACCAACTTTGTCGTTGGAAGATCCAAATAATGAACTCTCTGAATCTGTTTGAACATCACCAAGTTCTCTCGGTATCATGGTACTCCAAAATTCACAATGGGACAAGAAAAATCTTCTGCTTGATGTAGCGTCACAAATCACATGGGCCAATATGAACCTGGGCCAAGATCATTGCAAGACAAGCGCAGACCATTGAATGTCGGTGGGGATCATCACTACAGGAGTGAGTCTATACAAATTCCACAACTGTTACATGTTGTAGCGTTGAGAGTCACATATAATGAGATCATTACCACCCAGTGCAGTGAGTTGAAAACTAGAAACAGCGTTTTCAGAACAATTTGTGGTATTTCCTGACATGTGAGGCTATGAACAATAAACAGAATGTGTGAGGAGATAGAAGTTTGTATAAAGCTGAGACTGCAGACTCTAATTGCATCTGGTTTGGTGACCTGCACCCAAGCTTCAGATTCTAATGCAGGTCTGACATTCTGTGTACCTTTATGATAAACTCTGGGAGGAATTGTATTTAGAATGGGTTACACTGACCTGCATGGAATGAAATCTCACAGGAGCAGAATATATAAACAGGATATATTCTGTCACACCAGGGTGCACTACAGAGAGAAGAAAAAGTCAACAGCTGGCACATGAAGTTGTCAAGAAGTCATTGTTTGCAAGCATTCTAATTCCTGTTGACAAACACTTTGTGTAGAAGAAATGGAGTAATAGCAGGCTGGCAGACAGATCAAGTCCACTGCGATTTTACAATAAACATGTTTTGAACAGTCTCAAGAGTAGAATTGTTAGGCAAAACTGTTTTTTTGCCATGTTTCTACTAATAGGGAGCGCATGCAAACATGTTGCAAAATCTTAGCAGACATAATCATCACCTTTCATAGAATGATAAAGGACAGAAGAGGGCTACTTGGACCATCATGCCTGTGCCAGGTCTTGGAAGAAATCTTACTATACCCAGTACTTGATGATGGTTTTACACAACTCTCATACAAAGTAATTCTGCCACATTAGCTCATGATCCAAGTACCGTAGCGTGAATGCAAAGCATCTGGAACAGCAGAAAATATGTTTGCGTGGATCCTGTTGTCTAAGCATTACATATGCGATGTTCAGATTTTGGCTGCAGGCTTCCCACTTTGTTGTGGTGATTTAAGCAAACCATGTAAAAGCAATAGCAATGTTCTATGTGAGTGGACTCAGTCCATCCACAGTCAGCAAAAACAGCACCTACCAGTCTCTGTTACATTCAGTGCCAGCTGCATTGTTATCTTCGGGAAGAACCTGGAAAAAACATTTTCTAAGAAGGTGGTATCCTGATCTCACTCTAAGAGAAGATAAGCTAATGATAACCAGGATGTAAATCATATGGCCAGCAGACATTGTTCAGTGGAGCTTTCAGTTTAGCTAGCAGTATGCAGTGTAAAGGAGTTGCAGCCCTATTTTCTTGTTAACAATAGTTGTTCAATCTTTATAGTAATTCTATCTGCTAAACAATCCTGTACTGCACTGTTCAAATAAACAGAACCTACCTTTAGTTTACCTGTCCTATGCGAAGTTGGTAAGTTTTATTTAGAAAACATTGAAATACAATTTGGTGAACAGCAACAGGTCTTCTTAAATGGGGTGGTGAAGATTTGAAGATCTCAGGAAAATCCACAGATAAGATTTTACGCAGTACAAAGGCTGTATAGGCACTGAAGACCCCTGGGAGGCAGAGACCCTCCACAGACAGTGTTTCACAGCGCACTGAGTACCTGATTTCTGAGGTAGCTGGATCGGTGGTGAATCAGGCAGCCCATTTTGAATCAGGCAATCGAACTGGAGTCAGACAGTGCAAACTGCAGGGCCGTCACAATGTCCTCAGGTGCCATTCCTGCACAATCGACAGAAAGCACACGAAACGAAAATGTAGCTGCTGCATTGCTGAATCTCCCCACAGAGTAGAGAAACTACAAATCGCCTCCTCATCGACAGCATTCACAAAAAGACAGGAAACATCAGGAAAATGGCCAACAAATCCCCTAGTATGAATTGGAAGGACTGATGTTCTATCCAAACTCAGGCTTTTTAACAGAGGATGGGGCAATATTTTTTTTAGATTTATCCACCACAAAGCCAGATAAACAAGAGTTGAAGATAAAGATAGCCGTTGGAAATGAGGGGTTGCACAGGGTCAACACTTTGGGCCTGTCTCAGGAGGATCAGAAGCTGTGGAACATACTGGAGGATCAACTTCGTGCTAAGGTGAACTTTCGAATACACCACTTAGAGTTTACAGGCGATGGCTGCAAGAATCTATCGACCAGTTCCTCAGCAGGTGCTGCGATAAGGGCAAGGACTGAAATTTCTTGGAAACTTTCTTGGAAATAGATAACGTGGAACCAGTTGAAGCTTTCCAAAAAGGTCCTTTGGAGAAAAAGGTCAGAAGGCTGATGCACTGCTAAAAGATGGCAGAAAACATGAAGCCATTGTAGCTGGACAACAACAGCCACCAGCAGAAGGTGCAGCTACCAGTATCGGTGTGGTGCCCAAGATGCAGGAAGCAAACAAGTCGTGTGGGAAGTGTGGTCAGCTGCACCCTCCATGAAGCTGCCCTGCGTTACAAGATCTTTGTCAGTTTTGCAGTGTAAAAGGGTGTTAGGTTCGCCTATGCAGGAAATCTGGTTACAGAGGTGCAGCCAGAGGTAAGATGCAACCAAACAAAGTATGTGCAGTGTACTTGCAACAACAAGAGGGAGTGTACCAGAGAGCCACATAAACACAAGCACACACACACACACACACATGAGAGGATGAGATTATCTGCCAGACGGACCAAGGTGAAGATTCAGAATGGAAAGATCTTCAACTGGAAAATGAGTAGGTTTTCCACATTGTGAATGTGACACAATGTGTGGATAAAGTCAAAACGTTAGAGGCCTTTGTTACCATCGACATCGTATGTCCAAAGAAAAGCAGCAAACACATATTCACAGTCAAAGTTGACTCAGGAGCGAGAATGAATGTCTTACCAACCAGAATCCTGCAGGGTATGTATCTGGATCATTGGAAGCCAATGATATAACCTATGACAGACGAACTAACAGTGTACAATGGGTCACCAATTTATTGCACATTGACACTGAAATGCAGCTACAGCAAGTCTGAATGGAAACCACAAGTGGGAGGGTGGAATCGTCCCAGATTTGCGCTAAATGCGGACTTTTTAGCCACTGGCCACAGGTGGTGGGTTTTCACGCTGTATCATCCCACACCCATCGCATTATTTATGCATTCCCAGGAAACATGGTGTTTTGATGGCAGGCAGGCTATCATTTCCCCACCACCTTGCCACTTCATCATGCTGGCCGCCATATTTAAATTTCAACCACACACACATCTCAGTGCTTTATTTTTTATTTATTGGATGTGGGCATCACTGGCTGGGCCAGCATTTATTACCCATCCCTAATTGCCCTTGGTCAAGGGCATTTAAGAGTCAACCAAATTGTTATGGGTCCAGAGTCACATGTAGGCCAGACCAGGTAAGGATCGCAGATTTTCTTTCCCTAAAGGACTTTAGTGAACCAGATGGGTTTTTATGACAATCAGCAATGGTTTTACAGTCATCATTAGACTTCTAATTCCAGATTTTTATTGAATTCAAATTTTACTACCTGCCATGGTAAGATTTGAACCCAGTCCCCAGAGCACTATCCTGGGTCGCTGGAATACCAGTGAGTGACAATACCACAACACCACTGCCTCCCATGCTTCCAGCTCACGACTACTGCAGGGAAGATGTCCACTAAAGGCAAAAAGACTGCAGCCCCCAGGTTTAGTGACACATCACTGGATGCCTTGGAGGCCTGTCGCAATGTTCCCCACTCCCCACCCCCCCCAAAACTCTGGTCATAGGTTGGGCAACGGCATCACCAACCAGGTTTGGGAGGCTGTGGTAGTGGTGATCAGTGACAATGCTGCACACAAGAGGTTGGCCATCCAATGCAGATAGAGGATGAATGATCTCATCTGTGCAGCCAGGGTATGGCAACCATCTCATCACTCTAAACTCTCATACTCAAGCCCATCACAAATTCACTGGCAGCTCACTCACTGCCAGGTCAAGGGACGTCACCACCCATTCTCACACACACAACCTCCCATCTCCATCTGGCCTCATCTCCTCTGGAGACTGCCTCCTCAGCCCTCAGTATCTTGGGGCCACTTGCACAGATCAACATGTTACCCCCCCCCACCCCCCCCCACCCCCCCCCCCCCCCCCCACCCCCCCCCCCCCACCCCCCCCCCTCCACCCAGCACACACACTCTGGCTTATTCTCTTCCTGCAGTACAGCTCTTGTCCTGCAGCTTCTTCCCTTGCCCGAGGCCACTTCTCTCCTTACGCCAAGCAAGCCCTAACCCTGCATCCGTTGAAAAGCTACCCATGTATGGCTGGTCTGGTAGGTAGACACCTGCCGTGAGCCATCCTAAAAGTGATGTGGTGCTGTCTGTGAAGACTGGCGCTGATGACTGTGAGTACTACCCGAAGTAAGGCGGGCAAATAAACCTTGAAGTCCTGAGCAAAGTGCAGCCCGCCAGGTGCATGCCGTTTATGTGCTGTTGTGAAACACGTTGGCCTGTCTTCCTGCAGGCATGGGCGTACAAATCAGCGGTGGGAGGGTTTGGGTGGGACGATTCTGGTGGGCTGGCCCAATAATGATATGCTGATGTAGTACAATGAGGTTCCCAATGTCTGACGGTGGAGAGTTCAGCTCGCCAGTGGTGGGCTGAGCGGATCACCACTGACTGATTTCACGCCTTTATGAAACCAATTGCACCTTATTATCCGTTCACACCACTGAACACGCCCGACGCCGGCAGGCATGGAAAATCCCGGCCGAAGTCTTGCCTGAACATTACTGCACTGCGGTAATAACAATTATTTATTGAACTGTAGACTCGTGTGAGAGAAAGTTTAGATATAGGGACCCTTCCTGAAAAGTTCCAAAGAAGGTGCACCCAATCTCATCTTTCCACTTGACTCTCCTTATCCTTAGGCAGTCCCTTGGGATCAAGGATGAATTGCTTCCACTCCAGTTCGATGGGTTCTGAGATGGCCAATAAGTCCAATGTACGATCTGCAGTTTCCGCCACATACAGGAAAGGTAGTGTATGAAGGGCTAGGCAATTGAGATGTTTGGAAGTTTGTGCTCATATGCTTTGTCTTTGCATTGAATGTTCCTGATGAAGTCTCTCGATGTGTTTGGTGCCTTCCTGAGTAAGCTTTCTTTATTTTGGTCAGTCACAAGCCAAGGACTCCCATGAGTCAGCGAGGATGTTTGATCTCTTCAGGGATATTTTGAGGACATCCCTAAAGTGTTTCCATTATCCGCCTAGGAGTCGTCTGCTGTGAGTGAGTTCAGAGTAGAACAGTTGCTTCAGGAGTCTCGTGCCAGGCATATGAAGGACATATCCGGCCCACTGGATCTGGTTCTGAGTGATTAGCACCTCAATGCTGGGCATGTTGTCTTGGAATAAGACGCTGCAGTTCAATTGCCTTTCTTGTCACTACATTTGGAGGATCTTGTGAAGGCACTGCTGGTGGTACTTCTTCAGTCCCTTGACATGCCTGCCATAGGTTATCCAAGTCTCCAAAGCATATAGTGTGGGGAATCACTACTGCCCACTATACCATGGACATTGCCTGGGGTTTGAGATCCTGGTCCTCAAATACTCATTTCCTCAGACAGTTGAAGGCTGAGCTGTCACATTGGAGGTGATGATGAATTTTATTGTCCATGCCTGCCATTGTCAAAAGGAGGCTCCCAAGATACGGAAAGTCATCAACTTCTTCCAGGGTCTCGCTGTTGATTTTAATCAACAAAGCGACGTGCTTTGCTGTGGGAGCTGGTTGGAAGAGGACCTTAGCATCCTGTGTGTTTAGGGATAGGCCCAATTTCTCATGTGCTTCAGGGAAGGAGTCCACAATGACCTAGAACTCAGTTTCTGAGTGGTATCTCCACAAGTGCCATCTACATTCTGAAGCTCTCTGACTGAGCTTGGATTGGTTTTGGTTTTGGATTGAAGGTGGTGTAGGTTGAGCTGTTTCCTGTCTGTTCTGTAGATTATCTCCATGCCTGTGGGTAATTTGCTGGAGGTGAGGTTCAGCATTGCAATGCGGAAAATGGAGAAGAGAGTTGGTGCAATGACATAGCCTTGTTTGACCCCGGTTTTCACTGAGATAGGGTTTGTGGTGATTCAGTTGATGGGGATCATGGCTTGCATGTTATCTTGGAGTAGGCAGAAGAGGGTGACAAATTTCTGAGGGCAGCCATAAGCCTTCATGGTTAACATAGCAAAAGGCTCCTATAAGGTTGAAAAAGGCTACATGCAGTAGTTGATGCTGCTCCTTGCCATTTTCTTGGATATATCATGCAGTGAAGATCATGTAGGTGGTGCTTCTTGTTGAGTAAAAACCACACTGTCACCCTGGAAGCAGCTGGTTGACCACTGGGAGGAGGCTATTGAGAAAGATCCTTGCAATGCTCTTCCCTGTGAAAGGCAGCAGGGAGGTTCCCCTGTGGTTACCACAATCGGACTTGTCTCTTGTTGAATATAGTCATGATCATGGTGTCCTAGAGATCCCAGGCATGCACTCCTCTTCTCAGATAAGTGACATGCGAATATGCAGCTGTGCCTGGAATGTATCTCCGCTATGTTTCAGACTTTCTGCAGAGATTCCATCTGCTCCAGAGGCTGTGTTGTATTCAGCTGTCAAATGGCTTTTTCAACTTCACTCTGGCCTGGGCTAACGCTGAGACAGTGCTGGATGAGGTATTGAGGAAAGGAGTTGAGGACAGTCAAGTCGAAGACAGAGAGCGGAGCCGTCCCAGATTTGCATTACGTCTGGTAGCTGTGGGGGGGGGGTAAAATGGCGTTTTACCCACCGGCCATAACCGTTGGGTTTCACGTCGTATCATCCCAAACCCACTGCATTCCCTGGAAACACGCCGTTTCCATCACCATCAAGCCGGACACCATATTTAAAGTCCAGATGCGCGCACACATCTCAGTGCTTACAGCCCAGGACCACTACAGGGAGATACCCATGAAAGGCAAAAAGACTGCAGCCCTCAGGTTTAGTGATGCATCACTGGATGCCGTGGAGGACTGCCACAATGTCCTCTACCCCCGCTCTGGCTTCAGGATGGGCAGCAATGTGACCAACCAGGCTTGGGAGGCGATGGCAGTGGTGATCAGTGCCAATGCTGCACAGAAGAGGTTGACCATCCAATGCAGAAAGAGGATGAATGATCTCATCCGAACAGCCAGAGTATGGCAACCATCTCATCACTCTAAACTCACACACTCAAGCCCATCGTACACTCACTGGCATCTCACTCACTGCCAACTCAAGGGACATCAACACCCATTCTCACACACCTATCCCCACATGTCCATTTGGCCTCATCTCCTCTGGAGACTGCCTCCTCAGCCCTCATCATCTTGAGGCCACTGGCACAGATCAACATTTGCCCCCCTCACACACCCTGGGTTATCCTCTTTTCCTCTTCCTGCAGCCTCTTCCCTTGCCTCTGGCCACTTCTCCCCCTTCACCAAGCAAGTCCTAGCCTTGCAGCCATTGAAAAGCTACCCACATATGGCTGATCTGGCAGGTAGATACCATGAGCCCCCTAAAGATGATATGGTGCTGTCTGTGAAGCCTGGCGCTAGTGACTGCGGAGTGCTGACCGAAGCAAGGCGGGCAAACAATCCTTGAAATCCCGAGCGAAGTGCAGCCCACCGGGTGCACGTTGCTTATGCGCTGTAGTGAAACACATTAGAGTGTTTTCCCGCTGACGTGGACGGACGATCCAGTGGGGGTGGGGTGGCTGGGTGGGGAGGGGAATGCATTTTAGGCAGGCTGGCCTAATAATGATATGCTGATGTATTACGATGAGGTTCCCAACATCCGATAGTGGGAAACGCGGCCCACCATCAGCGGGCTGAGCGGACGATCGCAAGTTGGCTTCATATCATCGCGAAACTGATCGCGCCATATTGTCCGTTCACGCCACCAAAAGCACCTGATGCCAGCGGGCACTAAAAATCCCAGCTTGAGCCTCGATTGAGGAGTTCTTCAAAATGTTCTCTCCAATGAGCACTGACTGCCTCCCTGTCCTTGATGAGCTCTCCTCCATACTTGGCTCTGAGTGGGGTGGGCTCTTGAGTGCTTGGACCATCGATCATCTTGACAGTGCTGAAGAAACCATGTATGTCATGGTGTCCGCAAGCTGTTGGAGCTCCCACAATCTTTCATTTGTTCTAAATGTCATAGGCTTTATGCTGTATACTGCTGCCTTTCTGGTGGACTTTAGGGTCAAGACCATAAGACCATAAGACATAGGAGCAGAAGTAGGCCATTCAGCCCATCGAGCCTGCTCTGCCATTCAATGAGATCATGGCTGATCTGATCATCGTCTACTCCACCTTCTTGTCTTTTCCCCATAAACCTTGATTCCCTTACTGATCAAAAATCTGCCTATCTCAGCCTTGAACGTACTTAGCCACCCAGTCTCTACAGCCCTCTGCGGTAAAGACTTCACCACCCTCTGAGAGAAGAAATTCCTCCTCATCCGTCTTAACTGGGTGAATCCTTACTCTTAGATTATGCCTTCTGGTCCTAGACTCTCCCACAAGGGGAAACAACCTCTCAGTATCTACCCTGTCAAGCCCCCTAAGAATCTTATATAATTCAAAAAGGTCTTCTCTCATTCTTCTAAACTCCAATAAGTACAGGCCCAACCTACTCAACCACTCCGCATATGAAAATCCCTCCATACCCGGGATCAACCGAGTGAACCTTCTCTGGACTGCCTCCAATGCCAGTATATCTTTCCTTCAATAAGGGACTAAAACTGTTCACAGTATTCTAGGTGTGGTCTAACTAGTGCCTTGTATAGTTTTAGCAAGACTTCTCTATTTTTATATTCCATTCCCTTTGAATTAAAGGCCAACATTCCATTTGCCTTCCCTATTACCTTCTGAACTTGTATGCTAGTCTCCCCACTCTTTTTTAAATAAAGTCTCCCCACTCTTTTTAAAATGAAGTCTCCCCGCTCTCCATGCTCTTTTTAAAATGAAGTCTCCCCGCTTTCCAGGTTGACCAGGCACTATGTGCATACTGTAGCTCCTTGTGGTTTGCAGTCGAGAGGCTAGCAGTGAGGCATTGACTGAGAAAAGCTGCCTTGGTGGAATCGTTGAGGCCATGTCTACTTATGGCCAAGAATGCTTCTGTGCAGTCAGCTCCCTAGGGAGCTCCTCACTTATACATTATTCCAATTTGACAATGAAATGCCGACTGACCTGCTGTTTATTTCAAGCAATTTCTGTTTAGGGTTCAGATTTACAGATTTGCACTATTTTTATAGTAAAATGCACCTTTGGTATGTTTAAGATTTCTTCATCTTGGTGATTTTATATCTATATTAACTAAACCCTGTTGTTTTGATTTTCACATTAGAAACTTGGGCCAGGACCTTCCAAGACTCGGTGCCTGCAGGGAGCTTTCACTGAGCGCACACCCCTCCCCCCCGTCCGTGCATGCGCACACTTCAGCGCTGGCGCCTCTTCCACCCCCACCCCAGCAGTGCTGAGGCTCTCAGTACGCGTGTTTCCCGCTGGTTGGCATTAATTGGCCAGCCAGTGTGAAATTGCGGTGGGGGTCGATCCTGGACAGCGGTCCGTTGCACGGCTGTTCCTGGGCCCACCCTCCACACCAGCCTGACGAGGAACATAGAAAATAGGAGCAGGGGTAGGCCATTCGGCCCTTCAAGCCTGCTCCACCATTCAAAATGATCATGGCTCATCCTCTATCTCAATGTCATACTCCCGATTTCTCCCCATACCCCTTGACATCTTTAGAGTCTAGTAATATATCTATTTCCTTCATAAGTTTATTGAGTGACTTGGCTTCCACAGCCTCCTGTGGTGGAGAATCCCACAGGTTCACCACCCTCTGAGTGAAGGTGTTTCTCCTCATCTCAGTCCTAAATGGCTTACCCCGTATCCTGAGAGTGTGACCCCTTGTTCTAGACCCCGCCCCCCTCCCCCCAGCCAGAGGAAAAAAAAGTCTTTTAGTTTTTAAGGTTTGTTCCAAAGTTACTTTGCTTTTTTTGAAAGTGATGGGGATGCATGAGAATAAATTAGCATAATTCCACCTCGGGTTAGAGTGCAGCTCTCCCATCGACGCTACCTTCCGTTGTCAAGGAAAATGAAGTGGCTGTGAGGTTATGGGTGGAATTGTTTACTAATATATTGCCACAATATTTCTTGAGGTGTTTGTGACGAGGCGTCGCTATACAAAAGGTGAACGAGTCACTTCCTCTGGTTTACATGTTTCCCATAGTCCCTGCATTGCACAGTAATAACATCAGTTATCAGGACATGGCACAGTCTACACTGTGTTGCTGAATCACTCTGAATCAGTAAGGTGGCCTTAAAAAAAACACACAATATTTTCTGTGAAGTCTCATCTTATCTGGATCTGGTGAGATGAATTTTAAGAAAAATTAGTACGCTAAAATTCTGATCTTTCTCCCTTCTAGCTCTGAAGACGAGGTAATGATTTCACAATTGCCAACCTGGGTGTCCGTTCTTTAAAATGTGAGCCCCATGTGGAAAATGTTGAAAGTATATTCAACCTCTGGGGCATCACAGTTGAGCTGACCTTTCTCCGCCTGACAGCTAGACCTTTCTATGAAGGGCCAGTAGGTGACAATTCGGAATGAGATTGGCTGGGTTATTTCTGTTCCTATTCTGGGAGTGTTTATTCCAATTGTAGTGGCCCATAAAACCAGGCTGAGATCAGCTAATACAACACAAATCAGGGGCCAGAACTGACACTTTGGATCAACATCACTTAGAACCATGTCGATGCTGCCTTCACCCACCAGGCCATTGATGGAACTACAATATTGGCTTTTATATAAAGTGGAATATGCTCCTAAGTCACATAGGCCAGGAAAGTTCTAAATTATTTTTACATTTTTTCACGGGATGTGGGTGTCGCTGGGTGGGCTAGCATCTGTTGCTCGTCCTTAATTGCCTGTAAGAAGGTGGTGATGAGCTGCTTTCTTCAACTGCTGCAGTCCCTGTGGTGTAGGTACACCCACAGTGCTGTTAGGGAGGGAGTTCCAGGATTTTGACCCAATGGTAGTGAAGGAACAGTGATATATTTCCACGTCAGGATGGTGTGTGGCTTGGAGGAGAAGTTGCAGGTGGTGGTGTTCCCATGTGTCTGCTGCCCTTGTCCTTCTAGATGTTAGAGGCCGCAGGTTTGGAAGGTGCTGTCAAAGGAGTCTTGGTGAGTTGCTGCAGCGTATCTTGTAGATGGTACACACTGTATGTCTGTGGTGGAGGGAGTGAATGTTTAATGCAGTGGATGAGATGCCAGTCAAATGGGCTGCTTTGTCCTAATCCTGATCCTGGATTTACTGAGTTAGCCACTCCCAACTGGAGAAGTGGTCAAGGAAATGAAATTGGCCAAAGTGAGTAGAGAGTAGAGAAGGGGATATAAGCCAGAATTCCTGTTTCCACTGACCTCTATTGAAAGCACCCATATAAAGATACAATAAGGGCTGGAAAATTGGGCCCTGTTGCAACTTGTACTCTGGGTATAAATGAGAACAAAAGGGACCAGTGTTGGAGGGCCATGCTCCGCATCCCTAGGATTAATATATCCGACATTACATTTTAGTATGTCTGACGCTATATTTGGCATTCCTGGCAGCTGCTTTAAACAGCACACCTGATTGCCACTGTCAACCTTCAATCAATGTGCGTTTCCCCCCATTGCCATTGTCCTTCTCCCCCATCCCCACCAACAACCTACCTGACTGCTGCTTTTGGTGCCACTGTCAGGTTGAATGGTTGGGGAATCCAGCCTGCAAGCTGCCTCTGTGTCCCTGATTGGTGCCTGCTCACCTGAATTATGCTGAAGAGGCTCGAGTCTCAGTTTTGGATGAGCGTCAGGTTTCTGGCATGCGTCTCGTATTTCCTTTGCCCGCAAATGGGCTTAATTCAACGTCTAGGCTGTGGTAAGGAAAGCACCAAACTTGGCAGTGGTGCCGTGCATTAGGAAACGGCGTGCCAATGCTCAGGTTGGGGCTTTCCACTCTGCGTTTGCCAGCCTGAACTTTTTTTAATGTTCACTCTGATTGATGCAAAACTGCAAGCTAGTGAGTGAGCATACTAGTGGAAAACCCCACCTTTACCACTTAACTTCATGAAGAAAGGTTGCAGCAAGGGCTGGGATTGTGTATAGTATCATGCCCTATCATGACTTATTAAGAATATTTGCTTTTATGTAGAGCCATTTATTTAAGACTATCTCAGAGATTTTTTTGTTTCGAATGTGATGACATCTATTCTGGAAAGACAGGCAGCCATTTTATACCAGCAGCATTGTTCAAACAGCTATGACAAGGCTTAGCTTTTAGGTGTTCCTGGTTGAGATAGAAATGTTGGCCAGGAAAACCCTTTTGGCTTTCTTCAAATTGTGCCTCAGAATTTTTAACGTCCAACTGAGCTGCTGGAATTTCTTGGTTCAATGCTTCATTCGAAGGATAGCACTTGTGACTATGCTTCCCACCCTCAATTAGGCACTGGGTTATTTGCCCAGAAAGCATTTTATTCCTGTCCATTGCAGAGCCTTAGCTTGGCCCAAAGAATTCCTCAATGGAGGAAGAATGTTCCCCTGTCGCAAGTCCTGGTGTGGGTATCAAACCCACAGCCGTTGGACAGAGAAGCAACTGTGCTGCCAACTGTGCCAATTAATTCAGATGTGGCTGTAAGAAGTGGAGGATAGAAAAATGGGTGGGTGAGAGGGAATGGGACATTGCTATTATCTTCTGAAGGCTGATTTGCAATCCAGCCCGGACTAATAGCCCTTCATGCTGCCTGTGAAGTCCCACATCAAATGAGGTTTAGCAATTTGAACCCAATTCCTGGTGGGTGTGACTGGACAGCTTAAAAATGTCCATAATTCAGTGTTATTACTAAGTCGGTAATGGTTCACAGGCACCACAAAATTGTCCACGGTCAGACATGGAAATGTCACATTAGCATTGTCGAGGCCACTCAGGAGTTTTTGTTAAGGTCCATATAGAGCATAGAAGTTGCATACACTCACCATACTGCAGCTCGATTCTTGGCAGCACTAGATCACCGCTTGTGCTGCATCACCGTGCACTGGGGTTTCAGGGTTGTTGTATGACCGTGCCATTGTACTGCTGCATTTAGCAATCTAACCACAGTACAGTGACAGTTGTTGTACCCAGACATTGCCCCAGCTGAGATCAGCTGCTTAACCCTGACCAGAAGTTGCATTTAGCAATCCAACCACAGTATAGTGACAGTTGTCGTGTCCAAACCTTGCCCCAGCTGAGGTCAGCTAGCTTATCCCTGACCAGAAGTTGAATCTGGGACCTTCTGGTCTCTATTATGAGCTGTAAAGTCATTGCTGTTCTTGCTCATGGTTTCATATCCCCTTAAAGTACAACTTCATCAGCAGATTTGCACGGTTCATTGATATTACAGATTAATGGAACATGGTTTAATGTTCATATGGTCTCAGGCATTCTCACTAAGAACAGTCAACGGGACAATATAGTGCACAGCCTTCAGTGAACACAAAAGCTGGGATCTTACTAGCCCCCTGGAGGTGGGCTGGCAGGTGGACGTGCTGGGAAAATGGCAATGGAAGGCATCAGGAGGGAAGCCTAATGTCTTCACGCTGCCAGGTGATAGCTTAAAAAGCAGAAATGATAGTGGCCCAGCCATCCATCAGCCAAAGGCTGGCAGGCAATTAAGATGATTAGTTGACCTATTCGCAATAGTTTTACAACACTCCTGGCTTTTTATTGGCATCACAATGGCACCCTACTGCACGGAGAGGCCACCAGGTACATTGAGGTTTCCCAAGGGGGCTGTGACCTTCCTTAGACAATGTGCATTGATGCATGGAGGGTACTTCCCTGCTCCCACCCTCTTCACTACCGTGGCCTTGACTCTGCCACTGGAGGGTTCATCCCTCCGATCGTCGAGCTATTTGATTGGACCAGCAGCTCAGGAGGGCAGGTCTGTGTCCTAAATTGGACTGTGAACCCAGCCTCTTAATTGATCACCGCTGGTAAGATCTACTCTGGGGTCTTGCCATTTGCCCGTGTGGGCCCAGGGACCCACATTTGGTCCTGCCCGCTGGACCTATGATGTGCCATAAAGTTCCAGCCCAAAGAGCAATGCTGTACCTGCTCTCTAATCCAGACCTGCTTATCACCTGGTTAAAGTCAAAGTGGTTAGAAAAATGAATTCAAAAGGATAACAAGAATGATATCAGTTTACAGTTCGTTTTATCAATAAAAGAGCCTTAATTGCAGATTAATAAACTGCAATGAGTCAGAAGGATGTGGCACAAAAGGTTTCGCCATCTCATTTCGTTTGTACTACCCGCTTCAGAATTACCACACGACAATGATGTCAAATATTTGGCAGCCTTTAGTTTTGTTCGTTTCTATGGCAACATTACCGTTTCCGGCCTGGAGCAGCTTCCTCAGTTCATTCAGCTTTTTTGCCCCCATATTGTTATTGCAAGGCCATGTACGCAGGAAAAACATAGCAACAGTGCCTCCCGGGCACAATAGCGCAATCCCACAGGAAATGTTTGTACAAGTTTAATTTTCCTTTAGAGGTATTGACGGAACCTTACAAGGAGGATTCCGTGGAATGTACACTTATCTCCATTCCCTTCAGATAATTCTTGTGTAAATTGCACAAACAGAACAGAATCATGTGAACCGCAGCCTTCTGAAGAGAAGACGTTTCTTTTTTGATGGGCTCCATAATATTTGCATGTTTGCTCTGCAATGCAAAATTTACATTTTATTTTTTGTTTTACCTGATGTCTCGCCATATGCCTTTTCTGAATTGAGGTTTTAACCTGCACGATCGTGCTGACCAAGGAGACAGCAGCAGCGAACAGTGCATCGTCGAGGCAGGATTTTCACCCCTGATACAGGGCCAAGAACAGACGCGAGGCCGTCGGGTATTCTTGCCTCGCTGGACAAACCCGCCAGTCTGCAGCCACCATCCTGCTCCCGAGTCACTGACGTGCAGGCCAGATCGGGGGGTTTTGGTGGTTGGGGGGGGGGGGGGAGGTGGAGGGAAGGCCTGAAGTGCAGTGCAGTCCCTTGTCTGCCACAGGGAGACTGCCTCCAGCCAGCTGCCCTGCTTCTGACACAGAAGGTTCGGGTTGGGGGGGGTAACGCGCTGCGGGGAGTCTGCAGACCGACTGGAACATTCCCCCCAGCGGTGGGCTACTTGTTAAGATAATTAAAAGGCCAATTAAGGAATTGTCCAGTCGGCCTGCAGACTCCGTGCAGCGCCCCCACCAATCCCTCCCACTAACAACCTGCACCCACCCCGGCCACCCACACCACCACCAACATCCCCCTCCCCATGTCAGAAGCAGGGCAGCTGCCTGGAGGCAATCTCCCCGTGGAAGAACCGGCTGCCTCAGGCTGACTTGAGGCCTACCCACCTGGCCACAGCGGACATGGGCTGCTGCTCCGTGGAGGGGTTTCACCCCCCTCCCACAATGGCGATGTGGCAGCTATGGCCATTTTCTTTTCGAACGTTTTAAAGGTACTGTGAGGGCACCTCAAGATGGGGATGCCCTTTCTCTCCCTCCCTTCCCTGCAATGGCTGGCTGTGGTTCGGTCAGTGCTGGAGAGTCTCCAATTGGCCTTCCAGCTTTGAGAGCCCACTCACTGTTCTAATCGGACAGTGAGTATGCCCACTGGCTGCTAACTGTTCTAATCGGACAGTGAGCATGCCCACTGGATGCTAATTGACCAATCCAGGCAAAAATGTTTGCATTTTGAGTCGGCATTTGACCCCAACGTCTTGTTTCCAATCCAACGTGCAAAATCTGACCCATTTTGCCTCGAGGGACTTTGATAACTGTGTGGATGCCACCTAATGCATTTTTTTAAAAAAATAATTGTCATACTTGGGGAATGAAATACTGGCCGGAATCTTCATCCTGGAGTCTAAGCTTGGTGGCGGGTGCAGAAGTGGGAGTGAATTCTGCGGGGGGTTGGTGGGAGAGGGTGGTTGACCACACGTGCTGTTCAGCTCATTAAGTATGCGCCCACGTGGAGCTTGCTGTTTCTCGTGTTGGGGATGGTCAGGGACCTGCCGTCCTCACCATTACCTCATGGGGTCAAAGGTCTGGATGCCAAATTTAAAGGGCACCCGGACAGCCCATTCTATCCCTTCCACCTTTGCCCGGTCGCTGTTCCCTCACCCACACCCCCCCCACCCCCCCAAACCCCCACCCCCCAACCCTTCCTCCCTCCCTTGGCCATCCCCTGCGCAACTTGCACTGCCACCGTCCGGTCTGAAGGATAGGCTGGCGTTTACAGACACTCCCCAAAAAGAGGGCAATGCAGGCGGCAACAGCGTTAACCACAGAAGGAGTCAACCTCGCCAGGTGCTCGCCATTTAAATGCAGTTGTAAAAGTGAATGATCTCATTTCTCGCTGGCAGGAAACTTAATTTGGAGAAGGAAGTTAATTCCAGTGAGACGGCCCTTTTAGTGAGCTTGCGCGACATGATAATGCAGGCTATAGGGCTTCCCAACATTCCTGGTCAGGATGCTTCCCCCGCCTTTAGCCCACCTTTACTGTCCTGAGAGCTTAATTGTTAAAGTTCATCCAGCCGCCGGGAAACTGATTTTTGGCCTCAAAGCCAAATTAAGCTCCCCAACCCACCTGGTTTCCCGCTACTGATAGGAGCAGAAGATTCTGCCCAGTGTGCCAAAGCTAATTTGCCAAACAACACCGGACTTTATAGGTTTCGTTAGGAAGCTCCCTGAATTGAAAGGAAAATTTGCATTGAAGGAGTCACTTGCCAGTCCTCTCTTCTGCAAAGACCTTCCTGCTCGGCTGAACTTGTGTAAATACCCTGGTTACAATCAGCCTCCCCGTGGTTTTTGAAAGAATGACCTCTTGCTCGAATGGAGCAAAGACACCGGCGTGGATGGGATGGGCTGAATGGCCAGTCTGCACCTGTTTGTCTTATGCAATCCTCTGTAACCTGAGGGTGTCAGTGGTCGCACTCGTGCCTCTGAAGCAGAATATTGTGGGGCTGAGTTATACAAAGCAGCGGATTCCTGGAGCAATCCCTCCAGCAGCCCCCCCCCCCACCCCTTAAAAAAGCCAGGTGGGGAACCCCGCCGAGCGGAACATCAGCTGCCCCTACAGTTGTTTAATCGCCAATTGGCCACTGGAGGTGGGATTTCCACTTTTCAGGATCAGGAAGTCCCACCTCAGAGAGCTGCCACCCCCATCAGAGGCCAGCAGCTCTCCAAGACCTGCTCCAAGACAGAGGCATGCGGCGTTGGGTCAGGATTTGGATAGTTGGTTGGGTGTCTCGCTGGGTGCCAAGCTGGGGCATGGGGATGAGGGGGGGTGTGGGGGTCTGGAGTTTGAAAGGCTATACAGGGAGGGCAATCTGTGTTGGGGGGGGGGGTGGTGGGTAAAACTTCAGGGGTGCCCTCTGATAGGCCCAGGGGGTCTGTTAAGGAGGGACCCCCCACTGCCTGCCACCATCCTGTGCAGGGAAAACCTGCCAGGCTGGTCACTTTGTATGGGCCTCTCCCACTGCTGGTTAAATCCCAGTGGGGGTGAGGCCCTTAAGTGGGAATGAATTGCCCATTTAAGGACTTCAGCTGGTGCACTGACAGGTGAGCCGCCCAGCACCACTCCTGCTGCTGGTGAACCAGCGGTGGGAACAGGTGCGAGCGCAGGCTGCTGACTGGGTTTTACATGCCTCCCCACCTTCAAACCCACCAGCAGCCAGGGAAGCATAAAATCCAGCCCCTGGGATCAGGCTCCATTCCACAGGCTTCAGAACATAATCTAACTTGGCATTTTATTGCCGTACCAAGGCTGCATTGATGGAGGTGCCGAATTTCGGACATAATGTAAACCAAGGATATGTCTTCCCTCTCAGGCAGATATAACTGATCCGATGGCACGATTTAAAGAAGCAAGGGGAAGTTATACACAGTGGCCTTGTCTACATTTATTCCTCAACCAACATCACTTAAATCAGATCACCTGGCCATTCCTGTCGTTCAGCTGCTGCATTTCCCTTCATTACTATAGTGACGTCAAAAGTGCTTCATTGGCTGTAAATTGCTTTGAGACATCCTTCAGTCTTTAAAAAAATGGTATATAAATTTATTTTTATCTGGTAACATAAATATTTCCCCCTCATTCGGATCTACAATCTACAAATCCATCAAAACTTGGCATAAAAATGTCAAACTCCAGCAAGGCCCAAATGAAAAAGCCTGTATCCCTTTGATAGCTACATTCCACAAACAATTTCAATCTTCAATGTTTATTGGAAATTGGAGGAAGAAAAGCTAGAAAAGACTTTCATCCAAAGATCAGGAAATACTTTGGAACACCAAAGCTCCTCGTTGGCAATTGTAGCAAAACTCGCATGTGAAACATGCCTGAGAAAGTTAAACCAGTTGGGAAAATTGGGAACAGGAGTGTTCTCACAGAGATTGGGCCTGATGGAAGAATTGGAAGCTGGTGGATTTTAGTCAGGATCAGGTCTAATGGGAAACAATGGAGTGGGAGGATTGTAAAAGGGATCATGAGTAGGAAAATTAGGAGCAGTAGGACTCAAGCAGAGAAAAGCCAACAGGAATGTTCTCATCAGCCGGAAAATCTACCGAGTGAGACAGAAACGAAAGTACCCAAAGGTAAGAACATTGTAAAACACTCCTGGCTTGAGATCGCATTTTTGAGAAGGGAAACAGGGCCCCATTTTTAGAAATTGTGTAATAGGAGCACCGGTCCTGAACTTGCACTGTGTATTTTCGGAAACCCACGACTGTGTTGTTTTTGGACATATTCAGAGGTTTTGGAATTCCACAGTTAATACTGCAAAACACGATGGCCATATTCTTTGCTCGTGTGTAGAACATCACGGGGATGACATGCAGACCCATTAAACCCAGCAGATGGAACACCAACAGCTGAAGGGCTACCCGCCTGCAAGCGACAGATAGCCAATTGAGGATACTTTATATCCTTTGAAAGCCTGTTGTCAGAGGCCAACTGGAATTTTCCATTCAGCCTCGGATCCCCGCCCCCTCTCCCCCCCACCCCCCCAAGTGATCAGGAACTAAACCAGCTGCCTGGAGAGGGCCTGCTCGTGCCAGATTTGGTGAGAGGCTTGCACTCCGGGCAATCTTTGTGGTTCTCCCCCCCGCATGGCCTTAGCTGCAGCTGGAGGGCAGCTTGTGGAGGGTCCCCATCCACAATGGTAGCTCCTCAGGCCATTTTTTTAAGTTAAAAGTTTTATACATATGTAGAGAGGGAGCCCCCACCTTGAGGCATCCTCTCTCTCTCTCTGACCTGAACAGCAGCTGCTGCACCTTCTGAGCTGGAGATCCTCCAATCGGCCCTCCAGCTTTGCGAGTCCGCCCATCATCTTCAGTTATGTGGCAAGCCCACCCTCTGGTTAATAGTTAGCCAATTTGGGGGAAATCATGTGACTGCCATGTGACTGTTGCCCATAGTGTGTGGTTGTGACCCACACTTGGCCTGATGTCAGTGTCACCACCCTAAAGACAAAACCCTGCCCTTGACGTCTGTACCCCACCTCTCCCCTCCCAGAGAAGTGTAGTGAGTAGGTCACACAATGTGCCTGCTCCAGGTCACCACTGCTGGAAAGGGCACATGATCGCCAGGTGAGGACAGAATCAGACTCTACCGTGATGCTGCCTGTATGGAGGTTCTACTGCAGCTGCAGGGCCTTGGTGAGACCACATCTGGAACACTGTGTACCGTTTTGGCCTCCTTATTTGAAAAAAGATATAATCGCATTAGAAGCAGTTCGGAGAATGTTCACTCAACTCATTCCTGGGATGAGGGGCTTATCTTATGAAGAAAGATTGAAGAGGTTGGGCCTATACCCACTGGAGTTGAGAAGAATGGGAGGTGACCTAATGAAACATATAAGATCCTGAAGGGATTTGATAGGGTAGTTAACAGGAGGACGTTTCCACTTGTAATGCAGGGCAGACAGTAAAGAGGGGCTGGGATCACAACCAGATCAGCCATGATCTTATTGAATGGCGGAGCAGGCTCAAAGGGCTGAATGGCCTACTCCTGCTTCTAAGTCCTATGTTCCTAAATATAAACAGTCTTTCACTGTCAGGATTCACAAAAATGAAACGGTCACACACAGATGAGGTAGCGGATAGTAGCCACATCAACAAGAGATTGTGTCTTTGGGAGAGGCAAAGGAAGAAGTGCTTAGAAGGTATGAATGCAATGAGGCTGCAGACAGAAAAGGCAGAAGTGATCAATAACACACAGCTTTTGCACAGTTAGAAAATTCTGTTTACAAAAGTGAGCTGCCAAACAATGACTGATAACAGCCCCAGACTACTGGGAAAATGAAAAGGAAGTAAGATAATGTTCTCTTTTTAAAAAGAGAACAAAATCTGAAAGAGTTGCAATTATTGCCACGTAACAAGAAGCAATTCTATCAACGAGTAACGTTGTGTGGCAGCAAGACCAGAGCTGCAACCGTCGAAATCATAAGGATTTTCCAAATGTCATCCCCCTTCCCAGGAGAGCAATGAAAGTTTCTTACAGGCCCCACAGCTGCATTAGGACTGAAATTCTTGGGAAGCCACAGGAACTCTGTGAAGTTCCCACTTGGTGGGAAAAAAATAAGTTCCACAAATAGCTCTGTGGAGTCATAAATGTTTCGAAAATACTGCAGTGCTTAATCTTCGCAAATCCTATCAACAAGCCTGTGTCTATTCCGTCCTCAGTCTGCACTGAGCTCCCTGTGCATAATACCCACCCTGACATTGTGATTGGCTCTCGTCTGAGGACACAGACCACACAGTGGAAACTGGGTCTGTTCCAACACCTCTTCCCATTACCCAACACTGCATCTGGTTTGACCTTCTCCATCAGTTTCCATGCAGACTTGGCAGTCTGATTAGCAACATAAAAAATGCTCTCCTTGTTATATGTTGCCTCCGTCGAACACATTCTTGAAAAAGCAAGGTCAGGAATCTTCCATGGGCAGATTTAAACTGCCTGTATGTGGCCACAAAGAAATGTGTGGCATTACTAGTGATGCCTGTTAGTCAGCTATTTCTGTTCCCCCTCCCCCTCTCTCCTGAGTGTGCGCCGTTTTGCTGGGACACTGTTCACGGTCACAGCTCACCCTCTAGTCCAATTCAGTTTACCTTATGGTTGAGCTTAAACAGTGAGTGTCAATTGTCCATTCCACTGTGATGGACATCATAACACATGTACCCATTTACCCTCCCTGGTTAAAGGCCTCAATTTTAACATCCAGGAGGGTATTGGGCATGTGGATAATGAGGTGTGCTGGGAACTCAGTCGCTGCCTCAAAAATTGGGGCTGGGCTATTTTAACTCCTGGGTCTGCCAATCCACTTCACGCCCATTCCAGTGGGATGTCAGTGAAAGTGGCAGAAAATCACAGGGAGGTCACCTACCAACACAAGGTAAGTGGTAAGGGGTTTTGTTCTGGGGGGGCTTCTCAGGAGGGGAGTCTGTCATTCAGAAAGGATGGGGAGTCTGGAGAAGGAGCAAGGCCTAAGGTTTCTTTGTGGTGCCTGCAGGAGCACTTTTACTCCTTCTGGCCCCACAAAGGAAAGAATAACACTCACCTTTTTTGGTCTCTTTTGGAACTGATCCCTTCTGGCCCAGGTTGACCTGACAGGTTGGCCTCAATTAGCTTCCCAGCTCAGGCCTGAGTTAAATTTACAGTCAGGTCCAAATGGCATGAGCAAGAGGAGTCACAGGGGTCACGGGTGGCGATCCTCTTGCTCTCATTAAGGAAAGTTTTTCCATCCAGGGTTTACAAATATACAATCCAAGCACACCTCTCAGTAGACCAAATTAAATGTCGCCTGAGCTCCGACAACATCATTAAGACCCTAATTAGCAAATATTAATGACCCTCCCACCTGTTTCAAAGTGATGGCGGTGGCGGGTTAGAATTGTAAGGGGGGTGCGGGGTGTCGGGGGGGTGGGAGGTGGTGTGGGCAAAGGGATAGTAAACTTTCAGAGATTATTCTGCGAGGCTGCTTGCTCCATTCCTATTGGGCAGGATTAGTTAAAATTGCTCCTTGTATGAGAAAAGCATCTGGTAAGAACCTGAACAGCACCATGGCAAGGCACACATGAATGCAAGCTTTTCTGTTTGGAGTAATCCAATAAATGGGCAGGTTATTGACATGTTCTAATATCCACTGACTGTGTTACGTCTTGATTATCAACTATTGATTGTTACTCAACAAGCTTGCAATGATTATGCCACACTCGTTAATCTGCTGAAGCTCCCTTGATGCATGAATCGGCAAATACATGCGCAGTATGGAACTAAGCCTATGTTCGATTCCTAGGATATGTTGAGTTAGCATTAGATTGACATCAAGGATTACAATTTGCAACACTATCCTTAGTCTAAGGGCAGAGAAACAAAGCTTCCAAGGTAGCTGCATGTGATCACCATTTATTGAGTCCCACTGGAAAGCACAGCAATGAGGGTATCAGATCGGGGTTAGATCGGGCCTGACTATAATGCCACCCATCATGATTCCAGCCCCTCAAAGAATGGCAGGTTGGATGAAATAATGGGAGTGGGCACACACCTGTGGAAGCATACTGCATCTTATGTAAATAACCTCAGAAGAGATGGAGAGAAAATTAGAGCAAAGGATCTGAGTCAAAATAAAACTTGAGTTTAAACTCTTCCTAATGACCTAGAGGCAAATACACTGCCAGGTGTCCGACTGAACAAGATAAACAATTAATGTTGTGTAATTGATTCCTGATCAGTTGGGTCATTCCAGCTTGAATCTCTTTAACCTTAGTTAGAGAGGGGGAAATCAACAAAGATTCTTGTTTCATTCAATGGTTCTATATGTGAGCGTTAGGTTTTAATGCAAGGCCTCCACTGTTGAATAAGATGTTGCAGCTCATGGCTCAGACTTATACACGAAGATTGACCATTTGGGTTAGGTATTGGAAACATAGATTAATGACACAGAAGGAGGCCATTCTGACCATTGTGTCTGTACTAGCCAGTAAAGACTATCCAACCTAATCCCACTTCCCAGCTCTTGGTCCATAGCCCTGTAGATTATGGGACCTAAAGAGCTTAAGCAAGTGTTTTCCTTTGTTGTCTATTTTCTAGCCTTTGTTTCCATCCTCCCTTACTAATTTTCTGATTTCTATTTCCAGCTTTACTTCTCTTTCTTCTGAATCCATGCTCAGGTTCCCATCCTGCTGCTAAGTTAGCTTAAACTCACCCAACAACTCTCACATATCTCCTCGCCTCGCCATGAAATTCGTCCCAGCACTGTTGAGGTGCAACCTGTCTGGCTTGTCCAGGTGTCACCTTCCGCAAAACCTGTCCCAATGCCCCAGGAATCTAAAGCTCTCCTTCCTGCACCACCCCTCCAATCTTCATTCAGCTGCACTATTCTCTTATTTCTGTACTCAGTAGCCCTTGGCACCCGGAGTTTTTTTTTATTCGTTCATGGGATGTGGACATCACTGGCTAGGCCAGCATTTATTGCCCATCCCTAAGGCCAATATTACTACCTTTGAGGTCCTACTTTTTCATTTCTTTCCTAGCACCCTGAAATCTGCCTGCAGGATCTCATCCCTCTTTCTACCAATGTCATTGATATCAATAAGGACCTCTGGCTGTTCATTCTCCCCCTTCAGAATGTTTTGCAGCCACTCAGTAACATCCTTGACCCTGACACCAGGAAGGCAACATAACATCGTGGAGTGATTTCTATGGCTTCAGAGCGATTAAATCTCCTATTTCAATGGCTTTCCTCCTACCGCCCCAGCAGAGCTGAGCCACCCATGGTACCCCATGTGAGCCTAGCTGTATTCCTCAGTGGAACCATCACCCTCAGCCATATTCAGAATTGAATGCCAATGGATGCCCACCCACATACCCACATTTCACTATGACTCACTTCTGTCACGAGAGGGAAACTAAGAGAAAAAGGAGAGAAGAAAATGTTGTCCTAGGTCCATTATCTGCACATTGACATTTTATCAAGACCAATGTAATTTCTCCTTAGTTATCTGATCAAGCTGGGGCCAAGATATCCAGAATTACAGCCAGACATTTTATCATGGTCTCTCCCAAAACAATTAAATCTCCTGAAGCAGATAAATAACTTCCGACAAAGTGACTGCTCCCTCCTTTCCAAAGCTGAATGCTGCATAATATCAATCAATGTTTTCAACTCATATTATTGAACTCGACTGGTGACGTTCCACAAGTGGTGTTTCCATGAGGTAGACTATTGTGTGGGGTATTTAGTCATGTCCCGTATAACTCCTGCTTTTGAATCAGAAGGTTCAAGCTGGACTCCAGAGTTTGGGCAAACAGTATATTACTCCACTGCAATATGTTGTTAGAAACATTCTGCGTTGTTAGAAACCTTCAGGTGAAACATTAAACTATGGTTTCGTAGAGTTAAATGTAAAAGGTCCTATGCCACTAGTCAAAGAAGACCAGAGGGTTTTCCTCATTCCCTGGGTGGGATGTTCCACACCTGCCCACCACCGGGATCTTCCTATCCTGCCACGAGTCAACGCACTTTTGGGAAAACCCCGGCCCCTGTGTCAATTTTCCTCTATTAGTCAATGGCCTCAAGAACAGACCAATTGGTCATTCATCTTATAGCTGTTTGCGGGCCTTGCTGTGAATAGGATTAAAATGTCTGCCATATTTGCTCACATAACAATAGTGGTTGCATTCCAAAGCAATTAATTTACGCAAAGTGCTTTGTGAGGTTTCTGAGAGACATGATAAGGTGTCATATGGATGCATAAGTAATTTTCCCTTCTTTAGCTCACTGTTTGTATTGTAGATTTTTGACACTTTTGAAGTATTTCCTGTAGAATAACTCCATTAACAATCTGTCAGTTGTCTCAGACATTCAATAGGCACAGCAATTAAGAAGCTAATGATGTGTTTGAATCAAACCTGTCTCCTCCTTTGAATGTAAGTCAAGGTTAGACTCCCCATGGGCAAAATGCAATGTTGGCGGGGGTGCACCCCATTATACAGCCTGCCCAACCTTCCACTCCATTGAAGTCAATGGTAGAGTGTGTGACGGGCAGTTGATCTGTGAATGTCCAATGTGCACTCCCACCAAAATTGAAGGTTCCATTGAATGTATATCAATACTGAAAGCTATTTCACTTAAGAGCAAACATAATGAGAAAACACAACAGCTTGATTGTGCCCAAGTCCCCTCAAAGAGCAAATGAATAACCAGATAATTTTATTTTGGTTTGGGGGAGCTTACTTCTCTGTTTTTCTTCAAACAGTGCAATGAGATATTCTTTACTCACCTGTTCAGGCTGCCAGGGCCCCCTCACTTCAGTGGTCAGAGTCTACTTGGCCAATAGCTGGCATTGTTGTAATGAGTTCCAAACCAGGTTTATCACCCACGTGGACCAAGAAACTTTCACATCTCCACTGATCTGAATAATCTTGTCTCCATGGAAATGATTCCTACACACAGTATATGTTTCGCCATATAGGTCAGTGAGTTAATAAGTCTTTGTTTTTACTAAGTGCATGGTTACTAAGGTTACAGGACTGTAAACACATGAAGGTGAGAAGCCTGGTTTTAAAAGAAAAACTTAAGCAAGTTGAGAAAAGAAAATAAAGTAGCACAGTACCCTCATGCAGGAGGTTTGTTATGTATTGCAATGACTGGAATGGAATGGGAACTTCAATCTTGACTATTAATAGAAATAGTTCCTAAGATGTTTTCAAAACTCCCGCAGTGTTTTTCAGTTGTAGAGTATGACACTGATGTACTTGTACATGTACATTCATAGCTGATTTATACAGGGTGTCTGATTCTGTCTGGTTTACAGTTACAAGGAAACCAATGTGCCTCTGATTCATTGCCCAAATGTATATGTAGGACTCTGGGCACAGGGTGACCAACTCACGTGGAAATAAAATAAAAGACACTCTGGCATGGGGGTCTATTGGAGCATGGGGTAGGGGTTTTGCTTTTAGAGCAAGTGTGCTGCCAGAGCTGGGACAGGGGTGTGTGCAGTGGGGGGGGAGCTGCCAGAGGTGTGAGAGTGTAAAAATGGGAGGAGAGCGGTTACTGCACAAGCGCAAGATTTAAGGGTCCAAGTTACATGACAAACAGCTTCCCGGATGCATGCAACCCAGGACATGGGACACTGGACTCAATTACGGGACAATCCCACAACATAAGGGATGGGTGGGTCACCCCTTCTGGGGAGAATGCATTGCCAGTCTACTCTGTCCTACAGGGTATCACAGGCAAGCCCAACGCTGTCTTCATCCAACAGGAACACATTGAAAGAGGGTTTAACTGGTTAGCAATCAGACTCAGGAAGAATTTTGAGCCCCCTAGCCCTAGGGCCAGTAAATCACTGTTGGCCTGATTCAGATCAGCTAACTCCATTCAGGCCGCAGATTAATCCCAGGATGTGACGTTAAAGGTTCAGTGCCACACAGAGAGGTTTGGAATTTCTTTCCCCATTGATCCTTTGGAGGTGAGGGGAGCGGGTGGGGGGTGGGGGGGGGGTGGTGTGGGCGGGGGGCTTGAACTGATATTTTGTTTCACACCTGATGAGTGGAGGGAGCATCCTACTTGGATTTTAAACTGGACTAGACAGTTCAGAAGAGCATCTCTGTTATTGACTAGATAGCAGGTGTGTTAGACCCAGCTGGAAACCAGTTTACTAGTTAAAGCAGATAAAAATACCCTTCTGCATAAATACTGGTATATCCCACCAGGAGTGCACAGAATTACCAGCTATCACAATTCATTTGTAAGATTTACTGCTGAACAGAGCTAAGTTCTGTGATGTTTGTTTGATCTCTGTGCTTCTCCTTTGCTGATCTTTGCAGACTTCCTCCAAACCTCCTGGTTTTTCTCGGCCCAAGTGATCCTTCCATTGACCTCAGAGTGATGCTTTCTAAAGACCCTGAAGTTTTGCCAGCTCTTCCAGCTCCTTTTGAAAGCCCTACAGTTCTATTTATCTTTCCTCAGGTAGTGTGTTAAGCACTGGCTTGATCTAGTTTGAGGGTTAGAATACCAGAGTCGTTACAGTGGGAGGAGGCGAGGGGTCATTCTCACCTTCTCTCCTGGACTGTAATATGTCTGATTTTTACCCAGTGGATCTCACCTCACTGCCGCACAGTGAAGTTGGGAATTCATCCCATTGGGTTTTATTCCTGTCCCTGGTGTGGGGGGATTTGTTTATTTTTTTTAGAAATCAACTCTAATAAGAAAACAAGATGGTTTTAATTATTTGTAGTTTTTATACTTTGAAAAAGAAAAAATATGCGTCTAAATCGTTCCCATGATAATAACTTGTCAGAGGCCACATGTGCTGAGAGATTATAGGTCTCTCTTGCTTCCTTTGCTTATCTGCTGTGTCTAAATGCCATTACATAAATATGCTGAATTTTTACCTGCAATAATGCTGTATCGTGTAATAGAGGCGACAGTGGTATTTTCAGACTAACATTAATGAGATGCTGTTTGGCTTTTAAAAGGCAGCCTTAAACTCTAAAGCGTAAGGGAAATATTCTCTTTGTATGAAAATCCTAGGCAGGTTCTTTACAAGTGTATTTACAATTTCACTATAAAAACAGATGAAATCTTCTTCCTTGCAGGATCCAGAACTTCCTGGTAATCAACTGCAGATCCTTTCTTGATAAGCTGGAATAATAGGGTATGCACTGGGAGGCTGCACTTCCTGTGTAGAGCCTCATTTGACTCTGCTCCCAATTCACAATGCTCCTAATTTTCCAGCAACCCATCATAAAATGAGATGCTGTAAATTAAGCACATTGACCTCCAGGTTCAATTCCCTGAACCGTGCTCCCTGGCACAGGAAGAGCTCTGCAAAATTTGCCTATTGACTTTATAAAGGAACCACCATTGTGTATGTGCTCTCAAAATCAAGGGCTTTGGATATCCTGGCGGTTGCTCTGGGAACAGGAGACTGGTGTACATAGTGACATTTGTTTGCACCAGCTGGTTGATACAATGATAGTCAATGCCGGCAACGATAGCTGATGAAACCTCTGCCCACAAATGTTCAACATAAGCAGTTCTCCATGGGAACGTTAAATCATAACATTCACCTTCCAGCTTCACAGTCATCCTCCTACACCTCAAACATGTCAATATTCCGCACCTATTTCAGAATTTCAGGGTTTTGATCCTGCATCCCTCCGTTTTTAAGCCTTGATGGGGAGTCTCGATAGGCGTTAGCAAGCTCAATCATGCCCTTAAACCCATTGCCCCTCAGGCCCCTGAGAGTGACTTGGAGATCAAAGCCCGGCATACATTTCATCTCCCCACTCACTGGCTCTGAGGTTAAATGTCAAATTTCTTACTGCTGAGGACCAGAAATCAAACCTCCTGGGTCTATGCAGTTTAGTTATATGTTTGCTTGGCCACTTGAGAAACCAGGGAACTTGGTCAACTTCGTTTAATCATGGACCATGGTTCAGCTGGTTAGAATCACTGATCCATGAAAGCTAGGAGGATTTAGATTCCAGTTTACGCTGTGTTAGCTGATAGGCAGTAGGCTTTATATGGGGATGAGAGGAGCATTTAAACATTGCTAGTAAGGCCATTCTACATACAGTTCCACTGGATGGGGCCCAGTAAGTGTTAAACCCAGTGGAAACCCAAAAATTGCATCAGGGTCTTAAGTTCATTATTGGACCCCAAGTTGTAGTAGGCTAAGAAGGTGTCCATCTATTTGTGGCAAACATGATTGGCCACACATACGAAGGGCCTCAAAATGTCTGTGCTATGACTTTCAGCGCACTGTTGCCTCATTCTAAGCTGATAAACATGACTGCTGAATTCTGAGGCTCTGTGTTCAAGCTCCACTCCTGAACTTCAACACATAATATAGATTTTCTTTTGGAAAAATATACTTTATTCATAAAATATCTGAAAGAACATTACAAAACATTTTTAAATGGCCATCACAAAAAGTGCAATCAGATTCAACTTTTACACATGGTTCACGAGATGCTTCAATACAATCAATGAATATTACACCCATTTCAATATGGTCATTACAGACAATCAGACAATGGTATTGGAGTTATCGACATACAGCATGTTGCACTCTGAGGTGCTTCAATACAATTATGATACATTTAGTATTCACCACATACAATCTTTGTGAGCCATACAGCCCGAAGGGTCTATACAGTTCCCAGCCCCTCGGTGCACTGTGACAGAAAGGTCTTAGACAGCGACCTTTCCCCATTGTGCCTTTGCGGCGGCTGCCCTAAGCTTTAGTGCGTCCCTCAGCACCTAGTCTTGGACTTTGGAATGTGCCAGTCTGCAACACTCAGTCGGGGACAATTCTTTGCGCTGGAAGACCAACAAGTTTCGGGCAGACCAAAGAGTGTCTTTCACCAAGTTGATGATCCTCCAGCTGCAGTTGATGTTTGTCTCAGTGTGTGTCCCCGGGAACAGCCTGTAGAGCACAGAGTCCTGTGTCACAGAACTGCTCGGGATGAACCTTGACAGCAACCACTGCATCTCTCTCAAGACCTTCTTTGCAAAGGCACATTCCACAAAGAGGTGAACAACGGTCTCTTCCCCACCACAGCCACCTCGAGGGCAACATGCGGAGGAGGTGAGAATCCTGGCATGTAGAAAGGATCTGACAGGGAGGGCCTTTCTCACCACCAGCCAAGCTACATCTTGGTGTTTGTTGGAAAGTTCTGGTGATGAGGCATTCTGCCAAATGACTTTGTCAGTCTGCTCAGGGAACCATCCCACAGGATCCACCAATTCCTTTCAACGCATAATATAGATTAACACTCCAGTGCAGTACTGAGGGAGTGCTGCATTGACCGAGGCCACGTTCTTTTGATGAGTCATGAGGTTCAAGGCTCTGCCTGTTTCATTCGTTGTATGTGTAGTGCTGTGAGATGCCACTGATAAGTCTTTGGTGAATATTTGTCTTGCTTTTCCTTAAAAATGTAAACCAATTATCAAGAGAGTAATTTAGATATAACTCACTTGGTGGAAAACGTTTCAAGTTGTGTTGGTTGCCTGATTACACTCAGGCCAATTTTACTTTCTATTAGCTGAATTCCACCTGATCCAAGTTACCCAGCATGCTTATGAGGTCCAAGTTAGCCGCCTATCATCTGTTTTTCATTCTTAAATGGTCAGTTTATCACTTATGGCCAGAATCTTCTGCTCGATGTGCGAGGGCCCACACACCGATGTGCAGTGATGTCGGGCATACATCCCGACATCATCGTGCCTCATTCTGACCTTCCGTTTGTCGGGCGCGCACCGGAGTCGGCTGTGCGCCCGCCGAACTGTCAAAGGCCTGTTGAGGCCGTTAATTAAAGTAGTTGCCAGGGCTGCCCATCCAACCTTAAGGTTGGCGGGGTGGGGTGGGGGGGGGGGGTGGTGGGGGCAGGCGAAGAGCCCAGACGGCCTTTGCATTTTTCACGGGACCTCATCGACGGGGCGGGGTGAGCTTTCATGAAGGGTTTATAAATTAAATAAATTTTTTATTGAAATTTGTAAACATGTCCTGACTCATGTGACACTGTCACATGAGGGGACATGTCTGAATAGCTTTTTTTTATCCTTTGATTCCATTTTTCATGATGTAATGAATCTCCCTGAGGCAGCTCTGTGACTCAGGGAGATTTCTGCACTCCTTTGCACACACGTACAATGGCCTTAATTGGTCCACCCACATAAAATGGTGGGGCGCCGCCAATCGCAAGCGGCGATTGGCTCTGCGCCCACCCATGCCCACTCCTGCCCGGCCCGCCCAATGGGGAGTAAATTCTCCTCTATGAATTATTTCCTTATTACTGCAAGGTTTCCAACAATTTTTTTTATCATGAGCAACGCAAATACCAAAGCTCAAGCCATAATCCCACAGACCTTGCGTTGTTATCGTGCATCTTGCCCAGGAATTGGCAAAAGTGGCAACGTCTCAACAGAAGATTAAAACCTTGGAAGATGTCCCCCTGATCACCCCGACACGAGAGGTCATTAGCAGGGTTGGGAAGAGGTTCTTATTGAGGAAAATAAAAGCTGAGTCTAGAAAGACAAATTGAAATGGAGAAGCTTTCAGTTTGGTGCTCCAATTAAAATATATAGTCTATCAGATTCAAAAGACTGGCCTTGTCCGGACTGGTAACTTCCAAAAGGAATTTATAACGGCATATCAATGGAAACCTCAAACCTATTGATTAGGGAGTTATTGATAAAGCAATTATCAATGATTTAATTAATAATTTGGTGTTAGGTGGCCTAAAAAGAGCTTTACATTTGACCCCAGCTGATTATTCTGTCTGATACCAGATCTCCATTGATTATGCATTGGATCAAATAGAAGCATTAGATTCTTCCAAATATTGCTCTTTCAGTCAGTCTGGCCCGTTGATCATTAAGCAGAACTGATTTTAGGCTTGGACGACCACTCCCAAAAGATGAATTCCAGTATAAATGTTCAACTTGCTAAGATCCAGAATAGCCATGTTGACTGCAGCCATGGCCTGGTGCACAGAATTGTTTCCCTTGTTGGTGCTGGAAGCCTTTCAGTGTTTTTCCATGCTAACAGCCAGCGTTATCCCAGAGCCCATTTTCAGTCACGCGTGTTACATACAGACAGCTGACCAAATTTCTGTGTGAGAGAGAGAGAGAGAGAGCACCCAAGTGGTGCATGGCCACTTTTTTTAGTCCTAGATTTTGTGAAGAGTGGTTGGCATTCATTATTTACTCACTTTGTAACCTCACGTAAAATGTGATCTACATAATAATTTAACTTCTCCCACAATTTTCTCACCCCACCCAAAAATCTCTGACCCTTGTATTGGTCAATGTTACAACAGTGTTGACTCTACCTCTTCAGTTCTTCGTTTGCTGCTCCCCTCTCTCCAGAGCTGGCCCATTGCTCCTGTCTTGGAAGCTCCAAGCCTACCACTGTTCTATTTCAAGGACCTTTCTGTTGTTCACCAGTCCCAGCTCCCTGATCTGCTGCTTCCACGTCTTTCTCGTCTGTCACTCCTCTCTGAAGCTTTCGGCCTCACAATGCCAGGCATTCCCTCCTTACCAAAAACCACCCCCACTCCTACCCAACCTGCTTGTTCTCCCGCCTCAGGCTGCTGATCTACATTCCTTTCTCCTTAGGGGGATTTTAACCCATTCCAACATGCAGAAACCAGTTAAAATGCCTTGGTTTCTTACACATGAGAGAGCTGCCAGGAACCTGCCACTTCCAATTTCAGCAGTCGCTTCTGAACAGGTGACTAATCGACACACCCAAAGTCAGCTTCACATATGCTAATAGCCTTCTGATGACATCTTTGGGCTCCAGAAGTGGTCTGACCTTTGGCCTGAGTGAGGAAGCCAACATCAAGAGGATCAGGAAACTGAAGTCACCCTCCAGATAAGGTTTCTTATATGTTATTTCCCTTCATGGGACCTGAAGAATAGGAGTGCTCCTTCAGGCCTAACAAGGATAGTTTAGGCTTCCCCCTACCCTTGATTCCACCCACAATTATATATGCCAGCAGGTCGCCCTTGGCCACCCCGTTTCCAGAGACGGGCATGTTCACTTCCTGCCCAGAATGCCAGGTTTCCTTTGTATCCACCTGAGAGGGCAGATAGGGCTTTGGTTTAACTTCTCATTTGAAAGACATCACATCTGACAGTGCAACACGGCACTAAGTGTTAGGCTAGATTATGTGCTCAAATCTCTGGAGTGGGGCTTGAACCCACAACCTTCTGATGCAGTGGTGAGAAAGCTACCAATCCAAAGTTTTTAGATGATGAATGATTTGGGGGAGGTTTTTAGACCCATAAGACGTGGGAGCAGAAATTAGGCCATTCAGCCCATCGAGTCTGCTCCACCATTCAATCATGGCTGATAAGTTTCTCAACACCATTCTCCTGCCTTCTCCCCGTAACCTTTGATCCCCTTACCAATCAAGAACCTATCTATCTTGGTCTTAAATACACTCAATGACCTGGCTTTCACAGCCTTCTGTGGCAATGAATTCCATAGATTCACCACTCTCTGGCTAAAGAAGTTTCTCTTCATCTCTGTTCTAAAAGGTCTTCCCTTTATTGTGAGGCTGTGCCCTCGGGTCCTAATCTCTCCTACTAATGAAAACATCTTCCCCGCGTCCACTCTATCCAGGCCTTTCAGTATTCCATAAGTTTCAATCAGATCCCCCCTCATCCTTCTAAACTCCATCGAGTATAGACCCAGAGTCCTCAAACGTTCCTCATTTGTTAAGCTTTTCATTCCTGGGATCATTCTCGTGAACCTCCTCTGGACCCCCTCCAGGGCCAGAACATTCTTCCTGAGATACGGGGCCCAAAATTGCTCACAATATTCCAAATGTGGTCTGACCAGAGCCTTATAAAGCCTCAGCAGCACATCCCTGCTTTTATATTCTAGTCCTCTCAAAATAAATGCCAACATTGCATTTGCCTTCCTAACTATCGACTCAACCTGCAAGTTAACCTTTTGAGATACATATTCGCTTGCAGGTAATTGCATTCAATTTTTTGACCGAGGTACAGGAAAAATTAAAACCAGAAAGGTATTTATTGTCCACTTACAAAAGATAATTCAGCCCCTGACAGTATATTTATGAATGTGATGATACTCATCTTCTTAGGCTGTTGGATCTCATATGATAGTGTAAAGAATTATCCTACTCATCTTCTGATGACAATGTAAAGCATGGCATTTATTCAATCCCGAACCTTCCCCTTTGAGAACTATGTAATGTTTGTCTGATATACTTGGAGTCTTTTTCTAGTTATACTGGAGATAGGTTTTTGTAGAGGTTTTCTATTGTTTGATCAAACAATTGGCTTTTGGCTGCGCATCGCTTTATTAAGCATAGAAAACTTTTCTTAGAATTCTAGCACATAACTTTCTGCTTTCCTACAGAACTATGTGCAAAGGAGATGATTCACAATGTTAGATGGATCAGGTACCTTTCTAACTGAGAACAATTTGCACTCAGAAATTTAACACCTGAGGTGCCAACACCTAGCACAGTCACCTAGCACAGTTGCATTTGGTCCTGAGCTGCTTCTATATTGTTCTAGAAACATCCAAGCACTGCCCTGTGGTTGACATGCTCAACTGCCTTTCGCTGTAACACAAATAATGTAGATTGTCCAAGTCCGGAGGCTGAAGGGTAGCCTAGTGAAGTATGAGGGTTAGAGAATAAAAGAGCTTCAGTGACTGCGAGGGGCAGAAGGGGAGAATGCTTTTTTGAAAAGTGATGGGACCAGTTGGGTCTGTTGAATATTCATTAACCTATTAAATAAAAACCTATTTACCTTGAAGTAAAAAACTCTTTTAAATTATCCAAAGTGCACCATTCTTAAAGTAGAAATATAACATTTTCTGGGCAGGAGTCATGTGCAATTAAGCAAATGGAGAAGGTGCGTCCGGCATTTGAATGGAGAGTGTGCTATCCCCAGTGATCTCTGAAAGAAAGCACATGGATACTAGTTTAGGATAGGATCCAGTTTGGCTACACAAAACAATGATTGGGTAGCCTCTCCCTCGGCTCAACTATGGATTCCTGATTAGGTTACCTGATCACAGCTGCCACCTGCGCAGCTCTGTTCAAGGAAAGAACTTTGAGGTGAATGATGTTCACATTTTATATGGCAGCTCAATTGAAAATTATTATTTCAGTGAATATGTAAATATTAATCCAATGATACAGCTGGGAAATTCAGTGAATGAAGTGTTTACAAAATAGATAATAAAAAAACACTGTTCCCCTACTAATCCAATGAGGACAATTTTCGCCTAACAAACCCATTGGATTAGGTAGAATGTCAGTTTTACTCCTTGCCAATATGTTACTTGCCATTGATTTTGAACAGTAAAATCAGGCAGGGTGTAAAGCCAGCATTGTACTCTATCCATCACTTTCCTGATGGGAGTGTTAGGTTAAAATTACCCTCAATGAATTTAGGCAGTTGGCAGGTTGGCGAAAGGAGGGTCTATCTGTGCTGAGTTAGCTATTCTCAGCCAGTGCAATATGGAGCTATGACAATTGGCCTCAATGATTCTGGGTTATGGAAGAGGAAGTCTACCAGGGCCCCTGTTCCTGAGGGCCAGCCAAAGATCCCTGATGGAGCAATCCGCTAATAGTATCAAAGGGTCATATATAACTCATGGCCTGTCAGATTAATTATTCTGCAGCAACGAACCATTGCCTTCAGGAAATTGGGGAAGGTGGACAAGGGGGAAAAATTGAAAAAAAAAAGAAAATGACACACTAAAATATCGTTAAAACCCTCATTTTCAATTTTAGGATTAAGGTTATTTTATTTTATTAAAATTATTGAACTGCACAATGCACTTGGCCCTTGGTTTCTGTCACTCAATTTAAACAGAGACAACTTTTCCTTTCCCAAAATGACGATTCCCCCTTACAGATGAACGGAATATGTTACATGAGCTTCATTTGCTTTTTTCTCTCCTTATAAAACACAACAGGGTCATGTATTTCCACCCATACGCAACAATCAGTCTGTATTGGAAAATGCACCCAATCTCGTGCCCAAAGTCTTTCTTTCATCCTCATTGTATGCAATTCCTTTAAAATGGGCCACATTAAATATTACAAGTAAGCTTCCTTTGACATCGGATTACAGGAAGCACCAAAACTCCCAACAGATTTACATTTCTTGAGATTGTAAAAAAATTCTATCTGCAGATTAAGGCAGACGTGAAGTCTTCATGTGATGTAATAAATAGAGATAATTGCACTATAGACTTCAGCACAGAACTTCCTACGCATCCTGTCAAATACCAGAAAGAACATCAGTTAACTGCAAATACGTTGGTGGTTGATCTAAAGGCTTGCGAGCCAGTATATAGCAATGAAGTTTAAAGAAATTCTAGCAGGGGTTAAGCAGTGACGGAAACCTCTCGTTTCTTATAAACACACAGATACTCAAATTATCAGATATGATTATGAAACATGTAGAGACTCACCTAAATTTCACACTGGTGAAGAACAGTTTCTTTTATATAAGACTGGGTTATTAATTTTAATATTTTGAATTAGAATTAAATGTCAACCGATGCATAATCTTGGCACGTAAACTATAATTATATGTGTGTTTAATTAGACCAATTTTACATTAAAAGTGCACAACACCAAGGCAATAATTATGTTGCTATGCAACATCAGAAATGAATTATAAAGGAAAGTTCTGTTTATTATTATAACACTGAATTTATATCACAGCCTCCATTTATTGACCTGCTATTAGTCGGCTATTAGTTCACCTGAATTATTTTGCTGATGAACTGAACATGGCTTGTTATGTTCCCCAATGGTTCATTAGGAAAGTCAATGGAGCATAGTGTCCTCCAGAGCTCAGTCAGGCTATGCAGAAGCAGCTGAGATGTGTACCCATCAAAGGTCCAGGGTTGTTTTCAGGCCTGTGTTAAGATAGTTGACCTCAGCTGAGTTTATGTTTGGTGTGCTGCGATTGACTTCAGCAATCCTGAATTAAGGATAGGAAAAGCAACCAGGGTCTTAACAGCTAGCTCAGCTGGAAGTACGCAGACAAGGCGAGGAATGGACCAAACTTGCTCATGGGAATGAGAAGAAAAGAAGCAATAATGACTAAGATAATTGGCAAGGATTTTTTTTTAACAATGTGTAACCGAACAATAGAGGCCAGGGCCTTTAAAATTCCTCTGGCTGCAGAAGACCAGCAGGAGTAGGACTGAAATTGGGATGTAACCCAGTTATGTCAGGTTTCTGTCTCATTTGGCTGTTTAAATTCTAGCCGAAGGACCAGTGGGCAAATCTTCCACTGGGAACCTAAGTCAAGTCAGCGTCTTGGGGGCGGTGGGGATCGGTGGTTCCCAAGGTCCCCTGGGAAATACTGCCCATTGGACAATTGAAAGGCTTTGTTAACTGACAGCTGACTGCATTCCTTTGTAGTTTCCTGAATGCAGGAAATGTTTAGTAAACTAAGGTAATCGATCCCAAAGCAAATTGATCACTTGTCTGGAGGCAAAAGACTCATTTTGGAACTGAAGACCGACAAAAAAAGAGGTTATTTTTGTTGTGCCTTGGGGAACCTCAGGCAGAATGACTGCAGGCTGCTCACAATAGTAGATCAAGGTCAGATTAGGTTTATGCCTTGGGGTTAGATCAGGCGGGGATTCTGCAGTGCAGTGCTTGCGCAAGTAGTGCTGAATTAGCCTCCCCGCCTCATTTTCTGAAACTGCTCCCTGAATTCAACTCCGGACTTGCAGGCCCACATTCCGTTGGTCAGGTATGGAATGGGGCTGTTCACACTATGAGGCAAGTCTCCCAGTATTTCAGCCATATAAAAGTACCTTTTCATTGGACCCTCCATAACCACAACGTTGACCACACTTCAAAAATACCCCCTTGTCTTTAAAGCATCTTAGGACGTGATGAGGCCTGAAAGGCACCAAATAAATGTCAGTCTTTCTTTTTTCATGGCCAACAGAGGACACTTTCATTTCATCTGAGGCTAACAAAAAGTCTTACGCATAACTGCAGGTGAATGAGTTAAAAGGAAACTGTAGCCCAGTGATTTAGTTAATACTTTTGTTAAAATATTCAGATTTTCTCTACTTAATAACTGTGAATCTTTTATATTCCCTGTTTCTCTGACTGGATGTTTCTGTATTCACATGTTTAACTATTGTTTGTTACCCAGGATCTTTTCTTTGTTGGGAATGATATCATAAATAATGTCAGAATAGGTTTACAATCCCAGTAGAAAGTCGGCGAGCCCCAATGCCATAATTTTAAGTTTAAGGAAACTGTTGCCGTAGAGGGCATGGGCTTTATACTTTCATGGCATTGTTTGCTATAATCCCCAACAATGTCATGGCAACCCAGGTGCCTTAACTAAGTGAGAACAGAGGACCTAGAACAAAGGATTATATAAAACTGCAAGCATTCATAGTAATGCAGTTCAAGAGCAGGTCGGAGGCTAGGAATCCTGCAATGAGTAACTCACCTCCTGGCTCCCCAAAGCCTGTCCACCATCCACAAGTCAGGAGTGTGACAGAATACTCCCCACTTGCCTGGATGAGCGCAGCTCCAACAACACTCAGGAAGCTTGACAAAGCAGCCCACTTGATTGGCATTCCCTCCACAAACCTTCACTCCCTCCACCACTGATGCACAGTGGCAGCAGCGTGTACCATCTACAAGATGCACCACAGAAACTCACCAAGACTCCTATGACAACACCTTCCAAACCCATGACCACTGCCATCTCCAAGGATAAGGGCAACAGGTAGAAGGGAACACCACTAGCTGGAAGTTCCCTTCCAAGCCATTCACCATCCTGATGTTTTTTTTTATTCGATCATGAGATGTGGATGTCACTGGCTAGGCCAGCATTTATCACCTATCCCTAATTGCCCTTGTTCAGAGGGTGTTTAAGAGTCAACCACATTGCTGTGTGTCTGGAGTCACATGTAGGCCAGACCAGGTAAGGGCAGCAGATTTCCTTCCCTAAAGGACGTTTGTGAACCAGATGCGTTTTTACGACAACTGGCAATGGTTTTATGGTCATCATCAGAATTTTAATTCCAGATTTTTATTGAATTCAAATTTCACCATCTGCCGTGGTGGGATTCAAACCCAGATGCCCAAAGCATTACCCTGAGTCTCTGGATTACCAGTCCAGTGACAATACTGCTATACCACCACCTCCCCCTTGGAAGTATATCGCCATCCCTTCCCTGTCACTGGATCAAAATGCTGGAACTCTCCCCCGTTATAGCAGGTGGACAATAAATGCTAGCCTAGTCAGCGATGCCCACATTCCAAAAATAGATCCAAAAAAAATTAAGGGAAAGAATCTGATGTTAGTAACTGTTGGTTACTTTCCCTTTTAAAGTTATAGAACACGAGTTCAACTAATTCATTGCTTCACCAACCTGTAGCAAAAGAATGCAAGGAAGACCTCTCATGCTAAATACTTTTTCTCCAGCCATTCAGCTGCATGTGGAAGGGATGCATATGACATCTCCAGTTTTCTAGAGTAAAGGGAAGTCTCTATAGATGTCTCCACATTTGCAGGAGCAGGCAATTCAGCCCCTCGAGCCTGCCCCGCCATTCGATACGATCATGGCTGATCGAATTTCGGCCTCAACTCCAATGTCCCGCCCTCTCCCCATAACCTTTCAATCCATTACTAATTAAAAATCTGTCTAAATCCTCCGTAAACTTATTCAGCGTCCCGGCATCCTCTGCACTCTGAGGTAGTGAATTCCACAGATTCACGACCCTTTGAGAAAAGTAATTCCTCCTCGTCCCTGATTTAAATCTACCACCCCTTAGCCTAAAACCAAGGCCTCTTGTTCTAGAATGCGCCAGAAAGGGGAAACATCTGCTCCACGCCTACTTTGTCTATCCCAATCGTGGTTTAATTAAAAGCTATTTTTCGCTGCCCGTCCAACCTGGGTGGGCAAATCGGCCAGGCAGCATTTCTATTCTTTTAGGAAACCTCATCCACAGGTAATTTTGGGGGCAGAATTTTTATTCTGTTTATGTTATTGCGAGTGAGTCCCATGTTGGGACATTTTTTTTTTCGGATGTTAAAAATCTTTCTTTTTGATTTTAAAACTGTTCAGCTCCCTGCGGCGGCTCCCTACCTTCAGGGAGTTTTCAGTGCGCACTCCCCCCCCCAACCCACCGCCCCCCCCCACCGCACCCAATCCCGCAGATGTGCTGATTTTCTCGCTCGCCCTCCTCCCGCCCCCACCAGACCGGCTGCCTGTTAACTGGCCGGTCAGCGTGAAACCGTGGCCGAGGACCAGTTGCAGGTGGTGGACCGTTTCCTGATCACTCCTGGGCCCTCCCACCGCACCCCCCACCCCCCTACCACAACCTGCCCCCATGGTATAGCTCAGTTACTCCTTTATTAACTAGGCCTGATTTCAATCAGATTTCTTTCTTATAATATAAATAAAATGTTGGTAAAGGATCATCGTGCTGAACCAACGGTTTCTGTTTTGCTTCCAAAAGTGGGAATGATGATCTCAATTCTAACAAGTCAAATTACACAAGTAGCTCAATCCTGCCATTTCTCAGAAAAACTCACAATATGGAACTTGATTTATTCTGTTCTTCACACTTCCACGAATCTCAACAAAAGTCTGTTCTGAAGTCACGATCACACCAACCTCATGCCTGAGTGCAAACCTCCTTCCATTTCCTTTGACAGAGCAACTAAATATTACTTTTCGAATTGAAATGCAACACAGGAGAGCCAATATGTTGTTTAAGCTACCGTTTGTGCCATGCCCAGAGACAGAGAGGCTGGATGCAGAGGGGTGAAACAAAGAACAATCCTATCAAATATTTTTTCCCAATTCTTCGCCCATGCCTCCCAACTTTGTATTTCATCCGGGGCCAGCCTGATCAGAGTATTGTTCAATTTTAGTGTGTTTTTCACTGACTTACATTCTACTGCTTTCCCCAGCAGGTTTAGCACTGTTGATAGCTGCTCTACAATAATTGGACACATTGAGCATTGACGTTACTAAAGATCCTGGATTTCTTTCAGTTTCATCCTTTGCTATTTCATTCATGACGTCTTTATGTTGCTCACTTTTTCTCTTCCTCTATATGAGGGTAAATAGTTTATGAAATGCAAATCTGGAATGTTACTTCAAATGAAAGAGTAATAGTTCAAGGGAACACCAAAAGGAAATTTAAGACTGAACTCAGGAAGTTCTTCAATCAATAAAGCGATCAACACAGTGGTAGAGGGGGGAAAATTGAATTACTTTAAGCCTCTTTTAGACTGGCACTCTTTTAATTCTGGGAGACTGGCAGCTATGAGACTGGTTCCCTGATACAGGGGGCAGGGTGGTAACTCCACAAAACCTGGCCGTGTGATTGTGGCCCCAGGATAAGAGAGTTGGAGTTAGCGATCTAAGCAACTGTGACCCAGGTCATAGTCACCGGTCCTCCAAAAACTGAATTGAAATGATACTGTTGCGAAAGAGGTTTAAAACAACAGTTGGATACTGCATTGAGTGCGCTATGTGTTCTTCCTGCTTGCATGAGCTAAACTAGAATAAATAGCCTTCCTCATCTGTGTTTTGTAATCTTGTGACTTGAGCTGCTGACTTGTAACGTCCAGAACCGAGCTCCTTTTGATATTCATTTATCATTGATTTACTTACTCCAGCATAAGACATCAGCTTTTTATTGCATTATCCCCATTTGGCCTTTTTTGTTGGTGGTGGGAGAAAAGGAATACTTCATGAGGGACAAATAAATGTGCACCATTGATTGCAAGACTTCCTTAGTCTTGGTCAGCATTGGTGGGTTGGAGTTGCCCAGATTTTGGTTCTTGTACATACCCTCCATATCTGCTTGTGTCTGAGCAGGTGTGGGGTGGGGGGGTGTGGGGGGAGGGGGGTCGAAGGGAGGCAATTTTCTCTCACCACCATCAGCGTGTGTTGAGTGCAGCACCTGTGGCAATAAAGCTTTATGTAAGTATTATTGTCTGAAAAGGCTCAGCCTGTGTAATGTGAGGGTACAGATCAGCAGCAATTTCTACCTACAGTCTGGTCAGCATGTTCCGATTCATAAAGTGTCGTGCAATAAACGATCTGAGTTGGAAACAAAGGATATTCGCAGATTAGCAAGCATCTGCAAACGAAAAGAAAAAGGACACGCTGTTGACACTTCTTTTTAAAATACGCTTTTCTAAAGTACGTATGTGAGAGCTCTTTATTATGCTAATCAGACTGGCTATCATCTGATCGGTGGCATAAATAAAGCAACTTGGCCTGGCACAGCTGGCACTACCATACAAAAGCAAGTGTTAGTGGTAATAGAAGCGAAGGCATTGTGGCTCAACATAATCGTACTGGAGTTATTATGAATTAGGGAGCAATTTGTTTTCCTCAAGTTAGACAGAAGATTATCCTTTTTTAATGAGTTAGTATTCAAGCAAAATTAATATGTAGCTCACTTTTATTGTGAGTTATTATATACTTAGAGGATTTTCTATTCCCTACTCTTTACAACAGTTAAGCATTCTATCCTGAAGGTGCTCATTCGTGCTTCCTGTACCTAGTAGATATGGACATTCTTCACATGTGATCCTAGACGTTGAATATTGCCAGGTTATTTGGCCATGGGGGAATCACATGTTAGCCTAATCCTGTCCTCATTCAACAGGCACTGAGATCCATTTTCCAGTAGGGATCACTGATTCGTGATCAGGAGCGGGACACCCTGGCTGATTTTTCTCCTTTTCAGTCCAGGGCCACTAAGGGCATTTTTTAGCCACCTCTAACGGGCAACTATGCTGAGGTCAGTGAACTCAACAATCATCAGGGATTGAGACTGCAGCCACCTTGGTTATTATAACTCAGGTTCAGACTGAGTTTGCTTGCAAACTGAGAAATTGGGGAATTCTAGAACATATTTTCAACTAAGTAGCTAAGAAGAGTACTATTATATCTGTTAAAAAGAACCAGAGCTCCTTCTGTTGAACATCTGTCTTGATGTTTACTGCCACTTCACTTACCTCACATTTCACACAAATTTCAACCACCCCAACCTAGCAACTAGATGAAATGTGCTATTTTTCAAGTAAGCCTGATGATTTTAAGTCACATTGTTACTTGCCATTACCTAAAAGCCCCTTTTACAGCCTTATGTCTGTTTCTTGTGAAGTTATGTTTGCAGCCAACTGTGCTTTGCTGACTTGAAATGAAAATAGTTGCGTCTACACATTGTTAAATGGACCATATCAACATTGTGTGATCCTTTATTCATCAGCCCCTGATATGAAATATTATTGATTATACAAAAAACACAGCAGCTCACCCCTAAATATAGGCATTCTTCGTTCAGTGAGTTCAACCACAAAAGCATTCTCAATTACCCGCCAACACTCCGCATAAATGTTTTCAATTCCCCTAGAGCCATTTTTATCTAAGCACTAGAACAGAGTGCAGTGCATCACTCAGGGGAGTGCTGGAACTCTGCATAGCATCACAGCATAAAATTAAGTGCGGAAATAAGAGTGCTGCAGTCAGAAGGCCGATGGATGGGTGTGTTTTTCCATTTCTCATTCCTCACCTGAAGGCACCGACGCTATCCAGAGTAGACTACCAGAAGAGGATGGCGGCCATCCAGTACCTCATTCACAAGCAGTCATCGCTCACATGTGACCAGCCACAACCCACCCACTCCCTCTGTCCCCGCATCCCACCACGCCACCACACATTGTGCCATAAGGATATTATGTCATGGGAAGCATTATTGCCAAGCCCAATCTTCACCACAGAATAAATGTCAGAAGTTTCCTTGTTATGCTCAATCTTGTCCTCAACTGAGGTCTATGCTTAGATATATACATGCATACACACACATACAGGTGCAGACACACACACATGCATATGGATAGTCACATTCACATACACACATTTTCTAATATGGTTCAGTTTTTAAAGTTCAGAAATGTGAAGACTGATGATATATTTTTTCCCTTCACGAACCCAAAGAGGCTGGTCATAGTATCGCCACTGTAGCCTGAACTAAGTAACCCACTATTGACTAAGGATTGACAATGGGATGTGTTTGATTTATATAATGATATTGCACACCAAACTGAGTGAAAATCAGTTCAGACAAAAGGTCATCGAAATATTGACCCTCTTTGTCTCTCCACAGATGTTGCTAGACCTGCTGTGTATTTCCAGCATTTTCTACTTTTATTATGAGTGAGAACAGGGTGAGCTGTGATGCTCATCCAGTGGTTGTTGCCTGATGGGCAATAGAGATACAACTGGATGGGAGACAATTGGCCTGTAACTTGTGAAATGGTGTGGAGGTTTGTTTTGGGAACTGGATACTCCAGAAGGCCAAGTGGCTTCCAACCGTTTACTCTCACCCTGACCCAGAACCAGAACCTCTACTGGACAGTATCACCTTACATCTAACACATATTGTAGTCCCATTAGGCTAAACAAGAGGCAAACAGGGTTCAAATCCCACTGTTTGATTCCTGCCTTCTTCAAACACGATTATTTGGGTGTCAGCTTTAAACACACACCAGGAGGTGGGAGTTCTTTTCTCTGAACTTAACATCACAGTGAATTAATTTGCAATGTTTATGTAATTAGAAACAGATGTAAATTCGAAAGACTAGAAGTTTAAGGTTGCTGCGTAAACTGTGCTAAAGACTGCACAAACTAACCATAGTATTGGAAATTGTTCATGCGACCTGGGTGGATAATTGCCACAGTCCCTACCAACACTATCAACAAGAGGGAAATCCTTTTTCATTCATTCATGGGATGTGGGCATCGCTGGCTGGGCCAGAATTTATTGCCCACCCCTCATTGTCCTTGACAAGTTGGGGGTGAGCTGCCTTCTTGAACTGCTGCAGTCCATGTGCTGTAAGTACACCCATAGTGTTGTTAGGGAGGGAGTTCCGTGATTTTGACCCAGCGACAGTGAAGGAACGGTGATATATTTCCAAGTCAGGATGGTGAGTGACTTGGAGGGGAACTTCCAGGTGGTGGTGTCCCCACGTGTCAGCTGCCCTTGTCCTTCTAGATGGTAGTGGCTGTGGCTTTGGAAGGTGTTGTCTAAGGAGGCTTGGTGAGATCCTTCAGTGGATCTTGTAGATGGTACACACTGCTGCTACTGTGCACCAGTGGAGGAGGGAGTGAATGTTTGTGGATGGAGTGCCAATCTCTCTAGGAATCTCCTTGCAAATTGCTCAGATCCTTAAAGATTAGAGAAGCTGTTACAGGTTGGCATAAAAGGTGTTTTTACATAAAATTAGGTAGAACATACAGCTCAGAGAAAGGCCATTTAGCCCAACTGGTATATGCTAGTGTTTCTGTTCCACAGAAGGCTCCTCACTTCACCTAACTCTTATCAACATATCCTCCCCTTCATTCCATTTTCATGTTGTCACAGACAGAATGTATCTGTTTCTCTTACTGCCCATAATCAGTATGTTTTGTATGGAATGAGATATCTGTTCTTACTCTTGGAGTGTATATTCCAATTAAGTAATTCAGCAACAAGCCTTTGTGAGTTTAAAATAAAGAAGGTTATTCATTCTTAAGCATTCGCCCTGAATTGCCGCATTGTCCCACACCTTGGCTGGAATTTTCCGACCATGTTGGCGACAGGTGTCATAATGGGCAGGGGGAGGGGCAGAAATCGCTTTCACGTTGCCATGGAAGCACAATGGGATCATCCAATAATGTCCGCCATGGAGGAACATGAATCCCGCTGGAGGCCAGTGTGAACCTGATTTGCATCCTGCTAATGGGATGCATAGTTAGGCCCAACAGGGATCATTCAGCACCACCACCCCCCACCCCAACACACCCCCCACCACCACAACCACCACCCCGCACCCCCCCCACCCCCACCACCACCACCCCCCCACCCCATGCCAGAAGGAAAACATGCCGGCCCAGAACACATCTGGACAAGTGTGATGTGCAGATGTCGGGACTTACGGTTAGTGTCTTGCTCAGATCATGGACATCTGAGGAGCAGGAGATGCTGGAGGCCTACAGCTAACAGACCCTGGTGGAACACGTGCATCACATGCTGGGTGGATTCTCATGGACATGGTTGTGCCGCAAAGCAGTTCACGGTAGGTGGGAGGTCTCCATTGATTCTTTGAGTCAGCTTCGGAACATCACGGTCTTGGCCATGGGCTGCTACGGATGATCGGCCAGAGGGGTAGAGCAAAGGTTGGGGAGGCAGGGTGAGATGAATGAAGGTGTGGGGGGTGGTGAGGTTAGATGGGGGAGTGAGGAATACAGGGGGAGAAGGGTGTAACGGTGGAGAATGCAGCAAGTGGGGTATTAAGTTTAAAGGGGGGAAGGAAGGCGTAAGGGTGAGAATTCGGAGGGGGGAAGGAGTTTTTGGGGGGGAGTTGGTGTCCGGGGGGAGGAGGAGGGAATCCGGAGGGGCAAAGATGTTCAGGGAGAAGAGGCAGTAAGGGTGAAGGAGGGAGTAAGGGGTGGAATGTCCAGGTGAACATGCAACGAAGGGGCCGTTGGAGTCAATGACTGCCTCCTGAGGAGCGAACTGAGGGCTGGTGTGGTAGGAGGGGATGGTGAGTATGGGAGGGTGCAGAGGGAGCCGGTAGGTTGGGAGTGAGCGGGTGCATCAGTAGCGATAGAAGGGACAGAGAGAGTGGTTGGTGGGGACTCAGAGGGAGACACAGACCCTGAGGAAGGGAAGGAGGATGTTTGGGAGGTCAGTGTGGATGCAGTGGGATTCTCAGGAAGGTAGGGAATGTGCACATTCACCTGGACATCCTGGAAAGACAAGGGTTCGGGTTGGTGGGAGTGAGGAGGTGAAAGGTCAGGGGGTTTGACAGTACTGGGGAAAGGACAGGGGTGACGCGGGAGGGAAAAGGACAGGGGAGCTGATCCAAAACTTCACTACGAATATGGTAGTCGAAATGGAAAGTGAGTGGAGGCCCGTGTTGGATGGGCAGAGATGCAGGTCAGCTCAAATGGACAACTGAAAGAAAATCCCAGCCAGCAGCATTGAAAATGCTCAGGACAGTGAGATGAGCGTGATGGATGAAGGCTCCGTGTGCTTGGGGGGGTGTGCTTACATGAATCTCCAAAAGGCCCTGCCACACTTACACCTCAAGAATCACTCCTGGCCCGGCTGTGTGCAGCTGAACTGATAGTCAGGTGGTGGTGGGGGGGGGTCATGCCAGGGAGGACTTGCAAAGCCTGTCGATGAACCTGAAAGACCACAATACACATTATTCACTCACTCACTTTTCCAGAACCGCTTCATCCAATTTGGGGTCGCTGGAAGTCAGAGCCTATCCTGACAGGCAATGGGCACTAGGCAGGCTATGCCCAGTACCGGACACCAGTCCATCACAGGGCGTACAAACACAAATTTACCCATAGCCAACCCATCATTGGCTGGTGGGAGGAAACCAGAAGACCCAGCAGAAACCCACACAGACACGGGGAGAACATGCAAACTTCACACAGACAGACATCCAAGGTCAGGATCAAACCCAGGTCCCTGGAGCTGTGAGGTAGCAGCGCTAACCACTGCTCCACTGTGTCGTCCATGTATTATTCAGTGAAAGTGAATATATTTTCAGATTATAAAGGAACGAAATGTGTGCACCTATGCAACCACGTATAATCAAAATTTCTTAACTTTTCTAGGTGCTACCCTGACACCCACAGCAGAGGTGGAGACATCTTGTGCAACGGTTGGCCCTGTTGCCTCTGATGACTTTTATGTGCCATCCTCTGGAGAGCCGAGGCCTTGAGGGCCCCAGCTTGCTCTGGCTGTCCTCCTGTGGGCCAGCTGCTCCCTCTGCAGTGACAGAGGACGAGGTTGAGGGGGTCACAGGCAAAAGGGGCTCGGAGGGAGCGGACAGCCTCTGAGATTCCTGAGTGGGTGACCCAGGGGTGTCCAGCTGCCGCTCCTCCTCCCTTCAGGTACCCGAGGGCCCTGGCCTGACTCCTTGAGGGGAAGGAGCAGCTGGAGGGACGTCGAGGTGCCCCATTTCCCTCTCGTGTTGCCACTGCAGGAACTCACGCATGGTTCCTGCAATGGAGTTCATGTCTTTGCGCATCTCTGCATTCTGCTGGACCAGGGTCTCCATAGCATCCGCCATGCTTCCCAAGGAGACTTCCAAGCGCGTAGACATAGGCACCACCTTATCGGAGAGCAGGCGGACGCACTCTTCTGACTTGTGTGCCACTCTTTTGAGGGTTTCCAACAGCTTTGCGTGACATTCCCAAGTCTTCCGCTGACTCCTCAATGAGTTGGAAGGCCGAATCTGGAGGCTCATCCTCTGACTCGGACCTCACAGCTGCCTCTTCTCCAACAGTCCTCCAAGTGCCGGGGAGCTCGACTGAACCTGCCTCCTCCTGCTCTCCGTGTGGTGAGTACCAGATTGTGAACCCGAGCCTGCTCTAGGTCCAGGTGCCACTGAGGTGTGTGTCTCTGCGCTGGTGGAGGGTTTGGGTAAGCGCTGTGACGGGTCTTCCAGGCTGCTTATTTCCAGCTCTTCAATGGAGGAGGTGTCCTCTTGGCTGGAGGCGAGGACGTGGATGGAGCTGAGGGATTGGCTGGCTGAGGGTGTCGGTCACTTGGCAGAGATCCCTGTGAACCAAAATAGCGATAACTAGTGCATGGCAGCAGAGTAAAAAGCAGGAGAGAAAACACTCACAGTTGCGTTGAGAGAGGGATGATGTGGTGCAGGATCCTCACATGGGTGTTCACCGCTGACCTCACTGTCACCGCAGGCAGGGTCCACATCATCACCTGTCAATGCAATGGCCGCTCCTCAAAGTGAGTGTGGGGCTTAATGTGGGGCATTCCACTCCCGGTCTGGGGCCTCTCCCTGCTGATATGAGTCAGCTTCTCCTGCATGCAAACAGATGAGAGAGTGTGAGCAGGACACATGGCACTGTGTGGAATGTTTGTGTGGTGAGCGGAGCCATGGACGGGATGAGGACACGAGCTCCAGAGGATATGAGCCTGATGGAGATGTGAGGGTGTGTGTGAGAGTTAGTGGTGGTGTCCCTTGAGGTGTGAGATCCCTGTGGATGTGTGATGGGTTTGTGAGTGTGTGAGTTGAGAGTGATGAGAAGAGTGACTTACCCTGGTGGAACGGATGAGATCATTCATCCTCTTCCCGGATGGCTGATGCCCCCTGTGCTCCAGTGGCGCTGACCCCCGCGGCCGGACTGGTGACCCTGGTGGACCACCTGCGGCAGAGCGGGGGTGGAAGACATCATGACAGCTTTCCAATGCATCCAGCAGTGACCCCAGAGAGGCATCGCTAAATATGGGGACTACCGTCTTTGCTTTTGGGGCAATCTGTCGCCTGGAGCAGTCCTGATCTGAAGACACAAAGTAGGCTGCGCTCTGGCGCGCTTTAAATATGGTGCCCAGAGCGAGGAAGTGCTGAGGTCAAGGCGTGGTGGGCAAATCCGAGCCCATCCACCAGCGATCCAGAGTTTTTCCTGTGAATGCATTATTAATGGGGTGGGATGCACTGGGAATGAGATGATATGGCACAAAAACCTGTCATTGCAGCTGACAGGTAAAATAACTTTTTTCCCACCCACTACTGCACTTAGTTCAAATCTGGGACAACTCCAGCCTTGGTCTCATACAGGCCCACACGCAGTCAAACACACACACACACACACACACACACACACAGACACACACAAACAGACAAAGCTTAGTATAAAGATAGTACACTTTTACAGATTGCAGTTAATTCATTCTCTGATTTATGATTCCCGGTCTCCCATGTGGCAGGCCTGTTTCTTGAATGGATTTGATCATTTAAAGTTGAAGTGAGGGCCTTGTAGAGGAAAGAGTTCACAGCAGGTTTGAGGTTTCTTGTGGTCAAATATCTAGGAGGTTGGTTCTCAGATGAACTTTGAAACTGGAACAAGTTAAGTACTTTGGCTAAAAGCAAAAAACTGTGGATGCTGGAAATCCAAAACAAAAATAAAAATACCTGGAAAAACTCAGCAGGTCTGGCAGCATCTGCGGAGAGGAACACAGTTAACGTTTCGAGTCCGTATGACTCTTCAACAGAACTAAGTAAAAAAGTACTTTGGCTGCTTGATGACTTGCAGCTAGTTTCAGAATCTGATTTTCAGACTGGCTGACAGCTTCTGATGGATATGCTCAGTCCTGTTGTAATAAAAGTGCAGTCCTAGAAACTAGTTTTGATCACATGACTGCTGGTTTAACACTTATGAGACCCACCCACTCTACTTTGGAGGGGGTAGGCCATCGTGGTACAATGGGACGTTGATAGTGACCATTGAGTATAGATCTTCCCTTTTGTCCAGTGTGAAAATTGGAGACCGGCAGTCTGGAAACTCCATTGTCTTTAGGCGCTGGCCCATCCCTAAACAATGAGATGTATGAATTCCACAGACAGCTGTGAGGTTCCTGCACGTATGTCCATTTTTATTCACCAGAGACTTGATGCTCTCTGTAGTCCAAACGCCAAAAGTCACATGATTTGCAGCAGCCCGCTTAACAGCTTGTTTGTGTCCAATTTTTAAAAATATTGACTGAAAGTTCACAATATGACACGCCTTTACTGGGCATGACAATGTGCTCACCTAGATTCTCCTTAAGTCTACCTTTTATTGTGTTCCAACCTAAGGAGAGTGATCTCTAGTGCCCTGACGGCATCATGCTCAGCTGTGTATCGCAGAAGGCCATTTGGAGAGTGCGCCTGGCGTTCCATGCTCAATTTTCCAAGGGTGGCTCCCTTCACCAGGTGGCACGTTCGGAGGCGCCCCATTTTCCTGGAATTACAACACCGCCAGTCTCCCAACCATAGAGACATTTATACAATGGGAAACATTCAATAAAGTGGGTCTCCAATCTACCGTACTCCGATAATGTCTCTTAACAGGGCATTTGGTCTTTTTCTTTTAACGTGCGTTTATTTTAAATACTTAGCCAGGATATTTCATTCTAATCCATCTGCCATAAGCTAGTTTAAGTAATTCTTAAGCCACCAAATGGAAACACTGAAGGAGGTGGAAAATCCCACATCAGCAGAACAAACCAGCCGCCATCCTAGCTGCCAACCTAACATATCATCAGAAAGGAGCTCAGCTAGGGACAAAGAGTGAGCCTGATTACAATCCTATTCTTGCATACAGAGCTGTGTATGTTTGCACACACAAAAAAAAAAGGTTCAAATTGTTTTAAACACAAAAAAAAAAATAGTCCCACACATACTTGGCACGGCTGCACCACCTCATTATCTTGCCTTGCAGCAAGCATGCCTCTTGTCGGTTGAGCGAGAAGGGCCGTTAGTTTTGGAAGCTTGAGAGGAACCTGCCTATTAACAGAGGATGAACAGTGGTAACATTCTAATATAGGTACAGGAGTTGGCCATTCAGCCCCTCTAGCCTGTTCCCAGCCTATGATAGTCAGGAGTAAATTGTACATATGACCTTGAGCTGATGTCACTTCAAATCTATATAGAAATCTCACACAAATGCGGATCCCTCTTTTCTCTCTCTTTTTTTTTTGCTTTGCTTCCTTTCTTTCTGTCTTTTGTTGGAAAAGATCAAAACATCTCATTTACCTAGGCATGCCATCTTCCACAAAGACACAAGGTCCAAACTGAGCCGAGGAGGTTGGGAGCTGCACGTTTAGGAAGCCTTTGCCCTTGGCTCTGACCCTATATGTTAGGGGTGGATGGTGGGTCCACCTCACACAAGACAAACAGTAAACTCCTGGAGTCAGCGGACCACCAATGGAACCAAGTTCCACCTTTCCAGGGCGTTCTGACAATTACAGAACACCCTCGGGCCAGAGCCTCCTGGAAAGCCTTACATTTTCTTCCTATGGAATAATGTTGAGGCTCCTCCCAGCTGTTGTTATGTAAATGCCACGAATGGAATAAGGTGTCAGGATTGTTGATCAGGGACACCTAGTTGGCCTGGGCACTTAGCTAACTCTTTGACTTTTGTCTTTTCCTTTACCTCCCTTCCTCTGCTGTAGGTGCTGGCTCATACAGAGGTATGTTTTCAGAGGTTTGATCAGCCCTCCGGTACTTTGTCCAACATATTATTCCACATGGATTTGCTTGCCTGCTCCATGCATGGAAAGCACCCCATCGCCCAACCCACCCACTGCTGGGTTAATACCTTTAATTGCCATTTAAGGGCTTCTATTAGCATTGGGGCAAGTGTGGAGGCAAGGGAGCCTTTCTGCCACAGACTTAATGGGGCGGTGGAGGCAGGAAAGTGTGGGGTTTCCACCCGCACCTGCCCCCTCCCCCCCCAGCCCCACCCACCTGGCTAAATGACCCCCCACACCAACCCCCCCACCCTCCCCGCCACCAAACTCACCCTGGAGGAGTTCCACCTCTTGAGTGCTGCATCCAATGCTAGTCTGTGAGACACAACTCAGATGCTGGAGACAGTTCGGAGAAGAACCACAAACCCAATTCCAATTGTCAGAGGTCTGAATTATGAGAAAAATTTAAAGAACGTCAGGGCGGAATTGTCCAGCACTGTCGGCCGCGTGAGCAGACAGCATGGTGAGAAAGCCAAAAATTGGTTTCACGCCATCATGAAACCAGTTTGCGATCGTCCGCTCCACCCATCAATGGTGGGCCGCATTTCCCACCGCCGCACATCAAGAGACCAATTTCAATACTTCAGCATCCCTGCTCGCCAGAATCATCCCCCCCCCACACCCCCACCACCCCCCCCCACATCAAATTTACCGCCCACAGCAGTGTGACTTCAGAACGCCGCGCTTCACGACTGGCTTGAAGCGGCGCGCACCTGAACTGAGAGGGGAGCTCGGAGCGGGCGCACACGACCTTGCACGGCGCTGGCGGGCATTTGGCAAGGGTGCTCGGGCGGGCAAGTGGCTTTATCCCGGCCGGTCTTCCAGTGCAGTTCCGGGGGCAAGGGCTCCATTGTGGGTGAGGGTGGAAGGGGGGGGTGTGTGGGAGTGATGGGCGCAAGGCAGCACAGATTAAAGGAAGTACGTGCCGGGGTTGGCAGGGGTGAGCAGGGTGGTGAGCGGCGGGTAGGGGGCGAGGGTGAGAGGGGGAGAGGGGGAGGGAAGCGGCCACGCACTTGGAAAAGCCTGTCAAAAGTGAGCGTTCTTCCACCACTGGCACCGTTCAGCTGCAGCTCCGTTGGCAAACTTGGAGCCGGGCCTCTGAAGCTGTTCTGCCCACTCAAACAATGCAAAAGCATAAAAGTGCCATTGAGTGTTCCTAAACTTTTCACCCCCTCAGGCGCAGACTGAAAACTAATGTGTGCTTTAGGGGGCTAGCAGAACAATTGGCCGACTTGTACAATCCCCTTGTGGAAGGCGGCCATGGCACAGTCACTGGTTGAGTCACTCACTACCCCTTGCAATCTCTTTATTAAGTTTTGGATCAGTATCCATCATGGTTGAAGCTAACAGGGCAGCCTTGCAGTGCGGGTTAGGAGAATGCCTGTGCCTGAGCTGAGAGCACAGCCTGCAGTCCAGTGGGCAAAGCTGCCGCCAATCGGTCAAGTGGAGCGGGGCGGAGGTGGGTGGGGTTTCGGGTAGCCATACAGCACACCACACACTAGTCATCCAAGTGATGGCCAGCACTCTCCTGCATGCACGAAGGAGCCTTCAGACGTAACCAAGAGAGGTTTTTAGGACACATATGCTAACCCACGCGTCTCTCTCTCTCTCTTTGATCCTGCAGGAGGAGAACATCAAGATCATGGAGCCTGGTGATTTAGCGGTATGCTTCATGGCTTACAGGGAGCGGAGAAGAAGAGGAAGAGAGCAACAGAGTCGCCCAGCTCAGCAAAACAAGGAGCACCTCCCTCAAGATGAAGGTGCAACAGGGTCTGCTGCACACGCAGCTGAAGATCCACAGAGAGCCATTGCTCATAGCCGCTTCACTAGACCCAGGGCCTTTGATGAAGCCTTTCATTCCTGCAGTGTCGCCAAAGACTGCACATGTCTAGGGAACTGGTCGGTCACATATGCCACCTTCTGCAGGATTTGGTGCCACGGGGACATGGAGGGCATCCATTGCCAGTGGCCGTGAAAGTTACCACGGTGCTCAATTTTTACCCCAGTGGCTCCTTCTAAGGTTCCAACGGTGACCTGTGTGGGATCTTGGAAGCCTCCACCCACAGATGTATCCAGGAGGTCACAGATGCCATCTTCGCGAGGGCATAGAACTTTGTGCATTTCAACCAGGATCAGGAAAGCCAGGAAGCAAGAGCACTGGGATTTTCCCAGATCCCTGGTTTTCCACCGGTGCAGGGTGTGATCGACTGCACTCACATGGCGCTTAGATCTCCGTGGCAACAATCAATCAACTGCGTCAACCACAAGTATTCCACTCGCTGAATGTTCAGCCTGCAGGTCTGCGCACGATCCCCAGGGAGCGTCCACGACTCCCACATCCTTAGCTGGTCTCAGATCCCTGACGTCTTCCAGGGTCCAGGGATGGCTCCTTGGGCACAAGGGCTACTCACAGAGGATGTGACTGATGATGCCTGTGCGGCATTGTCAGGCTGCAGCAGAGCGATGGTACACCGATACCCATTCCGCAACCCGGACTTTGGTGGAGCAAACGATAGGCATTTTGAAAATGAGGTTCTGGTGCCTCGACAGGTCCGGTGAAGCTCTGCAATACCGGCTCCAGAGGGTGTTGTGCATCATTGTCACTTGCTCCGTGCTCTACAACCTGGTGCTGCAACAGGGGGAGGACCTGACTGAGGAGCAGATAGAAGATCTCCACGTCTCCTCCAATGTTGATGGGATGATGATGAGGACCTCGGAGGTGAGGACACTGGCGATGAGGCCATCGCACTGGCTGGACTAGGCAGGCACGCTCAGGAGGCCCTCATAGTCGCATGATTATAGGAGGATGATGATGAGATGCAATGAGGACAGTCTGGACATCCTCACCTTATATCTGTGAATGTCTGACTCCTGTGTGGCTGATGGCAGGGCACATACCCTCAGTGCTCAGGCTCCTGTCATGGAGGCACATCGGAGGCCCTAATAGTTGCTGGATTCCAGGAGGATGATGACAACATGCAGTGAGGACACTATAGATCTTCACACAGCTTCTGTGAATGCCTGACTTCTGTCTGGCTGAGGCGGCTCACTTGCTGTGATCAGGGTCATATCATCGAGACGTGGCTGTGAAACTTTAAATGCACCTGATCCTTTGTCCACCTTCAGCACCTGTCCCCTTCAGGAGCACAATGTCACTGGTCACCGATGCTGAAGTGATGGGGGCCAGCTCCACCTTAAAGGTGCTGAGAGCACACAGAGAGAATGACGGAACTCTGTGACGCCTGCCCACTACATTCTGGCAGCAATGACAACACCATAACAGCATCGAAGTGCAGGCATCACTGATGTGTCCAGTGAGTGTGAAGCTGGACCATCACTTTGGTCAGAAAGTTACACACTTCATCAGGGAAGAGGCCCTGGACTGAGACACTTGCTTTTATCTTATGTAGGAACGAAGGATTCACATCTGAGTGACACGAACACTGCTCATCATAACAAAGAGCCATAGGTAAGGAGATATTCTTGGGAGCGTATTTACAATAGTGAATTATATGTGCAAATGATTAACACCCATGCCCGGACTGTGCAACTTCATCTTCTTAACTTTCCTAACCCTGCCACTACGTCTTGGTGCTCCCCCAACATCCACAGTAGAGGTGGAGGCAGCCTGCTGACAGTGCCTGTGATGACCATGGAGGACATCCTCTGGAAGGCTGAGACCTGGAGGGCGCTACCCTGCTTTGGGTGTCCTGCTGTGGGCCCAGTACATTCTCCTAGGCCTGTGGAGCTGGAACTGCGGGGGCCACAGGAAGGGGGGATTTGATTTGGCTGGACATTCCCAGAGTCACTTGGGTGGATGGTCCCGGGATGTTTAGCTGCTGGTCCTCCTCCCTATGGGTGCCCGAGGACCCCTGGCTGACTCCTTGAGGAGAAGGGGAAGCTGGAGTGAGATCAAGCTGTCCTGCAAGCCTCTTGTGTTAACACTGCTGGAGGCCAACGATGGCGTCAGTGATGGAGTTCAGCTCACGCAGCAGAGCAGAACCGACGTCCTAGACCAAGGTCTCCATGGCGGCTGCCATCCTCCCAGTGTTGACCTCGGTGCGTTGGCATTACGACACAATCACCTAGGACTGAAGGCTGATGGACTCCTCCATCGTCCCCTGCAATCTGAGGAATGCAGCTGACATTCCTTCCCGATGTTCCCGTGATTGTCTTTGCAGCTCCACCAACTGACTGAGGACTAAGTCCAGAGGCTCATCATCTGACTCGGACTCAGCAGATTCCTTGCCTCCAGCAGTCCTCCGAGTGCCAGCGATCAAGGATGTCTCTGCCTCCACCTGCTGCAGATTGTGTGCTCTGCTCATCAGATTGTGATTCCAAGGCTACTGTACACCTTGGTCCCACCGAGGTGTGTGACTCTGCGCTGGTAAAGGGTGTGGATGGGTGCTGTGACGGCTCTTCAATGGTGCTTCCCTCAGGGCCCTCATCTGAGGTGCTATCGGCACTGAGGTCAGGGTCACAGTTGCCTGGGGGTGACATGTCAGATGAGCCTAGGAGAGAAAGCGGAGATTATTAGTGCTTGGCAGCTTCATTGAACTCAGAACAGTTGGACTCAGAGTAGATTTGAGAGAGGGGTGATGTCGTGCAGGATCCTCAAGTGGCTGTTTGTCGCTGACCCCACTTTTGCCACAGGTACGGTCCACGTCCTCTCCGGCCAGCTCCAATGCACAACTCTCAAAGGGAGCCAGGACCTTGACGTCCAGCACTCCGCACCCGGTCTAGGACCTCCCCCAGCGCCTCCCAAGCCGGAGTGATGAGACTCCGGCCTGAGGCCGGGAGTGGCGGTGGGGGGGGAGGTGCAGAGGACTTGGCGTTGGCTCTCCGGGACATCCAGAAGGTGCCCAGGGATGCGTCACTGAATCCTGGGGCTGCAATTCCGCTGGCTTTTGGGGCCATATGTCTTGACTGGAGCAGGCCTGGGCCTGCAAGCATTGAGAAGTGTGCTCACGGCTGTACTTTAAACATGGTGCCTGGCGTAAGGGAGTGGCGAGGTGTGATGAGCCAATTGGAGGCCGCCCGCCGGTGATCCAGCGTGTTTCCTGTTTCCTGTAACTGCATTATTTATGAGGACGCTACTGCGCAGGGTAAAACCACACCCACTACCGCATTGCAAACCTGGGACAATTCCACCCTCAGACTTTTCAACTTTCAAATGAGGTGTCTGTGATGATTCTATAGGCCTCACAGAAGTTTGCTTATGGTACGGAAGATGCAAACAGGAGCATTGTTTCAAACTTAATCGTTGGAGGACAAGGAGAAACAGGTTCAAACTTGCAAAAGGTAAATTTGGGGCTGATAACACGATCATGATGACTGAACTTCCATGTACTGTTGTGCTGATGAAAACACGGAATCATTAAAGCAAAAGCATATTTAATACTGGGGAAAGGGTTGGTTTCTTCTGAATGGAGGAATTCAATAGGCTGAATGGTCTTTGCTCATATTTATTTTGTGCATGATCGTGTGATTAACCTGACTTTAGAATATGTATTATTCAACACTCAATGGTTGTATTCCACAGGGGACATTTCACAGCCTATCAGAAGATAGAACTATAACATTGGCATTTAATCATATCACATGTTGGTTCTTGCCTATATGTCATGGGCCCATCCGTGGGTTCAGGTTTCAATCGAGGACTAGATCACAGGCATTAAAAAATTAAGGATGTACTACATTGCCAGAGGTGGTTCTCTAGATGACATATCTGAAGCCAAGTTTGCCTGCTCCAGTGGGTGTTAAAGATCACATGGCATTATTTGAAAAAGAGTACAGCAGTCTTGAAACCCTGACCAATTAACACCACTGTTGGTTAAAATGTTTGACTGGTCATGCTCCTTATTGCTGTTTGCAGTAGCTTGTTGTGCACAAAACATCAACCGCTTTAGAACCGCACCCACTGCACTTAAAAATCATTTGCTGTGCTTGATATACTTATATGTTCCTGAGGTGTAATAAGGTGGTATATAAATGCAATTGCTTCTTTCCTCAGTAACTTTTAATTCCTTCCATAATGAGAATATAAGCGTGACTCAGTAGCAAAGCTGGTCCAGTTCCTCTGGTAAAGCTGAGTGCTGCGACAAGTCGCAGAGAATGCTCACATCAGGAAAAACTCAGAGATCGCCAGTGGAAGAACACTTCTATATGTCAGAGTCTGACTCACGGATGAAAAATACAATGGAGCTGTGGAAAAGTCAGCAGTTCCACCTGCCCACAGCGCAGCCAGGATCTTCCTGCTGAGGGACATGAAATCAGCATAAAAGAGAGGGTTGGAAACATTAGGGTAAAAGTCCATTAAAACAGAGTGGAAAGCCCTTATACTTAAACACGGAGCATATTTTATATCCATGGAAAATAGTGAACAAATTATGTTCCCACGGCATGTTAATTTACTTTGTTTAGAAAAGTTTTACTTACGAGCACCATGGAATAATGAAACATAAGAAAACTATTTTCAGCAACAAATGAATCTTGGAACAATTCACTTCTGAGTGTGTTGCTATTTTGAACCTTCGGGGATTTTGAATGAGTTATCAATATTCATGTAAGAAGAAGGCAGCAGTTGTCAATGCTTAAATGCAAGGTAGCTTGCTCAGGTAAAAGGCAGATTGTTGGGAGAGGAACAGGTCAGTTTACTTTGTACTGGGGTCCCCGGTTTTTACCTCATTAACTGGAGACACTTTTACAAGTACTTCTGCAGTTAAAATCACAGGAATCACACGCTTACGTACACAGACTCTCCGTATTTGGATCTCTAAAGCAGATCTAAATTGGGGTGATGGCATGCACACTCTGATTGCCCTCAATGCCTCTGGTCATGGTTGGTAATAAATTAAATGAGACAAGGGTTTGAAACCCATGCATGACATCCCTTGGTAAAATGTGAACTTGTTGGAATGTTGAGTGAGGACAAACTTGGGCTCAATTTTGATTTTCCCCCACAATCCAAATGTCTGCCAACATTTATTGCTTAGCTTCATTCATCAAGAATAGACATTTGGACCAGGAGGAAGAAGGAAGCTGAAAGCTTATTTAAGAAAGAGCACTTGACCACTCTGCAACCAAGATCCCTCAACGGAGTTGATCTTTGAGAGCCTTCGTTCAGCATTAAAGCGGTGTCAGAAGCCTCAAACTGGGGTTGGTAGCCTTACCATCCCATTAGCATAGGGAACATGGTTGGCTCCATTTTGTAAGGGCCTATCCTCGGGGTTGTCCAAAGTCTACTTCAGGGGATAGGCTCTTTAATCTGGAAATGGGACAGAGGGTGGGACAATAATAATAATAATAAATAGGACCAATTAATATTTTAGATCGGAGCAGGTTGGACTGCCAGGTCCATGGAACCAAAGAGGCTGTGGACCCTAGATTAGCACAATTGTTCCATTGTGGTCGACAAAGATAATTTGGAGCATTGCTGTCTCATGACTCACACTCTCCCACCTCCTTGCTGCAAAGTATCTTGCTGGTGACTGCCCAGGCCTTGGGTTCTCAATTCAACAATTTGCCCTGGGAGAAATGGTTGGTGTTTCAACTCACCCATCAGATTTAAATAGAACCAGGACCTCAAAATCATGGGCAGTCAATCAACGTGTTCCTCCCAATATAAGCCCCAAAGCAAAAATAGACCTCAACTTGGCTGTCAGGGTAGAACAAATGCTTTGCATCTGTTCAGCCTTCCAGAATAATAAAAACACTGGCTTCTGTTGCAGGGAAACGAATAACAAACAGCCTGGATTCTGCTCCATTTGTATTTTTAAAGTTCAAAAGCTTTTGACATTCTGACTATAATGTGAATGGAAACAAAATGAGATTTCTGAAAGCAGAGCATGTTTCACACCCTCCAATACAGCAAAGTGCTCTCTTGTAAAAATACAAACTGTGCAAGTGCACATAGATGTCCAATTTTAAGCCGGGGTGGGGACTGGGGTGAAACTGTCCCCCCAACAAGTCAAGCGACAACTTAGGGGAGGGACAGGTAGGCAAGTTCACAGCCGGCAGAGTGGGAGGGCCCTTTAGGGCAAGGGAGGGCCTGACTCTTTAGGCCCTAAAATATCCTTGTTGGTGGCAGGTTGAACACTATGAGGGCCTTAGTGGATAAAACAGTGTGCATGTTTGATAATAATCAGGATGCAACGGTGCAAATTAAATTTGGCCCCATATGCTTAAGGACAGGCAGCCTCCCTGCGCCCAAATTCAGGTGAGTAAACATGGTGGGGGAATCAAGCAGGCCAAACTCATGTTGAGTGAGCCATAAGCCAACAGTTTAATTAAGAATCTCATGTGAAATTATAAACTGACAAGGGTCAAGTCCGATCAGTTGATGGCTATCATCAGAAACAGGGATTTAATGCAGCCCCTTGTTCACTCCCCGGTGATATAACATAGTGCAATGCCACTAAGGTCTTGGTAAATCAAAGACAGCAGCATAGTTAGAGAAAAGACTGAAACTATGGGCAGTATTTAATAGAGGAGACAGGTGTCTTGCCTGCCGGAACTAGCAAGAGCCCTGCGTCACCTCCTTTAGGAAGGCCTGCTGAATTAATTAAGTGCCACCCAGACACTAAACTGGGCACCAGGGGGCCTTCCTGGGATCAAGGACCCTGGGGGCAGATGTCCCACCTGCTAAGAACTGCCAGCCAATCAGAGCTTGGCAACTGTATTGAACAGCAGCACCACCAGGGAGGTGGTAGCTGCTGCCAGTATGACACTCACCCGAGGCCAAGGATCATTGGTGGACCCCAGGCCACAGGTGAATGGTGGGGTTGGTTGGGGTGGGATGGTTGGGGTGGGCCGGTGGGTTGTGGGGGTCTCTTTTCTTTTTCTCCTTCCTTCTCCTTTCCTGCTCTCTCAGCAATTTAAAGGGGGCCTTCCTGGGATCAAGGACCCTGGGGGCAGATGTCCCACCTGCTGAGAACTGCCAGCCAGTCAGAGCTTGGCAACTGTATTGAACAGCAGCACCACCAGGGAGGTGGTAGCTGCTGCCAGTATGACACTCACCCGAGGCCAAGGATCATTGGTGGACCCCAGGCCACAGGTGAATGGTGGGGTTGGTTGGGGTGGGATGGGTGGGGTGGGCCGGTGGGTTGTGGGGGTCTCTTTTCTTTTTCTCCTTCCTTCTCCTTTCCTGCTCTCTCAGCAATTTAAAGGGGGTTTTCCTGGGATCAAGGACCCTGGGGGCAGATGTCCCACCTGCTGAGAACTGCCAGCCAGTCAGAGCTTGGCAACTGTATTGAACAGCAGCACCACCAGGGAGGTGGTAGCTGCTGCCAGTATGACACTCACCCGAGGCCAAGGATCATTGGTGGACCCCAGGCCACAGGTGAATGGTGGGGTTGGTTGGGGTGGGATGAATGGGGTGGGCCAGTCTTTAAATTGTCTTTAAATTGTTAGACTGCTTGTCTGACACCTAGCGCTGGATGAGCAAAATATTTCCTCCAGTTGATTATTGGGAAGACTAAAATTTTTGTCTGTGATCCCTGACACAAAACCTGTTCCCTAGTCACTGACTCAATCTCTCTTCCTGGCAACTGTCTGAGGCTGAACTAAACCGTTCGCAACTTTGGTGTCATATTTGACCCCGAGATCCAACATATCTGCGCTATCACTAAGACTGTCTTTTCCTCCTCCATGACAGTACCTGATTCTGCCCCTGTCTCAGCTTGTCAGATGCTGAAACCTTCATCGGTGCTTTTGCTAAATCTAGACTTGACTGTTCTAATGCACTTCGAGCCAACTCACTGTGTTCTACCCTCACTAATCTAGCCATGCCTTCAGCTGCCAAGGTGCTAAGATCTGGAATCCCTCCCATAATCTCTCATCCTCTTCCCTCTTACAAGGTGGTCCTTGAAATCTAACTCTTTGATCAAGCTCATCTGCCCTAATACCTTCTTATGTGCCTTGGTGACAAATTCTGCTTGATAGCGCCCCTGTGAAGAATCTTGGGATGTTCTATTACATTAAAGGTGCCATATATATTGCTAAATGAATAAGTTGTTGTTGCATTGACTTATGTCAGTGTAGTTTGACAGTAGTTATCAGCCCCTTCAAGTATCTCACCATAGTGGTTATTCTTTTACTCTAGTCCTATTCCAGTCAAGTCTAGACCTACTCTAGTTGCAATAGGCTAATCAACATTGTGGCACACAGCACTATCAATCCCCATGCTCATTTGACATAAACACACCTCTAACAGGGTACCACGTAAGTTGTGAAAGTGAGTTCAATAAATTTTGCATTGAAAACAGGAAATGCTGGAAAAACTCAGCAGGTCTGACAGCATCTGTGGAGAAAGAGGCAGAGTTAGCGTTTCAGGTCCATAAGACCCTTCTTCATACAGATTCGAAACATTAACTCTATTTCTCTCTCCAAAGATGCTGCCAGACCTGCTGAGTTTTTCCAGCATTTCCTGTTTTTATTTCAGGTTTCCAGCATCCACAGTATTTTGCTTTTATATCGAAACATTTTGCAATTGGTGCAATGCCACCGGAATAAATGATCGTGAAAGTTGCTGCATTGTAGTAAAAATCCAATTGTTTAATAAGTGTCCTTCAGGGAATGGAACCGACCATCCCTACCCAATCTGACTTAAATGACAAGACCATATGGGCAGAATTTTTCCCTCATCAGGCGGGAGAAAAATAGTGCGTGATGATGTCCGGTGAGCGTCCCAACATTATTGCACAATATTTCAGTCAGCGAGCAAACGCGAGAGGCAGTAGTGCGCCCGCCGACAATTGGGAGGCCTATTAAGGCCCTTAGTCAATTAATCGAATTGATTTTTTCACTGCTCGTCCAACCTTACGGTTGGCAGGTGGGCAAATAGGCCAAGTGGCCTTTGCATTTTTTTGCGAAACCTCATCCAGAGTCACACGAGGGGACATGTTCTCTTCATTTTACCAGTCTTTATTTTTCCTGTCAAAAATCTTCAGCTCCCTGAGGCAGCTCTGTGCCCTCAGGGAGCTTCGTGTAAGTACACGCGCACGCATGCACTGACATCCATGCTAGCTCTCCTCCAACACCTCCACAAACCCCACCCCCCCCCACCCCCACCCCCCCCCCCACCCCCGCCAAACTCAAGTAGCTCTGAGTGTTTCTGCATGCGATTCACACTGTCTGGAGGTGAAAATCCTGCCCTATAATTGATTCTTAATGCCCTCCAAAGCCGTCTCGCAGTTGTTGGGGCTGCATTGTGTCAACCGGGACTCTTGCTTCTGCATCAGAAAGTTGTGGGTTAAATCCCACTCCAGGGTTCGCGCATGAAGATTAAGACTGGCGCTCCAGTGCAGTACTGAGGGATTGCTGCACTGCTGGAGATGACACCTTCGGGAAGAGGCATTAAAGCTGAGGCCTCAAATCAATGTGACAGATTCCATGGCACTATTTTGAAGAATGTATTAGTCAACATTTATTCTCAATCAATCAACATCACAAAAACAGATTATCTGGTCATGGTCACTTTGCTGTTTGTGGGAGTTTGCTGTGTGCATATTGGCTGCTGCATGTCTTGCATTACAACAGTGACTACACTTCAAAAGTACTTCATTGGCTGTAAAGCGCTTAGAAATAATCATGAAAGGTGCTATATAAATGCATGTCTATCTTTTTCTTTAATAAGAGCGTGTGCTTAACAAAAATAGAATAGCCAAAATTTCTGGCATTGCGATGTTAAGAAAGCAAAATGACCATTCAAAGCACATGTGGGACATGATCCACTGAAAAAAATTAACTTGAAAGGGTTTCCTTGTGATCAAAATAAAACAGATTCACCTTGACCTGCAAGTGGTTCGAATGGCCCCTAAGTATTTTTAAGCATCATTAATCAGCTGCTTCTTTCTATGTTTTTGCAATGCGTGCATAACAGCTTAATACTTCATCTGCCTCAGTGAGGTTTACTGATTCAACCAAGGCAGTGTCCTATCAGACAGTTCTTAGAAAGATTCCATTCCTGGAAAAAGTGACTTCAGATTTAGCTGTGGAGGTGCTAATTTGGGCGCTGTGGCAAGTTCCTCTTGCTCAAGACCCTCAACCTGGTGCGATGCCAACGTTTGCAAGGGGAGGAGATGACTTCCCCCGGTCACTAAATGTTAGTAGTGTCGTAAACATGACTTCACTAGAAATAAGACACGCATGAAGCATTTGAGTTATGAGGACATTTTCCAGTATGGTTTTTCCACTTTCATTTAAGCCCTGCTAAAAGTATTACATTTAGAGAGCAAAATGTGATTAGCCTGATAATTGTTTCTTTTTTTTGCGTAATTAATGTATAAAAGTTGTAACCTGCATTCTGTCCAATGCTTCTTTAATGTCACTTTTCTCTAATGCCAGCTGCAGATGCAACAGTGAGTCTATGTTAAAAACAAAAAACTGCGGATGCTGGAAATCCAAAACAAAAACAGAATTACCTGGAAAAACTCAGCAGGTCTGGCAGCATCGGCGGAGAAGAAAAGAGTTGATGTTTTGAGTCCTCATGACCCTTCAACAGAACCCTGAAAACAGAACAGTGAGCCTATGTTGTCTGGGTGTGAGGATTGTTGTGAGATTGCAAGTGCCGGGACGATGCAGTTATAGTCTGTTGTAGTAATCTGATGTGTAGTATACCTTTAAGACAAATGTTGTAATGTAAGATCACATGATCTTCATACCCAATAACAGAATAGCGCAGGCTACCTCTGCAGTCAGTAGCCTTGAGTTAGAGTCTGAAGAGTAAAGACAGAGTTTTGAGTTGTAGGCACACAAGCGTAGCTGCTGAGTTCCTTTGTAAATAAACAGAATGTGTTTCTCCTAAGAACATTCTACTGATCTTTTCTGTCTTGGTAGCAACTCAGTCATCCCAAAACAAGCATGCAATTTGGATCCTTCAGCCCCAACAAACCAGGGCACTGAATCCAACACTGCCCAGCCTGCAAGTGATGCTGGGTAGCAGAAATGCTGCCTTTTGGAATGAATCCCATATATGGCACCCTCAATAGTTCTGAAGGTGAAGACACCACCCAGTGTAGCACTAATTCATCCAGACTGGGAAGACCCTCAGATCATATCAGTGGCCCTTTCTGATCTTACCCGATCTTAACCAGAATGTTGGTGAAGCCAGTACAATAGGGTTTGGTTTTAGCAATAATGAGATAAAATCAGCCAAGGGTACTTACTCCTGATTATTATCCACTAAGCCAGCTGGAACATTTGTGTATGAGGACTCTTGGAATCAGGGAATTGTAGAATGGATACAGCACAGAAGGTGGCCCTTTGGTCAATTGTGCCTGCTCTGTCCTTTTGAAGGAGTCATTCAGCTAGTATCACACCCCTGCCTTTTCCCCATAGACCTGCATTTTTCAGGTAATGATCCAGTTCCCCTTTGAAAGCCTCAGATGACCCTACCTCCACCTTACTCTCAGGCAGTGCATTCCAGATCCTAACCACTCGCTGCGTGAAAAAGTTTTTTCTCATGTCACCATTGCTTCTCTTGCCAATTACTTTAAATCTGTGCCCTCTGGTTCTCAATCTTTCCACTTATGGGAACAGTTTTTCCCTATCTACTCTGTTCAGATCCTTTATGATTTTGAATACCTCTAGCAAATCTCCTCTCAGCCTTCTTTTCTCCAAGGAAAACAGTCCCAATTTCTCCAATTGTTGTTGACATCTTTTGATGATCTGCTTCTATCACTGCTTGTTTGTCCCTACAACCACACCCCCCCCTCCACCTCTCTCTCTCTCTCTCTCTCCGCCCCCCCCACACACACCTTAAACCAGCTTATATTTCAACTCTTTCTTGGACTCGAACTCAAGTTCTGTCGAAGGGTCATGAGGACTCGAAATGTCAACTCTTTTCTTCTCCGCCGATGCTGCCAGACCTGCTGAGTTTTTCCAGGTAATTCTGTTTTTGTTTTTGTTCCCAATTTCTCCAATCTTTCTGCATGGTGGAGTTTCCTCCTCCCTGGAACTATCTTCATGAACCTTTACTGCACGCTCTCTATTGCCTTCATATCCTTCCTAAAATGTGGTGCCCAGGGCTGGACACAATACTCCAGTTGAGGTGATCCAGGGTTTATACAACTTACTTGCTTTTGCACTCTGTTCCCCTCTTGATAAAGCCAAGGATGCCATATCCATTACTAACCATTCTTTTAACCTGTCCTGTCACCTTCAATGATTTATGCACATATACTTTCAGGACCATTTGCTCCTACATCCCCTTTAGAATTGTCCCCTTTATTTCATATTGCCTCTCGCTTTCTTCCTACCAAAATGAATCACTTCATATTTCTCCACATTAAATTTAATCAACCACTTGTCCACCCATTCTATCAACCTGCCTATGTCCTTCTGAAGTTTGACACTATCCTCCTCATGTTTTAAAATACTTCCATGTTTTGTAACATCTGCAAATTTTGAAATTGTGCCCTGCACACCAAGGCCTAGGTCATTAACATATCTCAAGAAGAGCAGGAGTCTTAAGGGCTGGTGCCTGGGGAACTCCATTATAAAACTTTCTCCAGTCTGATAGATACTGCTAATTGTAACCTTGAAAATAGTGCTCACTAATTCAAAGCTGTCCTCCTCAATGGCTCCATGACTATATTCAGTGAGTAGCTGAAGCACATAGACCAACAAGGTCCTAAGTTCAATACAAAGACTCAACTGGAAATGGCATATAGCCGAAGTGCCCTTGGTGAGAGAGGAAATTATTAATGAGAGCTCCCATTCCCTGGGACGTATGAAATTCCCATTGTCATCTTTAAAAGGCCTTTGGCTTTGCAACTATATTTAGCAAAGCAGATGTCTGATGTTATGTATTCTTAATATCTGTCAGAAATGAAATGCTATTAATAAAACATGTTATTATATGACATTCGTTTACCATTAGCATTTCATTTAAGTCTGCACGATATATTTGGTTGAGCGAATCCACCATCCATTTTGACATTTGGCAGAAAATTGGAAGGGATCCAGTATTTCTACATTACAATAATGACTGCAGTTCAAATGTATTTAATGGCTGTAAAGCACTTTGGGACAATGCTGAGGTCATGAAAGAACATTTAATGAGAAGGTGCTATATAAATGCACATCTTTCTTTTCCTCCTTTTACAGGTCTCAACTCTGTTTTCTGATGACATCCAGCCTAATGCCAGAGGGGAAATCATTTTGGAAACTTATCCTTGATTGTCATTAAGCTAAGCAACACTGGTGTTGGTGGATAAGGGCAGACTGGCTTCTTGAAAAGAAGGTGTGTTGGGATGAGGGATTCCGATATTACTGTTCATGTACACATTCACGGATTCACTCCGGAAATCACAAGCTTTCTCATAATGTTGTCTACTCCTGGTGGTGCAGACAAGCTCACTTATCACAGTTTCTGCAAGGGGTTACTGGAAAGTGATCAGAAGCAGGAAAGTTTTCTTGAGGCCCGTTTTAGTAAAGCCCCAGCAAAGAGCAGGTGACCTCAGCTCCGTTTGGGATTGGAGGCAGACAATGGATTTCTTAACAAAGCTGCTTGGATAAGCCTAATGTGATAGAAATTTGTCTGGGATAGTACTGCAAAACTGGTGAATAGAATCTGATGTACTCATGGCCTCACTATACACCCCGTCTGATAGTCAGCTCCATTGACTTGAATAGAACTGAACTCCAAGCAGAGCGTATAACATGTGATAGATGCAGTAGCTCCTATTTAGCCCTGCAATCCAAGACAATTTCTATTACAATGAATGAGATATGATGGCAGTATTCACATAGCCAACATGAATGTGCTACTGTTGATATCTGACACTACTAGCTCTGATGGAAAGCCCACATTATTGACAATAATAAATAAGAAGAACTGTCCCTCTGCTTCACTGGAGTGTCTGGATCTCTGCAAGGAGTTACAAGTCCAAGGGGTTACATTTCTGCAAATCCATGACGCAATTTGTTTTAGCACACCGCTGCCGCGGGTTACATCAGTACTGTGTAATTCATTTGACGTCTATGTGCAGCCGTGACTCATAAATCTCGCGCTTGTTAATCCATCGGCCTTAAATTTTAGTACCATGTTGTGAAAAACAAACCTCTATAAGGGGATTAAATGAAGATCTGGAGAAAAGTCAAGGACGAGGAAAGGCCAGCCAGCTCACCACACCTCATCCCTCTGGTGCTCTGGGTCTCCCAGCCTCCCATTCAACCATCCTATGAATGTCCTAATGTCCTACCCTACTTGGCACTTTATTTGCATGGAGAAATTTCTCTACTATTTGATCCAATTTATTTTAACTGGCATCACCTCTGGCCCTATTATTTAGTTTAATTTGAAACAATGCTTAGGATTGGCTATATTTAAAACCATGTGCTATTTGATGTAGTACATTGACCACACTGTGTTTATCAAAACAGCTACAGTATTGCTATGATACTAAAGAAAGAGCTTGTCTACATGTGTGTGTGTGTGTATGTGTGTGCATTATACATAACATTGCTTATATTGCTTTTCATGCCCTCAAGGTGTGCCAGAATACTTCACAACCAGTGATTTATTGTTTTTTACAGGGACATGCTGTTAAAGCTTTTGTCTTGCACTCATCAAGACAGAATCACAAGAACACCAAATTTCCAGGAGAGCAACAATTTATACTGCATGATAAAAGGGGGCTGACTGTTTAGCAAGTGGACTCTTATTGGTAGAGGTGTTGCCATGGTGAATGCACAAGGAAACAGTTATCCCCCAAGCTTTTGTTTAGTGGGAAAAGCCGTAATACCCAGACATGTTCTTTCTATTTCCAAATGAAAAGACCCTGGATGTGAATATATGTAGCTGCCAGCAAGCGTAAGTGAACCACACTACGAGCCCGATTCACAATCTTGAATTGGTTGTTATTGTAATTCCTAGCACACTCGGGATTGTTTAATAAGTGTTTTCCAATTGTGGAATCACATCTAATGTTGAACACTATGGGCAGAATTTTCTGGATGGTGGGGGGTGGGGGGTGGGGGTGGGGGCAGTGTGGAGCGGAGCGGGAGCAGGAACAGGAGCCGGCGTGGACGGGCGCGGACCAGGTCCGCATTGCCATTTTACCCGGGCAGACCAATGGAGGCCCACCCATCATACTTCACAACTCCTGTGCATAGCGGGAGTGGGCGGGCTCAGCCCACCGGGTCCAACAACCACCTGGCGGCCTGTATAATGGAAGGCCTGGCAGCCTTGGAAAGGCTGTTCGCAATGGCTGGGTGAAGGGCTCTGCAGAGGGGCAATGAAGGTGATGCAAGTCCTGAGGGTAGGCCATTGGGAAAGGCCAGGCCAGAAGGTAGGGCGGGGTGCCCCGTGTGCCCCTCGCTTTTCCGATGACTGCCTTGCTGCCCTCCTCGAGGAGGTGGCAGCCCGGCGGGAGGTCCTGGTTCCCCAGGACAGGAGAAGGAAGCATTCCCCCCCCCCCCCACCCAACATGATGAAACGTGCCTGGGAGGAGGTGGCAGAGGTGATGAGCTCCCGCTACGTGGTGGGCGCACCTGGATCCAGTGTCGCAAGCGCTTCAATGACTTGCTGCGTTCAGGAAGGGTGAGTACCATGTTGGCTTTGGTCACTTAACCCAGCAGGTCGTCTTACCCCCCTCTGCTGCCGCATCCCCCCCTCCAAGCCTGAGTGTAGGGACTGTATTGAATCATTGACGGCATGTGTCCTTCGCTGGGTGGGCCAGCGGATATTGCCCATGCCAAGGTCAGCCCGAGAGGATGGTGAAGACATGGGTTCTGCACCTGCAACATGTGGTACACAGAGACCCATATGACTGTTTTGGGGGCAACCTGGAGGAGCTGCACCCGGGCGCAGTGCAGGAACTCCAGGACATGTCCAAGTCAGGGTGATGAGATGCTGGGAGGGGAGCTTCAAGGTGACGAGGCAACGGACTATCTACAGCGCTCTGCGCTCCACGTGCTTGCGCCTCCTTGCTATGGGAGGATATACTATGTGGTGCCTAATGTGATGTAGGCAGCATGTGGCCAAGGGGGTGTGGGGGGTGGAGAACAGGCCCAGCATCTTTGTGTGAGTGATCAGCAGCAGCGGGACGAAGAGGGTCTGGAGCCCTGATATGTCCCACTCTGGTCGGGGTGGGCTGTGCACGAACAGAGTCCATGTACAATTTGCACTAATCAACGCTCGTCTCTCATTTTCAGGAGAAGAACGTTCATAATGCAGCAGAGTGGGTGAGGACTGGAGGTGGTCAGGCACAGACTGTCATTTGGAGCCACTTCAAGCAGGAAACCCTGGATCTGGAGAGGCGCCATGTGCCCAGGTCCATTGGTGTCGGTGAGGCTGGGGTGACATGGGCAGGTATGTTTGCCCAGCGGTGAGGTCAGCATTGTTCTCCCAACAGCAATAGCAGTGCTGAATGTTCAATGATGGAAGTTTGCAACATGGCTTGACCATTGCTTATAGAAGGATGAGTGCATAATGATCTGGGGGGACAGGGATACACATTGACATTGTCTCCACGTTAACTGATCCACTGTCCTTGATCTTCCTTTCAGCATCATCAGAGCAGGGCCGGGAGGAGGAGCAGCAGAGGCTCCCTCTCACACCTGAGGGCCCTGAAGTCTCACCAGCCTCACACCATCTCTGCCAGGCAGGCACCAGCGCAGACACTAGCACCTCGGTGAGAATTAAAACATTGGCTACTGTCCTGGGGCACAGTGGTGAGGGCACTTCACAGTCGCTGGGGGAGCTGGCAGAGACAGAGAGTGCCCATGGTGCCAGCAGTCGGAGGACTGCAGAGGACCAGGCACATGCTCAGTCGGTGCCTGTTGATGTGCCTCTGGAGTCGTCCGCGACGCAGCAAATGCAGTAAATGCGGCCGGGTGTGCGGGAGCATCTGGGGGAGATACATGATTGGCTTGGTCTCCGCGGACGATCGCCGAAGCAACGAGCCTCATGTCCAAGCACCAAACGTCCTCCATGGAGAGAGTGGCGACTCTCGTGGAGAGGCTCCTCCAGGAGACCCATCAGGGCTTCCTGGGGATGCACTCTGACCAACAAGCTCTCACATCGACACTGACCTCAGCTGGTCAGTGCCAGTGTGGGAGATGGGGCGGGCACCCAAATTTCCAGGCACGGTGCCCATCCATCCACGGTGAGCAGGGAGATCCAAAGCAACTTCGCGTCAGCGCTGCAGCTGCCTGGCATCTCTGTGGGCTCCTCTCAGGGCGCTCCGGGTGAGGGCGGCAGCTCCTCTGCCCCTCTCCCAGTGACCGTAACATCCAGTGAGGCTGCGACGATTGGGGAGATGCCAGCTGTGGAACTGACAGCTCCCTCCCAGGCGGGGCCAGCACAGGCTCCACGGGCCAGAGGACAACTGCCATGATCATCGAGGCCAACAGGACAGCAGAGTCAGCAGGCTGGCTCAGATACCACTCCCGAGGGGGCAGCACCAAGACGTAGCACCTGGAAACATAAACATAAGGCACATTAGGCACTCCATGGGCTTCTCACTGGTGCTTTTGTGTTGGCCCGAGAGGAAGTCTCTATAATTTGCTTTGAATTAGAACACGATTGTCGTTTTTTTGGCTTAAGTTTCTTTACCTGTGATATTAAATTCAGACATGTGACCATGGCTGAGGCTGCCTCTTTCTTCTGCAGGTGGATGGTTTCCAAAAATGTTATGAGTGCTGTGTGGGATACTCAGCTTTAATAACAAGGCCCTTAGCTACTGTTCCTAACCTGGCAGATTTTGTATTTAGTTATCGAGTATGGAGCCTACAGCCCAGGCTTGTCCTGGTGGTCTATATGTGTTGTGCTGGCTGAAGGTTCATTGGATTAAAGCCTCCCAGGTGTTCTTGCCTCCCTGGGGTAGTCCCGGGTCATCGTCTATCCCCTCAGCATTTCCCTTTGTGTGCTCATCCTCGCACTCACTGCTGGACTCATCATGTGCAGCTGCAGCCACTGCATCAACATCTTCATCATCCACAGCAACCCCATTTCCAGCACAAGATTGTGGAGAGTGCAGCATGTAACCACTATCACAGAGGCAGGATCTGGGGGGTACTGGAGTGCGGTCCAGGCATCGGAAGCGCATCTTGAGAAGACCAATGGTTCTCTCCACCACAGCCCTTGTGGAGATGTGACTCATATTGTAGCGCTGCTCAGCTTCTGTTCTTGGATGGTGGAGAGGCGTCATGAGCCACCTTCTGAGGGGACAGCCCTTGTCACCCAGCAGCCATCCATCCAGCCGGGCTGGAGCACTAAAGAGCCCCGGCACCTGGGAGTGTTTGAGAGTGTAGGTGTCGTGGGAGCTGCCTGGGTACCTTGCACAGACTTGTAGAATCAGCATCCTGTGGCCACACACTATCTGCACGTTCATGGGGTGGAAGCCCTTCCTGTTGACGAAGGCACCGGGCTCACCTGCTGGTGCCTTGATGGCCACATGTGTACAGTCTATAGCACCCTGGACACGGGGGAAGCCAGCAATGACCACGAAGCCTCTGGCTCACTGTGTCTGGCTGGCCTGGTCGCAGCAGAAGTGGATGAAGGTCAATACACGTCTGAACAGAGCGTCTGTGACCTGCTTGACACAACTGTGGACAGCTGATTGGGAGACACCGCAAAGATCACCCACCATGGAAGGAGCCAGAAGCATAGAAGTTGACAGCAGCTGTGACCTTCAGAGCCACTGGCATGGGGTGTCCACCCACACAGTTAGGGGAGATCTCAGGGACCATCATCTGACAGATATAGCTGACCATCTCACTTGAGAGGCAGACCCTCCTTCGGCACTGCACCTCAGACATATTGAGGTAGCTGCTTCTCCACCTGTATACCCTGGCAGCAGGATAGTGGCATCTTCTGCTGGCCCTTTCGCCTTGGTCTACCTCTTGGCCCTGCGCCCCTTGTGCCTGCGCCTGTCCTCCCAAAGGTGGTTCCCCCGGGAGTCTGAATGTGCACTCCTGGCCTCCTGCCCCCTCTAGCCCTCCCTTCCTCCTCAGAAGACGTGCCTCCAGTGGAGAATTCAGCTCCTATTCCCAGGCTATGGGGAGGCTTCCTGAAACCTGCAGGCCCAGAAAAGATTCCTCACTGCAGAGTGCTGACCTGAAGGTTAAGAGTCCAGAAGAAGCAGCTGGGGTGTATTTTTGAAGTCCTGCAGATCACACGGGCAAGTTTCAAGAACTTTGAAAAATCAATGCTTGAGAGAACACATTCACGACCCCAATGAGCCCTCTTATCCCACCTGTGGATGAGGTTAATACAAATGTGTCCTACCCACCTGCCCGTTGTGCCCATGCGCCAACCCGACGATCGCACGGGCACCGAGAGATCAACATCGATTGGTGAGTCAAGGACCTTAAGTGGCCCGTTAGTTAACAGGCAGGCACACAGCGGATATCACCTCGCGCCAGCCCAACGAGATACCGCGCATCATTTTATACCCGGATGTGCGGGACCCGCCCGCCGCCCGCCGCCCGCCAACAGGAAAATTCTGCCCCACGTCCTGAGTTTCGCAAGAACAGGGCAGCACCTCTGCCAATCCGAGTCCGCTCACTGACCACGCAGCAGGAACGATTGCTCCCTCCGAAATTCGGTCATTCTTGCCATTCTGTCCGGATGAGGGCAAGACGAAAAGTGTCAACAGCTTGTCTCTTTTGTCGAGCAATTTTTTTTTTTAAAAAATGCATTACAAGAGCTGATACGGCACAAGGTTGCATGAAATATGAGGAATTTTTTTTCCACAAGTGGACTGAAATATAGCACATTCTTCACACGTAACCACTGTGCATGCAGGATTCCACTCGCTGAACTGCAACTTACACTTTAGCATTATCCACACTCAACTGTCAGAAAACCTGAATTTTGCGATACAGCTGGCTGGGAATATCAAGTGGAATCAAGGCTGCTAGAATTTAACATTTTTTAAAAAAGCCAACCTTCAACAACAGAAATTTGTGCCATCCGCTAGAAGCAACCATTGAAAGAGGATTTGGGAACTCTTCACTCGCTACAGGTTTATATTATCTAACAGGAGGGATTCCTGCCACTTTGACAGCTAATTGAGGTTCTTTTTTAGGCCGTACTTTTCTAAAAAAAAATAAATCAAGATCATTGCTGCTCTTAAATATTTGGCCTCATCACACAGAGGCTCAAAGAGCATCGCAAATATCATAGGTAACTATTTATTTTGTGCAAACAGCTCAATCCCTGTAATTCGAGACAGGGTCAAGGCAGAAGCAAACTGGTGGCCAGGAGTCTCACCCACACCACATTTCCAGTGGAGGAGGGAAGGTGGGGGTGGGGGTGGGGAGGGGGTGTTGAGGCATTTGAGGTCCAAGTTGGTCACAGAATCCAGATTTAACTTTCCACTGGAACCAGTCGTCAGTTATGTCATTTGAACCCTGACAAGGAGTAAAGAGGTCAAGTTTTTTTAAAAACTGAATAAAATCAGGGAGGGTTGAAAGCTCTCTTCTGACGGTAAAGGAACAACTGAGAAACTTCCCCATGTTTCTGTAAACTACCAGGAGCACTTGACTTTTTTTTACAAGAACGTTTCAAACAAATGTTAGGTACTGAGTTAATTTTACACATTAGATTAGCTAACTCCTTATCAGAAGTATTATGTTGGCCTGGAGTAGGAGATATTTTGTCATTAATTAAAGTGACATGTACTGCAAGTATTGTAAGGAAAGATGCAGTGAGTCAAAATGTTTCAGTGAGCCCATAGGTCAAAATATGTGGGGGAGGGTGTAAAATACAAGTCACGTAAAAGTGTCACCAAAGTCCTACAAAGAGCATGCAGCTTATACTAACATGTGACTTATTGATTTACTAATAGTGTGTGATCATGTGGAGAAGTCTTACATCTAACGCGATCCTTGCGGGACTCTTCAGAATTTTCTGTTTAATGCATTAGTGCAGAATGATGGCCACTGCTGAGACCAGTATTGTGGATCTCAAGGTTCATTACTTCAAACAAGGTGACCAGACTTTTGAACTGAGAAACCAGCCAAGATATATGTATCGTTTTAATGGCAGTGCCTCTCCAAAACCAGTGCTTTCAATCAAACGCTAGGACATCACATAACAAGCGACCAGGACTGTGAGACAGGCCAGCCAAAATATAAACTGACGCAACTGGAAAATCTGATCGTCCCAATTTGGAAGGGAAGAACACGCAAAAAAACATAGAGCCGGTGAACTGGGATGGAAAATGAGATACAACTTTTTTGCATCCCCACCCACAACATGATGGATGATGGCATTTTAATACCTCTGCCCATGTATAAACAGGCATATCGAAAGGACACTTAAATGACAGAAATACATCAACCAACACATTTTTTTGTGATTTGCTGCAGAGCACAGCCCACTCATCCCTGGTAGCCAGTGTCACTGTATGACAGGAGAGGACAGCCTCACTCTTAGAGTTTGAAAACCCGCTCAGTTCATCGCAGAGAGACACCCAAGTTAAGCATCAATGTGAAAGAAAGGTGATGCTTCATTTTATTTCCAGTTTTCATTTCTTGTCTCTCACCACGGATTCTTAAGCAAAGAGTCAGCTATTTTCATGCTGGGCTCTGGAGGTCTGGGCCAGGATTTTACAGCCCCTCCCACCTGCTGGGAAATTACTGACCTACCGAACTGAATGGAGATTTAAATGGCTCGTCATATACGTGGGAGAGGGGGGGGTGGTGGGTAGGGAGACACGACACCCAGGAGTCTGAAATTTGCAAGTACATCCGTTCTTTAGTTGACTTAAGGGTTTACAGGTCACCATAATTGCCTGGATTTGCCTACTTAGGCCACTTTACCAGATGGAGCCACTGAACAGTGGCCTTCAAAGTAAAGTAACATTAGCAGCTAAACACCACGACTGTGCTCCACACGCCGGCTTATGCATGAGCAAGAGATCAGCTATTATTAATGTAAAAGTATTTTGTTTAGTGACAATAATTGTTATCACTTTTGGGACCTGCCACAGTTTTTCGGGTACCTGGACAGAAGCCCTCAAGTGTGTGTCCAGTATTAGCATGAGGACCCCCACAATATATCAATACTGGTAAGGAGAGCCAAGAATGTGTCAATATTTGCAGCAGCTCCCTAAACAGAAAAAATTTGAAAACTGTTGCTCCAGCCAGCTGATGAACAGTAATGTCCAATGTGACTCACTCATTGCGATTGGACACAACTGCTCCAAAAAACTGTGTTTCATGACCTCCCATTTAGCACCCCATTCAATGATGTTTTATAAAAGCAAAAAACTGCGGATGCTGGAAATCCAAAACAAAACTAAAAATACCTGGAAAAACTCAGCAGGTCTGACAGCATCTGCGGAGAGGGACACAGTTAACGTTTCGAGTCCCTGTGACTCTTCAACAGAACTAAGGAAAAATAGAAAAGAGGTGAAATATAAGCTGGTTTAAGCGGGGGGGGGGGGGAGGTGGTGGGACAAGTAGAGCTGGATAGAGGGCCAGTGATAGGTGGAGGTAAACAAAAGATGTCTTAGAGAAAAGGACAAAGAGGTGTTGAAGGTGGTGATATTATCTAAGGAATGTGCTAAGAGGTGACATTAAGGGTAGAAAGCAGGACGAGCAAGGTATAGATGGCCCTAGTGGGGGGTGGGGTGGAAGGAAGGGATTGAAAAGGCTAAAAGGTAGGGATAAAACAATGGATGGAAATACATTTAAAAATAATGGAAATAGGTGGGAAAAGAAAAATCTACATAAATTATTAGAAAAAGGGGGGTAATCGGAAAGTGGGTGGGGATGGAGGGGAGGGTTCATGATCTAAAATTGTTGAACTCAATATTCAGTCCGGAAGGCTGTAAAGTGCCTAGTCGGAAGACGAGGTGCTGTTCCTCCAGTTTGTGTTGAGCTTCACTGGAACATTGCAGCAAGCCAAGGACGGACTTGTGGGCATGAGAGCAGGGTGGAGTGTTGAAATGGCAAGCGACAGGGAGGTCTGGGTCATGCTTATGAATTGTGAAGAAAAAAGATTTATTTAATAAAACTTTCAAGAAACTTCATCCCGCCCATAGATGAGGTTTCCTGAAGGCCGCTTGGGCTTTTTGCCTGCCCGCCAACCTTAAGGATGGACGGGCAGCCCTGTTAATTATCTAAATTAGTTTCCTAATGGCCTTAACAGGCCTCTGACAGCTCGGCGGGTGCGCAGCCGCCTTCGGCGCGTGGCTGCTGAACGAAAGGTCTCAATGATGCTCGGTGACCTTCGGGACGCACGCCCGAAGTCACCGCGCGTCATTCAATGTGTCGGCGTGTCTGGCCCACCCCCACATGCCGACGCCAAAATTCTGGCCGTAGTTACGACTCTGCCATTATTTTCATCTCTGCCCACCGGACTACCATCGTCGCTGCTCCCATCGGTCAAACATGGGGCGGTAGAAGGTGGGGTGGGGGGGGGTGGTCAGCCACGTCCATTATGAGCATCCATTAAAGGGATCTTTAACTAGAGTCAGGGAATGATGTTTGGCACTCATTCTAACTGCAGTCACTTGGGGTTTTCAGCCTTAAAAAACTTTCATTTTTAATTTCCTCACAGCATTATAGGTGCTCAATAGTTCTGCCTGCTGCTCTAAATTGGTGGTTCCTTTAGTTGTCGAATCTGATAAGCTAGGTTCTAGCAAGGAGGAGCCATCGACATTTTGGTATCTACTTAAAACTAGTTATTTACATTATTTACGTAGTGAGTTCGGGGAAGGCACATCTCCCCTCAGGGCTGCTTGTCTGCTCTCTACAGTGCTTTGCACATGACTGCCAGACATCAGTGTCACATCATCATGTGCCCTATAGATTAGCATATCCATTCTCTTAATCCTTTATAGTACACCTTTCCCCAAGTACGCTATTTTTTTAACAACAATATGAAAATATCTCTTTAATTATTTACATGGCCTTTGTTTTTAAACTATTTAAATTACTGCCTCCTTCTCCGCCCCCCCCTCCAAACCCCAGTCCCCCTCCAGAGTCGCCGAACTAAAGATATAGCCTCTGGGGAGCCTTCACCAATCTTCGGGCATGCCCTGGTGACTGCTCCACTAGGTCAGAGGTCTGAGAGTGGGCCCTGGGCTGGATCAACATCCCTCAGAGCATCTGGAGCATTTTGGGAGTCTTTGGTCCACAGCTCATGGTAGTCAAAACCCTCTGGTCTGGTGGGAGTGAGCGTGGTGAGATCTCACCTGTTTCTTCCGATGGTACCAGATATCATGTGGACCTACTGAAAGCACGAGTGCTCCACGCTACTGAGAATGAGGCCTTTGGCTTTTTGGTCCCAGATCCAGACTCACTGGACTGAAGTCAAAGGTAATAAAGCGTTCACTCTGTGTCCGGTATTGTACAATTAGCGTTGTATTTCCTGGAGGTTCAACTTCTTCCCTCTCACTGTGTTATGGTCAGCGGGAGTGATATGGGGCTGAAGGTTTGCAGGCAAAAGAGGAACCTGCATTTTTGTACAATGACCCATAAGGAATTCAGCTGGAGAGAATCCACTGGCCAGGGGTGTGGCCCAATGCCATATGAGAGCTGCATGCCAATCCGAAATCTTGGACATCAGATCCTTACTGGTCCAGACTACTCACTCAGCTTCCCTGTTGGCTTGTGGGTGAAGAGGGGAGCTGGTGACATGGGAGATCCCATTATCAATGGTGATCTGCCAAAAATAGTTGTTTGCAAATTGGAGCCCATTATCTTAAATAATTTTGTCCGGAAACCCATGGGTGTAAAAGATAGTTTGTAACACCTTGATAATGAACTCAGATGTTGTTGTATGAAGCCTGGTTATCTCTAACCATTGAGAATAATAATCAATAACCATGAGGTATGTTTTGACTTTGAAGTCAAAGAGGTTGAGCCCCAACTTCTGTCATGGACAGTGAGGAAAGACAGAAGGTGCCAGGGGTTCCATTGGTGTCAGAGTGTAGTGTGGCAGGTGTGACAGGATAGGACAAAATGATGGCCCACCTGTGTGACCACTACACAGCCACCACAACAATTGCAGGGCTCACACTCTGCATTTAGTGATGCCAACATGACCTCTGTGGAAGCTGTGAAGAATATCTTGTTGCAATCGACGTGGAATAACCAAACATTGATTGTAAACTAGAAGGTCATCCACAATGGTCAAATGGGTTCATTGCTCATTGTATTTACAGATAAGATGATCGGTAGGACTGTACTTGGACCACCCTTGCAGACAGAACTCCCACATTTGAATGCATTCAGCATCTCTTTCTGGGCATGTCGAACATCCTGGAGATTCAGGGTGGATATGGCAGTCGGATCATGACAATAGAGGAAAATGCTGCGAAATGCTGCAGAATCGAGGGTAACAGCATGGTTGACCAGGGCTTTGGAGAGAGCATCAGCTGTGGTTTGTGACTTGCCTGGGACATAGATAGTTGTATAATGGTATCGCATCAACCAGAGGCAAAATAGTTGAATACGGATAGGGATCTTAACAATCTCTGTGAAAGTGAGGAGTGTTATGAGGGGCTTGAAAACAAGTGGCGTAGGGACAATGACTGTTCTTGCAATGTCGCCATCGCTATCCATCTTCTGTGAGTGTGTCACTAGGATGCTTGATGAGGCATCTTGCCAAAGCGGGATCATGGTCATCTTGGAGCGTGGGTATTTGTCTAACGGCACCAACAATGGACTAAGTTGGTCCCACCACCATTGTTACCATTGTGGAATACGCTAGGCCTGGATTCTAGCAAGGAAGGGCCGTAGGTCTGTCAGGGTGTCTTCTTAAACCTGGTTTATTTACAAAATTTACAGTACGTTTGTAGTGAGGGAAGGCACATCTCCCCTCAGGGCAGCCTGGCTGCTCCATACAGTACCTCACACAGGGCTGCCTGACATCAGTGCCACATCATCATGTGCCCCATAGATTAGCATATCCATTCTGTTAACCCTTTATACTCTGCTTTTCACTCCCAATATGTCCGCTTCCCCCCTTTAAGGAGCCGCTGTCTGAAGGTCCCTCAAAATCAACTGTCCCGTTCAACTCCTGAACCCCAGATCAGCAAACTGTCTTTCACCACCAAAGCAAAGAACGTGAGGCCCAGCCACAAAAAAAAAATTTAAGTTGGAATTGAAAATTATCCCTCTTGTCTCGACAATAATTTGGGATTTTTTTAAGTCATTTCAGATCTGCATGTTTAATTATGTGAACTGCCTCCCTCATCTTCGAGACTGACGTTAAAGCATGTGGAGCTCTCAAATGATTAGTGAAAATTGCATAAGCTCTTTCTACAGCCAATACTTTGTGGCGCGGCACATAGCACATTTGTGAGGTATTTGCTTCTGCATAGATATGTTGGAATTCACTGTGACACTGATTGTTGAAATTTGCAGTCAGTAATCGGAAGCATAGCTAAGAATGTCTGGTGTGAAGGGAATTGTCTGGCAGGGAGCTGCCTGACAACTGTTACATAAACATTTGGCAGTTTTGGTTTTTAATTGCAAAATTTACTAATTGGCAAGGAAATAAATTATCACAAGGTTATCAAAAAATTAGCCTACTACTTCGAGGCAGTCGGGGAGAAGTGAATAAATGGTTCCACTTCTGTTTTAGTCATTTTTCAGTCTGAATCTAAAAAATATATTTCATCCTAATGCAATTACATTCAATCAATCCCTTTGACCATTATTACTCTTCTATTCATTGTTGGGATGCGAACATCTCTGGCAACACTAGCATTTGGCCATCCTTTTTGCGCATGAGGATGGGTGGTGAGCTGTCTTCTTGAACCACCGCAGTCTGTGTGGCGAAGGTACTCCCACAACACTTAGTTTGGACATCTAGGATATGGACCCAAGGGCAATGAAGAAAAGATGATATTTGGTCAAGCCAGCATGATGCATAACTTGGAAGTATCCAGAGGGTCATCACAAAACATTAGTACGCATGCAGTGTCATGCTCCAGTATATTTTGAGCATTCAGACAATACATTTAAAATTTGGGTACAAACAGTCTGTTAAAATGGACACTGCAAATCATATGACCTTTGGCATTCTGAGCCAGACAATCCTGAGTCTCAAGCAAATACTTAATTGAACACAGACATTCACAACCAGTCAGGAAATTCACACATCCCTTTGTTTAAGGACGGACAGTCAACAAAGAACTATAATATTCCAGCTGACACGTCTTGCTGTTTTACCATGGGCAAAAGAAACATCAAAATTCAATGTGCTTAGACAAAAGTGAAATGGAACCCATCAACCTTTCATTGTATTATGATGGTTTCGCTTATCTAAACTAGACAGAATGAATTTCCAAGAGTCAAACAATAACACAGATATGTAAGCAGCACTCCACCTTTCTTTGGACAAAGAACTATGAACTTGTACAAGTCACATGATGAGCACAGCCATGTTTTCTGTCTGCTTTTAAAACAGCAAAAGCTGCCTGCAGAGGGAGTTTTCATCAAAGTCCATCTGAGAAGCCACCGAACCAACTACATGTCAACTAAGCAGTCAAGGTAATAAACAGCAATACCTTGAAAGCAGGAGAAGGACTCTCCCCAACTTGAAGTTAACCTGAGAACCAACCTCCTGGAAATTCAAGTACAAGAAGCCTCATAACTTACTGAGAATCCTCTGCTTATAAGACCTTCACTTCAATTAAAGGCATCAACTCATCTAAGAAACTACAAGCCTGCCATGAAAGAGAGAGTGAGACAATTATACATTGCAATCATGTTTTTTTCTTCATTTGTATTTAATGCTTGTGTGAGTGACAGTGTACGTGTGAGCTGAGTGAGTGAGACAATGCATCCGGGGCAAGTGTGGGGTAATAAATAACCTTCTTTATTTTAAAAGTCACAGAAAGCTTGCTGCTGGAATCATTTATATTGGGACAATCACTCTGAGAATAAGAACATTCACACATCTCACATACAAGACACATCACCGGCAATAAGAAAACACATAAATTGTGTTCGTGACAGCAAGTACAGCAAGCGATTAGAAAGGCAAATGAAAAGTTGCCATTTAATGCAAGGGCAATCAAGTATAAAAGTAAGGAAGTGTTGCTACAGCTATTCAGGGTCTTAGCGAAAGGGCATCTGGAGTATTGTTCCCAATTTTGGTCCCCTTACTTACGAAAGGATATGATTGTATTAGAATCTGTTCAGAGAAAGTACGCTTGATGATTTCTGGGTTGAAGGGGCTAGCTATTGAGGAAAGGTTGAGCAAGTTGGGCCTATACCCACTGGAGTTTAGGTGGTCTTATTGAAACATATAAGACACTGAGGGGATTTGACAGGGTGGATGCTGAGAAGGTGTTTCCCATTGAGGGAGAGTCTAGAACTGGGGGACATAGTTTAAAAATTAGCAGTCTTCCATTTAAGATTGAGATGAGAATTCTTTTTCACTCAGAGGGCCATCAGTCTTTGGTATTCTCTTCCTCAGAGAATTGTGGAGGCTGGGTCATTGAAGATATTCAAGGCTGATTAGATAGATTTTTGATTGACAAGGGAGTCAAGTGTCATGAGCAACAGATAGGAGTGGAGCTGAGGACATAATGAGCTCAGTCATGATCTTATTGAATGGCGGAGCAGGCTCGAGGGGCCGAATGGCCTATTCCTGCTCCTAATTCTTGTGTTTTTATGTTCCGCATTACAAGACTCAGGCTTAGATCTCCCAAGGTGGTTCAGCTGGTTTGGTCATGGATGCGTGTTGATTACAGTTGGAAAACTGGTAGGATTATGAGAATTTGTTACTCAGCACCTTTGGGCTCAGGGAGGTTTCTGTTCCTATTCCCTGTCCAGCAACCTGTAATAACAGAGTATATGTATCAGTATCAGGTCAAAACTGGCTCAGTTCTGATGCCTGTAGTAAGCAAATACTTGCTGACATGCATCTGGGTTTGCACATTAACATTGGCTACATGGGTAAGTGCCAGTGGGTGCCAACATCTTTGGAGCCACATTCTCATAAAATACTAACAGCTCCAGAGGTGGAACTGACAGGAAAAAAGGATCAAAATAAAACTGAAGTTTGGCTGTAGCCCCACCCCACCCCTGAGCCATGGCTCAGTGGTTAATACACCATGCAGCCCGTAACTAAGCCTAACAGACCAACTAGATCTAGTATTGATTCCTGGTCTCTGCTGACTTATCCTCTCCCAGCTGACATTCAGTGTGGACTCCTGTATTAAGAATGGGCATTTAAGCAAGGAATTAGAGATTACCATCTGACTGTTCCCTGGCAGGAGTCAGTGTTTTCAGAGCGTAGGAGGAAAGATGGAGAAATGTTTTGCCACTTATACACCTATGGATCATGGTGGGTACACCATCGCTGTATGTCTCATTTCTGAGTGTCATAAATACTCATTCAAACTGTATGACTATGAGTAATATTTTGACACACCTATTGAATCACATAGCGATTGCACCATGGAAAAGAAACTACTTGGCCCAACCAGCCCAAATTAGTGCTTATCCTATACATAAGTAGCAGTTTTAATCCATGTGTCACTCTGTTCATAGTCTTTCTTTTGTCCATCTATCCAATCTATTCTTAAATGTTGACATGGTGTCTGCTTCAGTCACCAACTCTAGTAGTGCATTCCATAGCCTCACAATGCACAATGTAAAACAGTTTTCCCTGCTGGCTGTCCTAAAGCGCTTACATCAAATATGTTCCCTGGTTCTCAAACCTCTCTGTCACTGGAAACAACCTGCTTTGCCCCAACATAATTTGAAATACCTCGCAAATCACTCCTTAATCTCCTTGGTCTAGTATAAATAGGTCAATTTTTTCCAATCCTCCTTTGTATTCAAGTACCACCGTGGTGAATCTGTGCTCCATACTCTAGGTTGCCTCAAAATCTTTCTGATAGTGTGGAGCCCAAAACTACGCACAATACACCTACTGTGGTCAAATTGCTAAGGCTTTATACAGATTTGCCAAGACATTTGACCATTTGTATTCTACACCTCTTGCTATAAAGTCCTGCATTCTATTAGCTTTCTTTGTGGCCTTACGCCATTGAGGTGCTGCTTTTGGAGATTTGTTAACCTGGACATGCAAATCCCTCTACTCTTACACATCACTACTTTTTTTTCCCATTTGTAATATAATAACTATTATTTTTAACACAATGTTCCATCTCAAATAAGCTGTTAACAAATTCTATCAGTTACATTTTGCCCATTCCACCATCTTAACACTAGCCCTTTTGGGCTTTCTTTACTGTTTAAGATTGTTCACTGTACCTCTATTTTAGTATCGCTTCAAATTTGGGCATTAATCTCACTAGCTCAATATTCAAAATCATTGATGTACATAATGAACAGAATCAGCCCCAAAACAGAACCCTGTGGGACACAATACCTACTTCCAACCACACTGAAAAACTGATCATTACTCCTCCTCTCTTCCTTTCAACTAGTTTTTAAATGCAATTTGCTACCTCCCCCTAATTCTGTCACCTTTATTCTCCTCCAACGATTTCCTCTATGGCTCCATGTCATAGGCTTTCTGAAAGTCCACGTATGCCATGTCCACTGTAATCCCCTAAACGAGTTTAGATTGACTGGGGCAGAGGGAGTGGTTTTGATGTGCACTCATCTTGATTTCCAGCCCAGGTATTTTAACTCCCAGATCCTGTTATAATTCTGCCCGTCCACTTCCAATCCAGGAGGGAAGGTGGTGAGAACTGCCAAGAATGGGCTACCAAAGGGAGGCCCCAGTTTTCATTACACCTGCTCCTCCTGACCACAAAAAGCAAGAGCCATTTTACTTAATCCATTGCTTTTCATCCCCTTCACAGCCAACGTATACATTCTTTCAATATACCACTTATTACAGACGTTACACATTAACTAACATTGATATTGAAACAAAGGTCACATTAATTTATATCTTATACCATGCTAAACAGTAGGCTTTTACTTATTACATTCCAAGAAGAATTGGGACAGTGAAATCACTTATGGCATTTGAGACATGTTAATCTGCAATCTGGAACATGGTTAGGCTAATTGGCTGGTAACATGTTCTGCTTTTATAAAGTTGCTGCTGTAAACATACAAATTAAGATTATTGTGGCTACAGAAAAACCAGTCAGTGAGAGGCCAGTTGTGTAACTGCTTGTAATGTTTTGGTGCCAATACAATGACTGAAATTCTATTCTTAAAATTTTTTTTTTGTTGCAATGATGTATTTATAGGTCTGTTTGATCTGAAATTCAAATTGGCCCACTTTGGAAGTTAGACAGAGCACAAGTTGAGGGACCCCCACCCTAAGTTGCAGGAGTGGTTTCATTAGCCCTGCAAGGGCATAAAGGTGCTCACACAATGCTGCCTGCGGGATGGAGCAGCACCCAAACTACCCAAAGGCTCTTCTGACACTAGGTTATGGCCTCAGACCCGAAGAGAAAGCATCATGGACAGATCTTCAGTTCCAATGGGAGCCATAAATCTAACAGCATAAAGCAATTACTCCAGCTAAGCCTGGGCACGGCAGTGCTTCAAGAATGTAAAGAATGCCCAGGATAGCCAGAATCCTTCCCAGGCACTTCAACCTTGATACAGAGGTCAGATGCCCATGGTTTCCACCTGTTGAGAAAGGATTGGGGGGGGAGCTGCTGACACGTCAGTTTTCCAGGCCACAGTCCATTTATGCTGCTAAAGTGTAGGTAGGTATGTGCCTGGTTAAGGCAGGGAGGTGTAATTGTTCTGCATTCTCAAGATCAATGGCTTGGTCTGTTAAAAAGGTCAGTCTGTCAATCCTTTTAGTTAAATGTTAAAAAGATCATTAATGTCGAATTGTTGAATAAACAGAAATTAAGATGAATCAAAACTTAAAATTGTTAAATTTTATAAAATGGAAAGTGCTCTTCAGTTTCAGGTGAGGTCAGCTTTTTCCTCATTTTAAATACTGTTATACATTTTTCACAGGTGTGAGAGATTGAGTTGGATATAATTATCACTATGCTTTGGGGGCTATAAAACACTTAAATAAAGCATACTAGTTGGTAAATGCATCATCCAGTGTGACATGGAATAGGAAGATCCCATATTTGTGCTCAGTTATCAACTCAATCAATATAGGGTGAAGATTACATAACCATGTTCTGCTTTCCATTGGCTGTCCAATGACTCCTTTTGAAAGTACATATGTAAGACTATCAGGTGAGCAATCTGAACACTGATGGACTGAAAGATTATAGAACCTTCCCAACACCATCTTGGCTCACAATCAGAAAAGACTGGCAGTCAGTACCTTCAGGCAGAGGAAGAAAAACTGGACAATACAAATGTGCAATTAAAAAAAAAAAACAAGAAACAAGACATATGTTTATCACCAATGTTTGGTCTTTTATTATTATTATTTATACCTGTGGAGTCGCTTTTTCCAATGCTATACAAAAATCTAATACAAGTTTGTACATGTTCAGATTACCACATAACAACCAATTACTGTATGTCCCACAAACCATTGTCAAGTCCTAATGATACATGCATGTAAGTTTATCTACATACCAATACATTATAATTTACTGTTTTCTGCTTCATTCCAATGCTTAGGGCAACAGTGTGTCCACCCTTTTGTCTTGCCAAGTGTGTAAGGCAGAGGTAAATGCAAAATCCCAAGTGACAAGAAAAGTTTGGTTACATGTAACTAATCCCATCCCAAGTGAACTACAAGGGCCCATTCCAAGTCACAATGAAATGTATTGCTTACGATAATGGAAACTGGTGCAGATTCCATGGAGGAGATTGCATCAACCCTGGCCATGTTCAAGCTGTGATGTCGTTTTTCCCCCAAACTTTTCAAATGCACAAATAAATACCTAGTTCACAGTCACCATTTTGGTTTATAAATTAATACAGTCACATTTGTGCTACACCAGCCTAGCTAGAACATTGTATCTTTTTTAAATTGGCTACAAGAATACAGAATATTTAAATGAGGTGTTCATACATTTAATCCCCACCAACAAATTGGTGAATTAATGCATCTTTATGTTTCTCTTTTAAAACCAGGATAGGGGCACAACGGATAGCACACAATACAAAGTCAGTTAAATATATATATATATATATATATATATATATGTGTATGTATATATATAAAAAACCTACAGTAAATACGAGCAGGAGGTTCACAAACAGAAGTGGGATGTTACAACGTGTGCCTAGTCACAATGGTACAGGACATAACAGGGGTCCAGATGGCATACCCTATGGCATCTGGATGAAAACCAGAGTTAGTTTGGAGAAGAGTGTTCTGACATCTTTTGTACAGTAGCAAGCATAAACAAGTTTCACTTCTATGACAAAGACAAGGAACGCAGCAACATGAGGAAGACAGAAAAAAAAAAGTGGCCTTTCCACAGACCTTAAGAGCACAGGTGGAAGAGATGGGGAATTCTCCCAGCTGATAGGCCAAGGACACAGAAGTAGACTTGGGAACAAAAAGGCACTTGTGTTACTGAGACTGGTGAGGAAGAGATTGGGTTGTGTAATATTGTGACATCACAGTATTGCAATGGTAGGACCTTGGGCACCTCATATTCTGACTTAAATTGCAACCGTAGTTACACTGCCAGATAAGCATGAACCCAATTATTTCAAAAAAACTTTTAGAAACACTTCACACACGGCATTGTGCTCTGTTTAGCAATTTCCACATACTTAAAATTAATTCCAAACTGGGCTCCACTAAGGATCACTAAGCTAACACTCAGTTTTGAGGATATTGGACCATTTGGTAGCAATAGCCAATATCATTAAGTACTGAATTTAATAAAGAGTATATAGGCTTATGCAGCAAATTTTGATTTAATGACCACCCCCCAGCCCCCACACGCGCACACCCCAAAATACAGATTTATTTAAAAAGAAATGATGGGAAACTCTGCATATTTCCTCAGAAAATTAGAAATTGTACCATTGGACTAAATAGATAACATTTGTAGAGTGTAGAACAAACAAGTAAGAGGTTTTGTGCCAACCAAGGTCCACATTATAAGAATTACCTTCGCTCCCAGGCCCAGTTCAATGCCCATTGCCTGGACTGCACTGAAAACAGAACCAACATGGCTTCTGTCTTCTGGTAAGCCAAGGTGTGGTATGCAAAATGCAATAAGAGACAAATTGAATGATGGATCTCACAACTTATCTACAGTCTACACTAGCTAGAACTGTACCACAAGTGTACCTCAAAATGATCTGGCTCAGTTGTGTAGGAAAAATTACAAAAAAGGCGTTTATTGGACTTCCCATGGATTGATTCACCCTTTCCCTCTCCCCAGAACAGGGCAAAAAAAATGACTGTATTTAATGTCACAGTTTCCCCAGAACAGTTCTACTTGTGCCAACAATTTAAGCCTTTCCCCCTTTGATGCTGGCCACCATTAATATGATGCAGAGAAAAACTTGCTATCCTTTTCTCCAAAATCCAGAGCTTCATCAGGGCTGACAAGACATGTGTTGCCATGTACACTTGCAGTCACCATCGGACAGACTTGCTCAAAATGAAAAGCTACCTGTTGTCACGCTGTTAAAAATTGTGCAAAATTTCAGTAACTGAATGCTTCGAGAGTGTGTCGGTGAACAATGCTACATACAGTTTTTTTTCCAAATGACTTCATTTCTTTTCTGTCCAATAAAAGTGTAGTACCCCCATTGGCCTTCAAATGAAGCAAAGAAGACTTTTTGTGATTGCAGCTCTCCTGCTACCTTCGTGTGAAGAACAATGCAACCACGGCAACAAGCAGCATTAATCGTGCAGCTTTTACCACCATGAGGAAAGGCATCCTCTTGTCTGGACACGCCCAGTCTTCTCCAATCTCCGTCATAACTGACCATTTGTAACACAGCTGTTTATTGATACTGCAGACACATTAGCTGCTGTTTGTTAGATCCACTTAATCCTGTCACTTCTTTCCATCTTGAACTACAGACGGCATTCTGTTTTTTTTTTGTGTGGGAATTAAATGTTTTTTTTTTTCAGATGTACAGTCCTGATTTCAGGAGACCTTGTGCTTGCTCGCTCTCCCCCTCTCTTCATCTTTCGTAAACCCCATCTGCAATCTCTGAAAGCTCGCTCAGAGTACACTGGGCCGCTGAAATCAAAAGTGAAGTCCTGCATGTCACCTTCCCTTACCAGGTAGGTCTACGCCACAACAAATTCAGACTTCATATCAGCTTTGACTTCAGGCTTCCACACAGAGTCCTCAAAGTCCAAGTCTAGGCTGCCGTCACTAGAGACGCTGCTGTTGCTATTTGTCCGGCTGGACTTGCGGTTGGGCAGCCACTGGTATGGTGCTCTGGCATCTCGCCGGGCCTTCCTGCGCATCCTCTTCTGCTGCATTAACAGCTGCAGACGCTCAACTTTGCAGCGGGTAGCACGATTTTCTGTCTGTCTCAGTCGGTCACCTACAAATGGAAGAGAAAAACAAAGTTAGAAAAATAAAGTTTTCACATGGTGTTAAAATTGATCTATCTTACGGAATACAAATGAATGGAATATCTTCCCATACCAGTGGGTTCCATTATATTTAAATGGACTAAGGCTGGTTTTGTTTCATGGGGTAGATCTAAGGAACGAGGGTGGTTTTGTTTGGATTTTGTTGTACAATTCACAATGATTAAGAGGATTTTGTTGTACACTTAACATAATTCAATCTTAATCATTGTGAAGTACATCAGCCTGGCCACTTACCAATACTTCTACAGACTAGGATACATTGATTATCCACAATGATGACAAAGGTGCTGTGCTTGACTTCATTATCACATCAACTTTAAATTCTAGACCATTACTAAGATTGTTTTTTTTTTAAAGTATATTTTGGTTATTAATCCACAGCCTAGAGCCTTTGATTTCTTGAATTTGTTCACTGTTGCCTTCAAATCCATATTGATTGAGTTGCTTTTCCAATACAGGCCTTTAAATCTCAAATCGGATATCTTGGGCCTAACTGGCTGGGAAAGGGTTAAGAGCCAGTCGCTAAATGAGGGTGCATTTCTCACTGTGAACTAAGTCATTTCAAAGCTCTGGCTTCACCCCACTGAATGGAATTAAATAATGCTAGTACATTAGAGGAGATCAATCTTACATTAGAAACTCATGGGAATTGCATTGATTAAACATCAGTGATAGTGCATTCATTCATTACCATGGGAACAGAGGTAACAGTTATCCCTATAGCTCTTTTGATCTTTATCTGACAGAATGCATAAGCTAATGGAAATTCAAAAGAACCAGTTCAGATCCCAATGTCTCAACTTGTTTTTAAGTTTGTGTGGAGACATGAAGTGGCAGGATTCAGAAACACACTAATGGCTGTTTCTAATTGGTTAGAATTTGGGAAGCTTGCAAATGCGGTGCTGCAGAAAGAATTGAAGTCAACTGCATAGTTGGGAATGCATCAGTTTTCAATTACCTTTTTGAGGCAGGGACAGATTGGGAAGCACTTGCAGAAGCTGTTAAAAGCAGAGACCTTTTTTTGTGGAATTGGTTCCATGCAAATTTCTAGCTCCCACCTCCTTCAGTAGCTCTGCTGGTTTACTTAGAGTCATAGAAGGCCCATTGAAACCATGTTGCAGAAACTTACAGGACAGTAACATCCCAAGTATAATCCTCAATTGGATTTTGGCCTTGATGATCCCAACTGTATGAACCCTACAATTGACTGCATTACCCAAGTAACAGAAGGGGAGACCAACCAGCATTCCTGCTCTTGAGCAAGATCCAATGACTACTTCTGAAAGGCTGCATTTGTAATTACCAGGTGAGGCAAAAATCAAGCTGTGATGCTCACTAATGGTTACAAATAACCTCCAGAGGTACTTTGTCAAGACTCTCACATCCAATAGCCAGTTGGATGAGATACTGAAAGACGGCCATTATCTATTGACTATCCCAGCAGAGAGTCAAGAGCTACTTTCCTATTTCAGGCCAGGTCTTTCCTGGGGTTATGTTTAAACAGTGCAACCAGTTTTCATGTGAACAAAAGGCAAAGTGGATTCTGATAGTATTACTCAAGCACTGATTGGCATAAAAGGCACAGCCATTGAGCATGCTTGACACACTGCCATCATGTTACTTCATAATGTCCCATTATGAAAGAGTGCACAAAGCCAGGGCTACAGGGAGCTTGCTGCTGCCAGAACAGGATCTTTCCAGAGAAGTCCTCCAGCTCTAATTGGGAAGATCTAGCAACAGGTTTTCCTCCCCATTGACCTTTTAAAAAAAAACTTGGTGAACTTAATTTGCAGTTGTCATCAACTACACAAAACCTGGCTTTGAGGGCCACCAGCAAACAAATACAAAAAAAAACCAAACCCTTATTTGGAGGAAAAGAAATGGCAAAACTCTTTAACACCTTCTTCCATTCAGTCTTTATGTTGTCTTTTGAGTCCCTTTTAGAATGAGTACCATGTGGGCACAAGGTGGTGTTATTCAAATTTTCACTGCTACTGTTAACCTCGGGCAAAGGATCCCAAAGAGTAGTCTAGGGGGTAGCTTATAAATACATTAATTTTCTTGTGTATCAGAGCTCATGCTATAAGTGAGCTTATTATTTCTAATCAGGCTGAACTTCACTGTGGCTAAGTCATGTTGCAGTTTCTAAAATAAAGAGGCAATTGTTTCCTGTTGCAAGTTTAGTCTTATTCCTGTGGCAACTGTCTCATCTACTATTTTCCTTGCTCATCTATGTTTAGAGGTCCCAGTTTACCTCACCAAATGCTGACTCTACATAAATGAACCCATTGACAGTGAAAAGCTAATGTCAGAAAAAAGATCTTGCATTTACATATCCCGAAGATGTGATCATGTGCCATCTTAAAGCACTTTTTACAACTAATGGATTATCTTTGACTTGCAGCTGCTATTTCTACAGGGCCAAACGCAGCAACCAATCAGCTCGCAGCAGGATCCAAATGAGTGGCCAGACTATCCAATTTTCAACTGGCGATGCTGGTTAAGGGAGGAATTACAGGTCAGGGGACCAGGTCAGCACTGCATTTCACAAGATCTTACATCCACCTGCACAGGCAAATAGCATCTTGGTTTAACATCCAAATTAGAGTAACTGCAGGTGTTGTGTCGCTCAGCCACATAAGCCAGAGTCAATGTCTGGTCTGTAATGAATTGGCCGATCTCAGCCACAGTGATGATGCTTTATCAGAGTCAGAGTTACTACAGAGACAGCTCTTAAAAAGAGAAGCATTCCTCAGGCAGACCTCTAATAAGTGGAGCTTCGGACTACTGTTCCTTCCACCTTAGGCTATGGGAATCAGAAATCCTTAATTATACATTATGGCAGTTTCATTACAGTTGCAAACCCGGAGAGCAAAAAGCATCAATTAAACCCCAGTGCTTATATTCAGCTGTTGCTAAAAAAGCAATTTCCTGTTTGGCTGCGGCAGGTTTAAAAATACCTGGCAGTCTGCTGTGTAATTGAGGCAACACCTGATGGCAAATTTTAAAAGTCTTCCACCCATCAGGGGCTCTAAGGAGGGCTGGAATATTCTTCAATATTGCCCAATAAGAAGCCACGGTCAAACTAATCCTTAGCAACAGTTCATTGTCTGCAGCCAGACATGTGAAATAAATAGGTCTGAGCTCTGTGCAATTAGGGCACACAGCCTAATGTGCATGCCCATGAATATGTGAATGGTGGTGGGAGGGCAAAAGGGAAGGAAGTTGTTACCAGCCCTAAGCATTTATTATACTTTTGTCCTCTGCCAAGTGATTTTGTACTCAGGCAGGAAAGCAGCAACCGATTACACTGTGAAACCAGCTAACTTCAACTATTTAAATGTTGAACACAATGGTATTCTTTAGTACAAGAGCATGAGGTGGAAACCACAAGGTATAGCACAGCAAAACCATACACAGTGGCTGTGCTCTCCTACGTCTTCCTGTCCCAACTGCCCTCCTCCTCCTCCCCCACTTCCCCCCCCACCCCCCCCACCCTGCCTGTACAAACCACCTTCCTTCAATGCAACTGCTACTGCCTGCTGTGTGGGTGGATAGAATGCAAATACTGAAGCTATTCCCTGCAGGCTCTCCACATCTGCCAAAAACAAAAGTGAAGAAAATGCTCCATTGTTTCCCTTCGTTTATGGTTCCCATCTAGACATGACTTCGGTGCGCAAACAGACAGATTCTAGGCTGGCACAAGAAATGCAAATCTGGGCCTAAACTGGTTGCGTTTCAAATTATAAGTCATTACTTTCCTACAGCGTGCATTTTAGGCAAATTATCGAGGCAGGGAACTTAACATTTTTTTGTTGCAAAGGAGCTACTTTCTCTTCCTCATTCTATTATTGCAGCTTTGCAAATGTGGGCAAAGATAAAGAAGCATTTACAATAACGAAACATTTCTCAGCAATGCAATACCTCTAGATCCAAAGCATTCAATTGTATTTGTTTAAGGCTACAACATTGATACAGTCTCTCTCTCCACACCCCGCCCGCACCAACTTTGCACAATTTCCATTAAGAAACTGATTCGCACTGGCATACTATCAAGATGTATGACCAAAGACAGTTCATGGATGCATATTTGTTCCAGCAACTTAAATGTTAGTAGAGCCTCGATTCCCATGTCAACCTGGGTCTGTAGCATGTGCAGGCTGTTCTTCACCATTACATACTGTGAATCACTGCCATCTGCTGTGTTCAAGATACAAACATAGCCTCAGGGTCTACTATCACAGGCAGTTGCTGTAAATGAACTTTCGTGAGGTGGGTGCTGTGTTCTTTGTTTTTACGTGGGGTTGAAAGATTCTACTGTTCTTGATAGTTGCACATTCTTCCACCAAGTGCAAGGTCAGGAAAGATCTCTTGTTATTGGAGCCGATTCATTCACTTCGTTTTAACATTTAAGGTGCTGGAACAAGTGTGCATCCACGATTCACATCATTTACAGATTCACAGTAAGGCTGAACTCCGGCACCATTGCAATCTCTCTCGATCACCACCTCCATATGGCCCCAACAAATGTTCCCTGCGAAGTGCATGGACAAATGCACAGCAAACCAAAAGGCACTGCAGAGACCACTCAAGTTTTCCCATTTAAGATAACATGCATGTGCAGCTGTGCAAAAATTTTTTTTAAAAAAAGGGGTCGCAGGCAGTGCACAACAAAACAAAAATTATAGAGGGAAATTTGCTCACTGACTGTCAAAAAACAGGGCAAACTATAAAGGGTTGAGCCCTCCTGAAGAACATAGGCTACAAATAAAAAGAAAGCAATGGCTCATTGTACTGGACTCAAGAGTAAAGAGAAGTTAGATCAGGAAGCAGTGATTAGATGACATGCTAAGCTTGTGTTTGTTTCTTTAAAAAAAAACAGATTGTAGAAATTGAGACTCAAAGATAAACTCTGATGACCCCAAAATTCTGGAACATTTTGAGAAGAGGCTGTGGAGTAGCCTGGAGTTCAATATAATTGGTAGGTCAGGAGGATGTACATGTTGGAATGATCACAGTAATTTTACAAACATAGCAAGACAAGGCAGGTAGCAAAGGTGAGAGGGATTGGAAGCTGGAGAGTAGACCGGATAATAAATTGGTCACCTCGAGCCAGTAAGAGAGAGTACAGGAAGACTCCACAAATGCTTGCAGCGTTTCATTCTTTAAACTTGAGCTTTCAGAGAATGTGACAAGTTGCTGAGAGGGAATAAAAAAGTGTTGAATCAAAAAGAAAAAAGACCTGTTTCTTTTGGAGGCAGCTTTAGCAACGTTAGAAACGTACTGTATGAGATTTTTATTTGTGGTCAGAGAAGGTGGAGACCATTGCCCCACTTTTAGCCCTTCTGTATTTATCAGAAATAAGAAACAGTATCATCAGCAAGACCATATGCAAAGTGCGAAGCTTAAGACTTAGCGTTAATAGAAAGCGGGAAGGAAGAGAACATGGCCTTAGTTTAGATTTAGGCTACAGAATAACCAATGAATACTCCAATTGATACCAAGAAACAATTAGGCTCAGAATTCTTTCTATAAATATAGAAAAACAACTGTGTGGTTGTGACTGTGTTGCTACTTTGACTGCAAAAGCATCATTGTAAAAAATCTTTCAAGAAGGTTTAAATTATTCATGGCTGTATGTGTTGCAGTCAATGGCCTTTCCTGCAATTTCCTCATTCCATTCCAAATTGCTGACCTCCTCTACTACAATGCCAGCTATTTCCACGTGTCTGAATAGGGTTGCCTTGTTTGGGTCTTTAAATAGTAAAAAAAAAAAATTACAAAAGGCTCCATGCTTTCGACAAGAAGAAAAAACATTCAACAAATTCTCTTTCATATTTTTTTTCCTGTATTTACTACCCGCATCACACTGAATGATATACTTTCAGCATGAAGTCACTGAGTCACATTAAGAGGCCCTCCTCTCATTTCAAGTGACAGATGTTCCAAGAAACCTGATAATTATAGCCGTGGAGCCCTGGAGCCTTCAGAAGCTGCTGAAACTTGGGGGTGGAAAAAAAAGCAGCCCAGGTACAGACAAGCCCAATTTATGACCAGTCTTTAATGCTGCTGCATTCCCATGGTACCCATTCTCACTAATTCCTCTAGCTCCCAAGCGATAGTTGTTCTCTCTGGTTTGACTTCATCAACAGCTGCTGTAGCACAAGAAAAGCACATGCTACCACTACCACTAGCATTCTCTGCCTAAAAACAGCCTCTGGTAAGAATACATTGGACTAAAAACTACCAAGCACAGAACATTCAAATGAACATCCTGCTCTAAAGCATGTAGATCATTGTTCGAGCCAGTATAGCATTTAGTCAGCATTCTGTTCCAACATGTTTCCTCTCATCAACAATTTTGCCCCTCCCCTCCTCCTAATCTTCTGTTGTCACTCCTCCCTGAAGCCGATTCATTCCGGGCCATTGTTTCTCCAATACCATAACCAGCTACTTACTATTCACACACCAGATCCTTAGAATAAGTATTGGTAGTTGTTTAACCAGTGGGGCCAGATATTTTTCTCAATCTGCACTTGCAGACATAGACTTGCAGCAGAGCCAGTGAGATCGCAGTCAAAAATATATACTCTGGCCAACTTTTATACTTTGTGGGCAAGGGAACCTAGCATTACCCAATCACAGAATTACAAACAAACTCAAGTCTTACTTTATATGGTTCAATGGCCTGATGGGAGCTACACAGTTGCTCCTCAGGTATTTGTAGTATTCGTCTCACAACGCATCATTTTATGCGAACTGTGTTTACATTTCTGGCAAAAATTAAGATTGAATATTTTATAGGGTTTTTTTTTTTTGCACTCCTCACAATGCAATTATCCAGTGAGTAGCTGAGCTGTATGGACCAGGAATCCCCAACTCCCGGTCCAAACCGGCCTCAGCTTAGAGAGTGACAAGAATGCGGCACTCAGCCTCAGCTCCTGTGGATTAGGAAGGAGTAGAACAACGTTTCCACACGATTGCATTCCCTTGACCCTGGCTGGAACAGTGCGCACATCAGCCAATGACAGAATGGGGCCGGCCTGTGATGCTTTCTAGGTGGAACAGCCTAATGCTCACAAAACGAATAAATGGCCATGTGGACAAAGTACTAACAGCATCCATCAAAACTCGACTGGAAGCCTTGAGGATGGAGGGAAACTTGGGAGAAAAGAAAACTATTTTAAGTAGTTAAACAAAGACTCACTGTGCTCAGAAAGTGCTGCATGCAAATTTGCTGCCATGTTTCCTACATTACATTGGCACTTGAGACATCTTGAGGTCATGAAAGGCACCATATAAACGCAAGAACTTTCTTTCAAATTAAAAATTTAACCGCGAGCATTTCATAGGTTTGTTCCAGCCAAACTAAATTTGACTTAGTTGGAGCATATAGGAAGATTTAATGCTCTGGATACAGACTTGGATCAAGTGAGTTTTTTTTAAACAAAAAAAGTCTACCAACTGTGCTGTACGGCATTCCCAGGCTCCTTGGCCATTCTCACATGACTCACCACTTGACTTGCACATCCTGATCTGGCTCTGGCACTGGACGAGGGAGTGCAACGGTTGCTGCATTGTGTCTTCGGAGGTAGTTTTGTTTGAGCAGCCTGGGGAAGGCGGCGAAGGTGACGGCGTACTGGGCGCGCACTGTGTCTGGCAGCGCAGTTGCGTGAGAGACTGTGGCATCCCCTGGTAGTGACGGGTCGCACTCAGCAGGTCGTTCAGGATCTGCAGGATTGTGGTGATGTCCCGGCGGGGCCTTCCGGTGCTGTCCTGGCAGTTTGGATGCAAAGTGCCTGGTTCGGGAAAGGGGGTGGGGGGAGTGGGGGTGGGGGAGAAAAAAAAAAGTGAACAAATACTGACAGGAAGAGTTTCAAGCCACTATTATGCCACAAACCCACCAGAAGGGGAAACCAGAGCACTTCCTTCTGTTGCGACAGTGCAACCAATTAAATTATTTTAATGTCACAAGCAAACAGACACAAAAAGGGTGTCGAGAACAAATTTTCCAGATTCTACATACAATAAAAAAACCCACAAAAGCCCTATGACAGGAGAAAGAAGGGAATCAAAAAAAAGGAATACTAACAGGAATAGTTAAAGCCAAAACCTTTCCTTACAGCAGACCAAACATCTAGTTATTTTTCAAAATCAGTTTTTCCCATTTGACAACTCTAATGTATCTTTCCAGCTAAGGTGATTTGAACAAAATACACGAATGTTGAATTACCCGAGAACGTTCCGGAGAAAACCCCAGGAGCATGGTTGACAAAGCTCTCGATGATGGCACCTGGCTTTCTCGACTTGCTCGAAGTAGTTGGACTACTGCTTCTCGTACTGCAGTCACCCTGGAAAAAAGTAATTATTTAATGTCACTACAGCCAGTAGCAAAAATAAAAAGAAAAATGGAGAACTACAAAGGCACAGTCAGAATACAAATGGATCTTCTTTTGCTTTCTTCATCTTTTGTCCTTTCCCCCAGTTGTTTTGCAATCCATTTATTACAAATCAGTTCATCAAGTTTCATATACCTGGCATATTTACAAATCAACATGCTGAAGCAAATGATAAACTGGGAGTCATTATTTATGGATCATGCTTAATAATAATGGGTATGCAGCAATTTTGCATTTACAAGCAGCAAAAACTGTTTACTCTCCAACCCCTGCATCCAATTAAGCCAATGGATAGAACTTTGTGGGTTGCACTATCCATCACTGATATGCTACTGCCAAACAGGAAGCTGGGAGAACAGGGAGACTTGCAGATAAGCTGAGCGATGATGTGCGCTCCTTCTTTCTCCACAAGGGAAACGCTTCCTGCCCCGGCTCCATTGTATTGCTCTACCTAATCTGGCGCCTTTCGCCACTTTCAAACTGTCTGAAGTGTTCAATGGTTAATTGGGCCGATTAACAGGGCAGGCCCATGCTAATGCAAAACTATATATCACCAGTTAAATGTAACTGCGTTCACTCATGGACCCATCTGAGCTGGTCATTACAGCTAATCAGGGAAAGCACAGCGCTACAGTAAATTATCTTAATTTCAACTCCGTTAATGCTTTTGGCAGGCAGAGCATAAAGACAGATGACTATTCCCAAAAGACAGCCGGGAACCTGGCCATCAGCAATGAGATATGAATAAAACATTCTGCCATTCCCATTACATTTTGAAGCAAAGAGAACAACATTGGTTAATATTTTTAGCATGCCTTTAAAGTGCCCAAAAAAAGTGTAATAGCGATCATAACATGAGAGCTGTCCAGGCCTTGCAGAATATTACCAATTATTTGCTGCAGAAGTTCAAAAAGGGTCATGAAAGAAACAAACACTGCTGTATAGATTGCTTAAGGTGGGAGGTGGGGTGGGAAAGAAGTGAAGTAACATTTCGAAGTTCAGTAACAACGTTACTGGTTTTCCCCCAGGGACTTGATTTTCTCTGTTGAACTGACACTTATTTCCAAGGGAAAAAAAGCCAGCTCCCCCAGCCCCTGTCCTCCAACTTCCACATTCCTAATCTCTCCTGAAAGTTCAAGTTTATACTGCAATGCAGTTGGACAAACCATTTGACATGTGCTAGTGTCAGCAATCGACTGACCATATGGGACATCGTGGTGGAGCCTGATTCTAGCACACCCCATGTCCATGTATGCAAACTTCCAGCAGCCTTTTACCAGACAGACAAGACAGCAATGAGGGCTGGGAACTTTCATCCCTTCTCTGGCCCAGGGATGCGGAGGCTAATTTCGACCATCCCAACTGAGGTTAAGTTAAAGTTATGAAGTCAAATTTTGGGTGGACTATTAAAAACTTTGTTTTTGGACAGTTACAAGATGCACCTGTATTATATTGTGCAATACCACCAAGATCCATTAGCATACCTCAGTGCAAGATGAAGCAGCAATGTTGTGGCTGGTTGTTGACGTACTGGCCCCATGTGACCTGAACGATCCAGCGGTGACTGAAGGTGGGCGAGCTGTGCTAAAGCAGGTGGCTGCAGCTGCAGGGCTAGGGCTTGCCATCGCTTGCTGGCAGGCTGATATGTGGTTACAGTTTGAGGCTCCAACAGTTTGCCTGTGAAGTCCTTGAGCATTAGCAAAGCTGGGCGCTGCTGCCCCTCCACTGCTCTCCCGGCTGGCTATCACGTGCCTGTGCTGGAGCTGGCTGCCAACCTGCTGGGCTGCCAACTGGAGCTGAACAAACATCATATGATCTCCAACCCGCAGGGCGAGTGTCAAAGGTGACCGTCCCGACAGAAAGTCATTGACCTGAAGGGAAAGAGAGAATGAAGCATGCTTAAAAAAAAACTTTGATCTTACTTAAGGCACATTAACCCTTTCAGAGATGAAAGTAAATGAGTTATTGAGCTTAACGTAGAATGGAAGTCATTCAGCCAAGTTCTATCACATGTCATCACATCAGAAGATCTGAATTTTAATGAGCTTAAGTGGAATTATGTTTAACTGTTTTTTTTTTAAAAAAAGCAGAATTGGTATTTTTTTTTTTAAATGAAATTGTCTACACACAACGCAAGTCTAACTCAAATTCTTCTCTGTACAAATGCCAAATGAAAATAAGAACTCTACAAATGCGCAATAGAAAAGATAGGTACAGTAAGGCATAATCATGATTGTGCAGTGTAACGCATCAGGACAATACTAAATGCCGGAGTAACAAAAGGAATCCTACTGTAAAAAAAAGAGTCTGAAGACTACTTTAAAGTGGCAAACTTTTGCTTAGTTGAAGTAAACAACAGAATCATGGTCCATTGTAGCAAATGAATTACTTTACACCTGTTCTATGTAATAGTCAAAGATGATAAGTTAAACCTTAAATATTTATGCACCCTTTCTACATTACAATTTCCAGAGCTCACAGAAAACAAGATTTGGCACACATCTATTTAAATATTCAAGGTGTTCTTCCAGCACTTTCTTCCTAGTAGTGTTTTATCATTTAATCCTACATGGCAAGAACACACTTCAAAACAGAGAGAGAGAGGACTAAGTTATTGACAGCAGAATTCGACACATTTTGTTGGGAAGGGTCACTGCTTGCTACTGTTGAATATAATGTTCAGAAATCTCAACTTGGGAGGACTTTTAAAATTAGAATTTTTGATTCAATTTGTTCAACAGAAAATATTTCCTTTGGAGCATGTGATCTTTTCTCTGCCCCTCTCCTGAAGTTGGTGGCTCAATTCTGGGTTATTGCTCCATGGGCATGAGAGCTTCGTCGCTCTTTAAATGTCTTTGTCAGGCCACTTCATGGGAAAGAGATCCCAACTGAACTAAAGTGTCTTCAACTGATGTCTGTAATGGAACCCTCCCATAGAAGTCACTGGGCAGCAAGCAGGAACATGAAACATGTTGGTTTTTCTTCCCTTCCTAGCACAGGAGTGCTGGAATCCATGGTGACATGACAGAGACCACCTAACTTGGGTCTAAAACAGGCTGCTAGTGGAATTTTTTTTTGAACTAGACTTGTTACAATTTTGCTTTTAAAAAAAAGGTCAAAGTTGATGAGAATCTCTACCAACATAAAGTGGTAATAAAGCATGCTTATCTTTGCTTGATTTTCTGCTTGAGGGAGGCATCTATATAGACTGGTGTCTGACAAAGGCTTTATGTTCTTCCGTTCTCCAACATTTTGACAGTAATTAATCCTGTATACTTTTAATGTCAAAATCATCTGTGCTGCTGCTTAGCCTTTGCAGCCTGTACTCTAGGGAGTTAATAGGCATACATTGCTGGTCTATACATCTGCAACTGTGTCTATTTAAATTACCAACGGCTGGTTGCAGTGATCTTGCAACAGCTCAAAACTGCAGCACAGATTCAGATGTTGCGCCCGTTACGATTTTATATCCAGTTGTGTCTCCGTTTATTTATACCAGCTGTGTATATTTACAGTTCTCACTTGCTTGGAACCCCAAGTCACATGCAGTCAAGAAAATGGCTGGAAGAGGCAAACGTTGGGGAATACAAATTGGAAAAGGCTGAACGGTTTGTTCTGTGCCTGTTTCAATACAGCCTGTGCACCAGGGTGTTGAAAAGAACCAACAACCAAGAGATAATGCCAAATGGTTTTCTGTACACAAGATTCTTGCAGCTCTTCACTGCAATCATCGACATCTCCAGGAGCCCTCGGTCCTCTGCTTCCCCCACAACACTAAGCAATAACTCTATAAACTGCACTGGTGTACAGTTCATCCAACAGTTGCACTCCAGTATGGCTGTAGTTTAAGCTTCAATAACAACTACCAAGCTGGCGGGGAATCTAAAGAATTCCACTGTCTAACGGCAATTCATCTCCAACTCCTGAGCCCAGGCACCCGATTGTTAGGGAAACCAGATGGCCAAAGATTGGAAATATAATCCGCTTTGGCAGAGCAACCTTTCAACGTCTGTCAGTCATTCGAGACGGCGAGGCCCATCACAGGTGCACGCTGCCAACCTCCGTAGAGGTGAGACAACATTTCACAAGCAACCTCGTGGCACATTCTTTACATCTTTTGTGGCCGGAGACTAATGTGAATCGAAGGCCTGTTTTCAATATTTGGAAACGGAACAGTAATCTCTGGAAGACATTGGTCTGCATCCAAGAACTATTCTGAAAATATTAATTTTATTAGGAGGGGTGAAGTTGCAGAAATGGATACTGAAGATTTAATCTTTATTCAGAAAGATATCTTCTGGACAGTCTAATAAACAAGCCTTTTGCTCTGAGCTTGGCACTCAGATATTTCAGCCGAAGTTCCTTATGGCTGTGTTATTCACCCTTTCTCCACTTATTTAATTTAAATAAAAATGTAAGAAATATTTATTTTATACACTATTATCCTTTTGATGGAAAACCAAATCATGTGGTACAATGACAATCATATTAGGCCTATATATTAATATGGAGTTCACAATCAATTCAGCATTTGGCAGCACACTTACTCCGACAATCCTGAGGTTGCTCATATTTCCTTTTCACAAAAACATGCTAGGACAAGTCATACACTAGCAATGGGGAAGAGAAAACGTAGTCACAGTCTGATGGGTCTCAAAGCAGACTGCCCGTATATATAAGCACACACACTGCCTTAACCATATATGGCAATGGATTCAACCTCCTCAATGAACCTGAACAGCCCTACAGCAGATTCAGCCACTCGCTGATTCTGCTTCTCTTCTGGTTGCTGTGGTTTCTGCTTCAACAGCTAAAACCCCAAGTCATTCAAAACTTGCTCTATGCAATGCTGTAGGCAATTTACTTTTTTTTTTTAAAAAACTTTCAGACTCCTCCTATTCACAAGGCTAAGATAGGCTTTGGGGTGGGGGGGGGGGGGGGTGTCTCAGCTAAAACTGTATACTCTTAATTATTACAATCTATTCCCAATTAGGAACACACTGGCTGCATAAAAAGCAAGATTTGTTTTGTATGATGGGGACAGGATTGTTTTTTCACACACTCTTGGTTTTAGGAAATAAACAACTACTTCAATTGTTATAGTGAAAAGTTAGGATAAGAGCTGTAAAGTCACACGATCCATGAAAATTTGATCCACATGCCTGTGCAATGAGGTGAAATGTGTTTTTTTTTTAAAAACAGCCATGTTTCAAGGTTATACACAGCTTCAGCAAAAGCAACAAATCAATGCTTTCACCTGCTAATTTATTATGGTTAGACATCTACACATTTATACCCAAAGCTTTTTATCCACCAAAATACACTTGCAACTCAATGATGTTTAAGTATACATAGTAAACTTCTCCTTCACCAGAGTGTGCAAGTGAAGAAAAGTAGGGGATTGTTCGTGGGGGGGGCGGGTGGGTGGTGGTGGTGAGAGGGGCTATTTTGAAATAAAAGATCAAAGCAAACTTAAGCCTAGTTCATTCTCCCCTCCTGCATTCCTTCAGCCAGTGCATGTCAATCAGAGCCATATATCTGCTTCCTCACTTTAAAAGGAAAAATAATTTATCAAAACATCATTGGTTTGGATGTAATGGCAAAGGCAATTGTTAATTGGCCCCTTGCCAAATGCTGGTTTGTATGTGGCTATTTTTCACTATTATTATACCATGATTTGATTGTGGTTCATAGCAATACTTTTTCAAACATACATAGACTATCCAATAGTAACCTCAGTGGTTAATATCAAAATGCTAATGTCTTTTCTGGGTGAATTCTTTCCATTCTTATGGTGTTACAGATTTTCCATACATATAACCATAGGATTAAATTCAGAAAAACAGAGCAAACCCTGTCCCACCTTCACATTGGCTATTTTAGAAGGTAAAATCTGACACTGAGTTACATCAAAGCACTGCATAACATAAGATCCCAGGTCAGCCCTGGTCTGCACTGTTACATTTATCTTAGCCTGGGCAGTGGTGGGACCTCCTAAAAATGGGTGCAGCAGTCCAGGCTATAACAACTGTGATGCAGCAAATCCTTCCAAGTACGTATTAGATGGGACCTTTGGTGAGGCTTCTAATAGTAGAATCAGTCAGCAACACTCAGTTCTGGCTCACCTATGAAGAATAGCCAATACTGCCCATGAAAACATAAGCTAGCGTGAATCAAAGTTTTCAGGAAATAAGTGGCAGGTAAGAAAGTAAGATCAAATAGATTGGGAGAGGGCGGGCAGGAGGAAAGAAAATGTGAATCTAAAATCCCAGATAGATAGATACATAGATATGTGCCAGCTTTAAAATTTCATAAAAGCAATGTGAAACTGACAGCTAAGCCTTCAAAGTGGGACAACCCAACAAAATAAAGGGAGTTGAATACTCCTTGTACTCAGATTTAGTGGAATGAGGAATGTCATTTCAAAAAAAAAGTGTCAGCCCCAGTGACATTGAATGGGTGGTTAATGCCCTGTAGTTCAGCTCAATGAGAATGAGGAGGGGGTGGGGTTAGTCTTTACAGCAGAGAGTTAGGAGCCTGGGGACAGATTAAGGCACAGCACAAAGAACAGTTGCTTTTATTTCCAGCCAGCAGATAAAGGTGAAGATTGTCTTTCTACCCGCACAATAACCCAACCCCACCCCCATAAAATCAATGATTTACTCAGTGATGTATTGAGGAGGTTGAATGAGGAAACTAGGAGTACCTTTAAAAAAGTGTGGAAAAAAAGTGTCATTTTCCTAGTTCTCAACTACACAAAAAGGGATGACAAATTATGCCACCAAATTCAGTTTTAGATTTAGGGGCTTGATAAACAAATGAAAATGTTAAAAAAAAGCTAGTGTTAAAGGAAGTACTCATGTCTGGTCCAAGTGCTATCAGGAAGCTAAAAGTTTGAATGAGTTTAAACTGTTTCACCACCTACTGACGCCCTTGTGCAATGACACTATCTCTCTGGAATGTCAGAAATAGAAATCACATTAGTCAAACTGATCTGACGTTACACTGATCTCTAGCCTCTAGATCCAGAAATGAAAGTCTTTGGAAAGCAAGGTAAAATAATTCAAATGGTATCTTGCTGTGGAACTGGTACATGACAAGTACTCATGAATTTTACTGCAAACACCTGGGCATCTTTTTTTCTTAAATGCAAAAGGTTAAATTTTAAAGTGCATTATTTGCATTAAACATGCTTTATACAGTCTAGAAATGACTAACAGATCTGTAGGCATCACAATCAATGAAAAACAGTACCCTTGTTCAGAGGTTAACTTTCCTCCTATTTTAGGAACAAAATGTAAAACTGAAGCCTTCTCTTTGTGCTCTGCTGAAATAAGCACTGATTGAAGTGGAAGTGTCTCCATTTGCCATTCAGAATGTTTAATTCCACTTCCAAGTTTGTGATGAGCTGCAGAACCCGAGTGGCCTGACCTTAACTAAACACGCAGAGTACAGAGATGTGATACAACCTCATCGCTCATCCAGTCCCTACAAATCAAATAATAAATCTCATCCCATCTGCTCAATGGAGGGGCCTCTGGAATTTGCAGCTCTTGGCCTCTCTCTCTCTTCCCCCTTCCCCCTCAGTAGGGGAGGAAGCCTACTTAGAATTCTAAGCATGCTGCTAAAATCAAGTACCCTGGAACGTATTGATCAAGTAACATAGACCTATACAAATCCTAGGCCAGTATGATGCAGGCTGATAAGGAACACAGTCTAACCTCCCCCTGCATCCTTGAAAGCCATCTTGGCTTTTTCAACCTACCAGCTGCCAAAGACTAACTGAAGGCTCTTTGAAATTTAAGATGCAGACTTGACCCTCCTGTGCTTTTCCATTTTCTTTGAAAAAGCCAAGCAGTAACAATACACACACAAAAATGCACCATATGTAACTGCAGTCACGATGCAACCATTAGTTACCAGGTTAGTTAAGCCAACAATCAGCTTTTAATTGGAAGCAGGCCCACACTAAAGCTTCTTTTCCTTATTCAAGGACACGAGAGCTTTCACTGCTGGCTAATGTTGCGGCTGGGAACAAAACCTTTTTGTGACATGGATTGCTAGCATAGGGTTATTCCAACTATGCAAAAACTTCTGCTGAAGATACACCAGTATGAACAATCACTATTTCTATCCACACTATTCTATCTGCTATGCAAGTGACACAAAGAAATGTTGGTTGCAAAATAGCAAATGCATTTGCCACAGTAGCCACTAAAACATGAAGGACACATTTAGAGCTCAGGTTCTGTGTGCTGGCATGTTTTCCATTGCAAGATCTCCACTGCAGTCCTGGTTTCATCTTATTTTGACTGTAAATTGTTCCAGTAGTAATCAAATTGAAAGAAAAGCTGAAAAGCATATATTTGCAACCACAAAGTGACAAGTCTGCTAAAGTACAGCCATCTGAAAACTCACTGCTGACAGATCCATTTATAGAGGTCCCCACAGTTCACAGAAACTCATTTGCAGCCACTGTATTGCAGCACCCATCGGTATGTAACTGCTCAACACCCAAGACTGTCTCAGCTCCAAATATTAGTGTATTTTCCCTCGGTATGCTCTTAAATTGCAAACCGTATTAGTCTTTTTTCCACCATGCAATACATTAGCCACAAGGAGATAGCTGCCGTAAAGTGGCATCTATATTAAAATAACACGCTTAAATTAAGAACTAAGTCATATCATTTATTCATAAATACACAACCAACCTTTTTTTTTTAAAGAAAAAGAGCCATTTTCCTAATCTGGGTCGATAAAACGCTGTTCTTATTTCAAAATATTTTCTTGGAATTCAAATGCTGAACCCAGTTTCCAGCCACATTCACAATAAAAACCACAACCACAGGCCAGTGCTAATTGGATCTCGAAGGTGGTCCCCTGCAATCTAATCAGCCACGACTCAACCCACTTCACTCACAAAAGAGGCGCAGTATCAAACTTTCAGGCGTCATGATTGCAGATTCTCCATCCGCCTTAGATGTAAACCCATCAGGCATGTAGACTCGCCCCCGCATGAAAACAAAGAATTTCACAGGCACCTCTCTCGCCACCATATATAGGTACCTCAAGAGGTCTAAAAATGTATCGCTACAAAAGCCCTTCAGCTGCCCGAATACAATGCCACCATTTCAATGGCTTCTGCAAGAGCCTTAAAAAGGAGTGAATGGGCTTTTTGGGCTTGCTTAATGTTAATTCAATTAAAATTTATGGCATTCATGATGCATTAAAATGCATGGTTTACATGTGCAAGGTGGAGTGAATAATATTAAAATAACAAAAGACGCTCAAAATTTGGCTCTATTCTATAGAACACACTAATTAGTAATTGAAGCAAAGCTGGTGCTTCCAATGACCTAGCCTTAACTGGAGGATCAGAAGCAAAATAAGGCTCCTACATAAAGAACAACAGTATATGACAGTAGGTCCTCCTTTCTGCTGTGCTCTTTCAGTTTGACACAATTTTAACTAGGTCAGGACTTCAGTATTCATTTTAAAGCCGCCTTTGTATTTAAACATTGTCTAAAGAAGCATTGCTGAATCCCTCAGTTTGTGTTGCTGCTATTCCAACAATGGCCATTTCAGAGATATGAAAATCAGTATTTGGTGTATATGTATGTTTGCCTCTTTTTAACCTTGCATCACAGTGAGCAATTTAAAATGCAGCATCTCTTTTTAAATGCCACGATTCAGCTGAGTGCTCTATTCCCTGGCCATCATTAGCTGAAGAAAGAAAAGAATTGCAGCCCACATACCAGCACAAACTCATTTTTCATTCATACTCTAGCTGCTAAAAATAATCCTTACCATGGACACATTAAGAGGGGAGACAAAAATGAAAATCTTGTGTTACTTGAAAAGGCCAGAGACTGGATATAAAAACCATATCCTTGAGTCTAATTAAATGAATGCTGTGTGCAAACAGGATCTTCCTACAGGTAGAAGTATTCCTTGATTAAGCTCTGCATTTAGCAATGCCTTAACCTGAATTTCAATTTAAAAGGGAATATTTTCTAAAACTAATTGCAAGATCAATTTTTTTTCAAGAATAAAAAGCTATTTTAAATGCTTATATAATTACAGTCTGTTGTATATGTAATGAATTCTGTCTGATGCTTTAAAAAAGATTCATTGCATATACAACAGCTTGAATTTATATAAAACCGTTAGTGTAGCAGAATATCCCAAATACAGCTCACAGGAGGAGTGTTAGCAAACAAAATTTGACACTGAACCTTGTAAGGAAATAGTCAGACTGGAAGCCTAGTCAGAGGTCAACCTGAAGGAGTGTCTTAAAGGGGGAAGAGAGAGGTGGAGAGATTTAGGGAGAGAATTCCTGAGTTTAGGGCCTAGGCAGCTGAAATGCTTTCAGCAGTCAATGGTGGAACGATTAATATTGAGATATGCAAGAATAGGAGTAGAGATCTTGGAGGATTGTAGAGCTGGAGGAGGTTATAGATGAGGAGGAGGTGGTTATAGATGATGATGAGGAGTAGTAATCCCACCCAGTTGGATGTTAGAGGACGAGGAGTGGTCAAATATGTCAAATTCATATAAATATGACTACAATGGTCAAGGAGCAGCATTATTCATTTTTATTTCTAAACAAATGGTACAAAGTCTTTGTAGTGAAGGTACCAAACATTTTGTTATTACACAGGATATACAGCACAGCATGAAGTCATTAGGCCCAAACAGCCTATGCCAGCATTTATGCTCAACTCATGCCTTCTACCATCTTCACTCATCTAAATCTATCATAAGCCTCTAAAACTTTCTCCACATATATCTATACTAGAGCATCAAGGGATACAGAGCTAAGATGGATAAATGAAGTTAAGTTACAGATCAGCTCTGATCCAACTGAAGGATTGGGCAGGTTCAAGGGGCCTACGTCTCTTCCTACTTATATCGTAAAAGTGCATGGAAAATTGCCTAGGACCAAAAACTTACTTTTCATTTTTTAAAAGAAAAGAAAAACAAGATTGCCTGCTTAAACCTTTTGGCCAAATAATGGGAAATAGATTTTTCATTTTTTAAAAAAATGTTCCATTTTAAAAATTAGTTGGCTGATCAGAAACATTGATCAAGCATTTGGTTTGAAAACCACTCCCCTAAAACCTCAAACTAACACAGTGTGCGCTGTTACTTAGTATACTGGCTTCTCCGCAGTGGAGGTAGCACCAGGGCAACTATTAAGCTTTGTTTGACCAGCTTTCAAAATAGTCCAGCACTCAGCAGAATGGTCTTCCGGTCAACTGCATTCTAGAGGAAGAGATATAAATGAAAAAAAATAAACAACTTCTGAGGGTGATGGGGGGAGGGAAATGGGTTCAGCTTAGTGAGGCAAGAGATTTGCTTGCATTGTAGCTTTACAGGATTGTGTATTTTTTTTTTAAATCAGGTTTTAAATTACAAAAATCTCCCCAGACCAGCCATGTACTAAATTTCAAGAACTAGTTTAATTTCAAGAACTGGACTTTTGCACTAACAAAATTGCAGATGAACAAGATTGTGTGTAATTGGGTACTTACAGACTGTATAAATCGCTCAGCATTCAGAAAAGCTGTGACATTAACATACACTTTAAATTGATGCCCCCACCCACTTTAAAATTGAGCCCCCCTCCCCCCCCCAAGTCAAAGGCATTGAAGTGTGACTGAACTTGAACGATTGATCACCTAACTTTTCCTCATTTGTAACTGAACTAGATTCCATTTCTTGATTAAAGAGACAAAGGCTGCTGGTGTACATGGCAGATCAAAACAACCCAAATTCTGTTTGCACCATAAATTGCATGGATTTGGCTAGGCAAAGACCACTAATCCAAAGAAGTGTCAAATCATATTGAAAGCTGGTGAAAATTTTAAATACATCTATTGGCAAATGCTGTAACTAGCAATAATACTGGAGCAAGCCAGTATTATCCTTTGTATGAGGTGATTATTTTCCCCCCCATTCAGTTTTAAAGTAGGCGCACTTGTTAGCTTATTCCACATATGTTTGACAACAAAGTGTGTGTTTTGGCAACTGTGACGCAGCTATAACCTACGTCATTGTTATGCCTCTGCTATTCTGGATTACAAATTTCCAGGATGTCTGTCCTTCCCTAAGGGGGAGGGGGAGGAGTGGGAGGAGAAATCATCAGCTTGCAATAAATGGAATTCTACCAGGAATTTAAATGTTCTTTGAATCGAAGATCCATGAAATGCAAGAACAAGCTGTGATGCCAAGATTGGCTGGTGGTAGGACAGCTACTACACACACAAACCTGATTAAAAAAGGATCATGATCAAGGTGGAATAATAGGCCCAGTTAAGATGTACAATAAGTATATCAAGAGGTCACTTCATACTGACGGCCCTAGAACAATGCTATTTTGAGTGGATATTATTCATGCAATCATTAAGACAATGTGGTGCAGTTGCTGATAACAGTTTGACTACAAGAAATGTACTTCCTCCACCCCCATTCCATCAGCCTGACTTGGCCAATCGATCTCAAAGAATGCAGGATTTCCAGTTTAAAAATACATGCTCCCCAGGAAACCAAGGAAATATGCTTATCTATATGCCAGACCAGTCTGAGCAGAGTTTCAGGAGGGATTAAGCTCATTGTATTGGTTACAGGAACAATGAGACATTAATTTATACATTCATATTAAAAAAGCTACTTTTTCAATGAATACTGTCAAGCTCAAATGATTAAACAAGCACTTTCAGCTTTATATGTTCCCTGTAACCAATGAGCAAAATATATGAATGAACATTTAAGATTAAGACAGTGACTGGCCGGGTTTAAGATTTCTCACATATAATCAACTAGCCTCCGAGACCCTCATTACCTGTATAAATAAAACATTACAACTGATTCAGAGGATGTTAAAAAGTCATTGGTGTGTGACTCAATCTGATACTAACTGTACACTAATTAAAATTAAAATACGGTCTAGCTGTTCATAAAAATCAACCGTGGGTCCCCAAATGTGTTACCATGCATTGCTACATTCTTGTTAACCCTGATACGGAACAATTGCATTAAGAGCAATGTACAGTAGCTGAAATACACCCTTTGTGTCTCCTCGATCTACATTGTGTGATTTGGATGTTCAGTTCGAGTTTAGCTAGTTTTTGTTGTTGTTGCTGCAAGCAATGCAGTGTGTGTGAGAGAGAGAGAGAGAGAGGTTAAGGTTGTTGCCTAAGAGTTAACTGTGTGGCGTTTTGTTGGCTTCAGATCCGGTCTTTTACCCACCGGGAGACAAAGGGGCGGCTTAAGCAGCCAAGAGATGTCGCAGACGCTTTCGGCCGTCTGACAGAGCGAGCCGTCTGGGTTGCAAGCGAGTATGAGCTGCGCGGCGTCACGAACCCACACCCCTCCCCATCAGCGGTTTGTCCATTTAAACCATACATGACTTCAAAGGAAATGCATGAGCGTCATCCGAGCCAAGCAGGAAGCCTTAAAGGAGCAGCAGCCCCGCAAAGTTAAGCGTCGCACTGAATCCGGTGCTGTCCCTGTATTATCAAGTTTAAAAGGCTCCCGGTGGTCACACTTCAATCAGAGTGGCCGGCCAAAAAAAGTTATCTACAGTTAACCACTGAAACCAGTCGGAACCTTCCAAAAAAGAAAGTCACATTCATTGGTAACCGAGACAAGGAGAATTATTTAGCAGTTCCAGTTTATCCGGGAGAACAATGGTGGTAATTAGGATTTTTCTTTTTTTAAAAAAAATGTACGGAGCTCGTCAATTTAAAAAAAAGGTGAAAGGTGAATTCCACGGTTCAGAAAATCTCGTTGAAAAAAAAGGGAGAAGCTTTTCACTATTGGGTCACGCTACAGGAGGAGGTCTGCATGTCGTCACTAGAGGGAGGGGTTTGGGTCTGAACAATATTCTCTGTGTAGATTAAACACTGAACTGTCGCCAAGGAACTCCCAAGTGTTGCATGAAACACGCACGCCCTGAACAATACAAAGGGACAAGAGGCTTGGAGGCTCCGGACTTTTTGAAGAGGGGCGTTGTAAAACATTCAGACCACTGGAGCCGGATCCGAGAGGCTTCACACAGTGGAATTAGCCATGAAGAATCGCGATTGATATAAAAATGTAGTGCAACACCAATAAATAACTGACGAAATATAAATTATTCCACAACAGTGTTATGGTAACATGCAAGCATAATTTTAATAAACGCATTTTTTAAAAAAAATGTGTGAATCTGCGTTATGAAACACGAATCCATCTATAAATAATATATATTTTGGCATCTTCAAGGTCCAAATTAGCACTGCAACAGAAATAGAACTTCGGCACTATGGCAAATTTGCATTTAATTGTCAAACAATTTAATATGTATTCAATATATTACGCATAACCATCAGCTGACTTTCTTATCGTGTTGCATTGGCTGTGTTACCGGCTTTAAACCTTACCTGAGTTTCCGTTAAGCTTTCCAAAGCTTGCATTACTGACTGCTCCGGACGAGAAGCTTGAGACTTGCGGAGACAAAAAGGAAGATTAATACAATTAATAGCACAAATCTCTTCACACACAAAAAAATGAGACGGCAGACAGTGAATGCATCGATATTCAATAAACCAGATCAGACGTCGAGCTTACCATGAGTCCAGCCTCTACGGTAGGGACAAGGGTTAGTTTGCTTCCTTCTGCTATTCCGTGGTCCTGTAGCTTTCCGGAATTTAAACGCCTAATAGGAAAGTTAAAAAGCACAGGATACAATCTAAAGCTCAGAAATCCACCTCCATGGAACGATCACTTAATTGCATAAACACAGCAAAATGGCACGAGCTTCGCCAATGAGTTCAAAAGTACATGCTAATGGAAAGTTTACATTGCTTACTACCATTAACTAACAAAGTAACACTGGATTATGAATGACGACTGCTTGGCGCATAAACCGGTCGTAGGAATTCGGATTGGGGTTTGGTGGGCTTGCTTCAGAACAAAGGGGTGTACGTACGTTTCTTTGTGCAAGAGGACTAGACGCTCCTTGGCAACCTTCAAACGCTGTGATAACCTCCTTTTGAGTCCTTCTACTGTCTCGTCTACTGGAACAGAAAGATCATACTGGGCTCCGGTCGTCGTATTGATGACTACACGCATTGAAGGCTCGTTTTGATGGGCCTCGCAAGTTGGGGCTCGGCTGCAGCTCCTGGTGCTTGTATGGTCCATTCGATTACCTTTGATCGGTCTTTGAGTCACAAAAGAGTCCCTCAGACACTTAAAGGAATCATGCAACAATATTGTGCGTGCTAGAGAATGTGGATTAATTAAAAAAAAATCCCAACGCTCTCTGCTGAAAGATTAACCAAAGGGTGCGATTCTATCTGTTTGGGTTTCTCCGTGTGAGGTTTCCTTTTGTCTTCGAAAGGTCTCTCAGACAAGGGTTAAAAAAAAAGGATAAAAAAAAAGCACAAGCGATTTGCCCAGAGCTTCTAGACCGTGCCTCTCTCAGCCCCTGCCGACTGCCTACGAGCCTGACTCCACCGCGATCCCCGGGAGAATAATCCTCATAGAAACGTCTGCAACAAAGAAAACACAGCGTCAGCCAATCAGCGCCTCCCCGCCGCCTCAGCCTCCCCCAAAAGTATCCACCTGTTCCCCGGCAGCGGCCAATCGGCCGCCACTCCATTGTGACGTCACGCCAGAGGCAGGCCGCCCACTCGTCAGTTTCGACCATTCAAAAAAGACTGCGACGCCTGCCACGTGACAGTAGGCTCCCGCCCTCCTCCTCAACCCCCCCCCCCCCCCCCCCCAACACACACACACACACACACAGACTGTACCTGAATTGAAATTCGCAATGAATCGAGAAACAAAGCTGATGTTCGGAGAGCTGCAAGCGCTCACTCCCAAATCTTTTTGAACTCCACTGGGGGGGGGGGGGGGGGGAGGAAACGTTTACCCCCCCCCCCCCAAAAAAAAAGCCAGCACTATTGAGGATAGCGCCCTCCACCTACCCAGCCACCCACACACCCTCACACACAGGTTGCAATGAGGCACCGACTGTTAGAAATCTCGATTTTCCATTTATTGAATCACAATAACCACGCACGCATTGTGCTTGAGAATGAATCAAACGTGCCTTGCCCGTCCCCCATAGGGAGCCAAGCAAATGCATTTGCAGCCGGAATACTTCAGCAATAAAACTTCATCCGTGCAATTCTCATCGACAACGTTTGACCAGGGAAATAACAAATATATATATATAATATATTTTTTGGTCTCTTAATTAGCTGCATGATTTCACATGCAGCAAGAAAGCTTACGGACCCGAGCTAAATAATTTGCAAGCCGAGAGTGTATTTGTCCGGCATGTTGCCGCTTCAGACAAAAACAAAACGCTGAATTCAAATTAGACTTTATTCTAATGTAATTTGAGCGACTTTAGTTTGGAAGCCCTTTTATTTAAATACGAGTCCATTCCTGTAAGCTAACATTAAACAGCCGGAATACTCCCAACGTAGAGACCCCAGCTTCGGAGGTATAGCACGGCAGTCATTATAATTTGTGCTAAAGCCCAAACTATTATTCGAGTTATTATTTCTCGGTGCATCAGCACCATAAAGGTACTGATGAAAACCTCCGTCGTTTGCTGTAGCACTGGGCTGTTATCTAACAGAAGCACCACCAACTCTCAGTCCACGAGCAACAACGCGACCTCCTGACAAACTGTGGTACTACTTCACTGAAACAAACAACGATTGATATATATTGAGTGACCTAATCAAATGACAATGCCTCAAACTTTCAAACAGTTCGTGCTGGAAGAAACATCCGTTTGCGGACCTAGACAACAGAAACACGTAGATTTGGTCTAACAAAATAGTACGGGGGGGGGGGGGGGTGGGAGAGTGCACTCACACAACAGTAAACGGTGCAGTTAGAACAGCGAAACTGGAAGCCATCCCATTCAGAATCCACACATTACACTCAGTAAAACATTACATACGATGTCCTTTTATACATTAGATTGAACGAACAGATCGGCTTTTCTGAATACAGTGTTTCTACAGTGTCAATGAAATTAGAATCATTTATTTTTGTGCAGTGAAACTTATACACTGTACAGGGTTTTTTTTTGCATTAACGTCCTCAATGGTTGTTTAAGTCTTTTACTAATTAACGATTTTGCTAGATCTTTTCTTCACGCGACTGAGGTGACCTATCAGTTATGGAGGCACAACAATTTAATTACTTACCTGTTTTAATTAAATCGCGCTTGTTCTGAGCGGTAACCTCACTTCATAAATAGACTCCTTGAGTTAGGGGTACAAATTGTAAATCCCTTTAAGGTCGGGCAGATCGCTATCCTCCTGAAGTTGCTGCTTTAAGTGGTTGGCTCAGGATTTTGTCTTGGTATTTAAAGAGATAGACGTGACGCCGACGCCCGGGTGTGGTGGGAGTCTGAAAGTGCAGGAAATGTTTGGTAGAGATCAGCAACAAAGGCGGAGCCACAATACCCCGCTGACATCATCAGCAATAGCAACCACCGCTGTTTCAGTTTTAGAAATCACCGGGCGAAAGACATTCTCTGGTGGATCGCGCGACCCCCTGCTCGATCAGACCAAGCCTGAAGCTTTCGCCTCCTTTGAATCGGTCCACGCAATTAAGGGCAACTTTACAACGAGCTGGCTAGCGACTGGCAGCACCGAGGGCACAATCTTGGCACAGAACATAGTTACGCGATTACGTTCTTAGGTGGTGTCATAACCAACTGTTTCTAACATCAATCCGACCTGGGACGTTAGTAACGCACCTCTAGGGTTTGTGCTGTGCGCGTCATGAAGTGTACATTCCCAAATAAAAAGTCATTTGCAATTAAACAGTGGCGTTACAGAGACATCTGCTTTTGTTCGCCCGCTCTTTCCGATAAAAGTATTTAATATTGAATAAGCGTTACTGCCTGCCGGCAATTCTAATAATCAAATACATCTAGTGCTCTATTCTAAATCGAAAGCAGGATTAATCCCACAGGTTTAGATGGGAGTACAGATCAATAATGTTTATTAGCCTTTAATACTATGACAAACACAGATTTATTGAATCATCTCTGATTTGCATAATATACTCGAGCAAGGAGCTGGAAGCATTTTCGTGCACATTCAGTTGATGCTCTCACAACAGTACATTAATAATTTGTCTCAGGGTTGGTCAAAATAACTTTCTCTGTGACTCACAGTTACTGTCATTTTAAAGTCAGCACTTTGGGGAATGACTTGAGCGGAGAAGGCGTTCCTGTTACTGGCAGTAATGTCTCACACAGGAACACATTTTTCACATTATAATATCACTGCACTGTTTTTACTAGAGAGCTGCTTTTGGACGAAGCTTTTAAGCTATGGGTTCGCCTGTAAAATCTGTACACTGGATATAGTTTAAGGTAGAAAAGCATTCGGGGCAGGAGGGGAGGACTTTAGCTGGTGCATAACACAGCAGTTTGCTTTATTAAACAAATGGTGCTTGAATCAAAAGTAAAATAAATAATTATAGTAAGAACAAGGCAACTTAATTACTCCTGTTAGGGCAGCCCAAGAGACATGTTCCTGGAGATTTTATTTTGGAAAGGTTGATAAATACCATTCTCCTCTGGTTAGAAGGTTATCCCTGGGATTGTCTGGCTGGTACAGGATGAGAGGGTGTCAGCTATTAGGCTGCCGTCCTTGGTGCTTCAACATGTGTTTTGCCTGAGCACTTGGGGTGAAAGGGGGGCTGCTCGTATTGATTTGGTGGGAGTTCCTGTTAGTAGGCCAAGAAAAAAATCACAGTTGAAGCCAAACTCTGACTCTATAAACATTTAACTGGATACCGAGCACATAGTGTGCCCAATGGATCACCAGCTGCCAGCTCGGCACTGAGTCACAGCCAGCTGCCCCCTGCAATTCCACGGGCACTGATGCAGACACAGTAATGTCTCTGGCGTGAAATGCAGAGCCACAGGATGTGACAAATCTGGGGAAATGCTGTCCCTCTGCAACAACCTGCTGAACTGGTTTGTGAAGGAGGGCACACTGACATAGAGCAGCAGTTTTTGGACAAGACAGCCTTGATGAATGTCACCATTCAGAAGAGCTTTTCATCAATGGGGAGTTGGTCAAGGTGTGCATATTTTTTTGGGGGGGCATGGTTGCCACTCAATTCCATGCCGACCCTTCCCACTCCCCCTTATTCAAATCCTGTGTGATCAGGACTGTGGTACCTTATTCTTCCTTGACCCCACTCAATCTCCCCATGGCCTGCAGCACAGTCAAACACTCCTACTCCCCCACCTCTCATTTTGCCCACTTCCATTTTGAATGATTGCTGTTCTATTTGTCCCAACATAGCAGGAACTTATCCAGGAAGTGCATCTCCTCCTATGGTCATCTCAGATAGACTCCCCCACTACCGCCCACAACCACCCCCCCCCACCGCACCCCCCCCACCTCCCCCACCCCCCCCCCCCCCCCCCCCCCCCCCCCCCCCCCCCCCCCCCCCCCCCCCCCCCCCCCCCCACCACCACCACCACCACCAAATCTGCATCTTTGATCTCCTCGTATTGGTCAGATATTTGCAAGTCCCCTAGCACACTGTGATTCTGCATTGCAGAGTTGCTGCAGGATTTAACCTAGTGGGAAGGGATAAAAATCAGGAATGGGAGAGATGGGACAATCAACAACAGGAGATGGACAAGAGATAATCATCCTTAAATAGTAAACCTCGTCGCTTATAAATAAGTCTTGTGTCCCTAGTCCCATGAGAACTCTGTATTTAGAAGTTTGTTATAAAAGCCAACTGTATTCCTTATGAAAACAAAAATACCTGGAAAAACCCAGCAGGTCTGACAGCATCTGCGGAGAGGAATACAGGTAACGTTTTGAGTCCGTATGACTCTTCAACAGAACTAAGGAAAAATAGAAAAGGGTTGAAATGATTAGTGTATTCCTTATGAGTCTCTGCCGGCGTTCCTTGCACATTTCCTATTGTCAATTCTTATATTTCTCCCACTCTTGATTCTGCTAATACCTCTCTAACATATGATTCTGCCCTGCCTTCTGTTTTGCTGTTAATCCTGATCATGATTCTCTTGTTCCTATGTCCATTACCGGAGGAGCCTGACACCACCCTTGTGCCTTGCCCCCTTTTGCCTCTGGTCCTCTGCTGCTGGGTGCTGGCCTCTGATGTTTGACTGCTGAAAGCCGGCTGCTGCTGAGGTCTGCCTGGATCTTTGTGGCTGTCTGGCTTCTGGTAGTTGGCTGGCTACAAAGCTGGCTGACTGTTCCAGGTCTCTGTTTCCTGTTCTGCTACTGGGAGCTCCAGTTCCTACCCTGCTGCGTTAGTCTATTCATTTCCTTTCTCAACAGCTGTTGCAAGTTCATAAGTCAGATACCCTTCTCTAAACGTGTGCTGCTTTCAGAGCTAAACTCATATGGTTCATTTTAAGAATGGATAAGCCTGGCTGCCAGTGCCTCTGGGCCCAGTGACAGTGGAATCCCAGTAGCAATGTAGTTTGTGTTTGTGCATGGCACATACTAGTTAATTTGTCCACGCACCAGGCACTTGGCAGCTGGTTCCACAGTTAAATACCAAAGCATGGTGTATTTACACCCCGAAACCCAGCCTATGATATATAAAATCAGCATGATATGAATATAGTGACTCCTTCATGGCAACACAAATATGTAAAGCCAGCACAGTCCTAGAAACTGGATAAACCTGCTGCAGAATCTACATGCACCAGTTAACTGTGATTAACACTGGTTCCAGCACTCATCCTTGAAGGGCCCCACCAAAGGAATTTGGTCCGGGTTGGCACAAAAATTGCCCTTAAGGTGCTACAGAGTCCTGTCTAAATGCTATCATGTGATGACATTATCAGTAAACATGATTCCAAATTTATGCCCTCAAAACCCAGTTTTATCTCTCCGTCACTTCCATTAATTTCATGACTGTGTCATGACAGCAGATCACAGCCTCGAATTACTTACAAGCATATTGGACATTTTTAAGGAAGATGTTTTTTTTTAAAAGACCTACAAGCAAAAATTGGCTCAGAATGTAAAGCAATCACTTGTTGGAAAATTTCTATGTGGATTACACTTGACTGACTAGTCCAGAGAGAATGGAATGTTGCACCTAAAAAGGTGTCAATGCCTATTACAGACAGAAACACTTCAAAAGAGATATGCAATGCAAAAGGCTAAACTCTAATTTCCTGTGGTTGCAGGGACAATGAAGACAGATTACCAGTTCAGCAGAAACCATGCCCTGTTGAATTATATCCCAGAATATGGACATGATCTGAGCTGAAAGAAAACAGATTCTGGGCGAAAGACATGTTTGTTTTTTCCCTGCCAGGAATACACAAGAAAAGGCGTTAATGCAGCTGCAAACCTGGTCTGTGTGTGTTAGTTCTGGTGTTCTAGTTTTGGTGTGCTGTGAAGGTCACAGCTGAAGAACATCAACTAAGCATCCCTGAAACTTCCAGGTAAAAGGAAGTCTCTCTCTCTGTTGTTGGAGGCAAGTCACAAGTCAGCAAAGCCACAGTCAAAAAGGAAACAGGACAACTCCTTCAGCTAACCAGCAGAAAAAAATGTCTCCAAACCAACTGCACAACTGCCAAAGTCATCTCTACCAGAATCACCCAACTTTACGGCCGCAACGTTTCATCATCTAGTCCTCATGAACAAGCCAAAGACTGATGCATTTATTTTCTTTAACTTTTACTTTTGGACTCAACTTATCATTTCTAATCTGTGTGTATGTGTATTACTTTCTATTATTCTTTCTCAGGTTTTTAGTGACTAAAAAACTTACTCTTTCTTTGATTCAAGAAAGCCTGGTTAAATTAGCTCCTTCTAAAACATAAATACATTTGGACTAGAAAAAGGTATGCACAAGGGATGGAATCCTTTTTAAATTAATGTTGTTGCAACCGCCCAAGGGGGTTGAATAAAGAAGGGGAGTCAGTTCATCACTTCTCACCCGGGAGCATAACAATGTAGGGTATCATGTCCGGGATCATAACAAATTGGGGGATTCTGCCTGGAGGTCAGTTGTAACAACTATTACTGTGCTTTTGGTTTCCAATGCCAAGTTGTGCACGAGCCAAAACTTAGTTAACACTAGCAAGACCAAAGTTAGTGGTCCGGATTATGCTGTAACAATAACAGCAATGCTAATAATGCAGCTATTATTATAGGATAAATCTGACAGCAACATCTGGCATCAGCAAAAGTGCTGTTAAATGCAGAAATCCAAAGGTTGCTGTCAGAGATATCTCATTCCTGCACAGGGTGCACTATTGCAGTCTTTGCTAATAGGCCAGGTGCTGAAATCCTGGTAATGGCATGGGTTTCGGACACTTAATCACTGGTTCTACAATAACAACTGAAAAGTTTAGTGCTGGTGCATTTAGGTGTAAGGGAGTTTTTAATGGCATAATAAGTGCAAATAGTTACTGAGCATAGGGGTGAATTGTAGCTATTCAGAGTGGCAGATAGTGGAAAGGATGAGTACTGGAACCAATGTTACTCACAATTTATATTAACGATTTAGACTTTAGAATCTAATTTTTAAATTTGAGACCAAATGCCAAATTGAAAAGGATAGTCAACGCTGAAGAGGACTGCAACAAATTACAAGCAGACATTAATCAACCAGTCATATAACTGGCAAGTGAATTTCACCATAGATAAGTTTGAGGTATTACATCTTGTTAAGAAGAATTAGGAGGTTGCATATTACTTGGAAATTAAAAATCTAAATGGGTTAGAGGAATAAAGAAGAGAAGTAGAGGATTGATAATACACAAATCCTTGAAAATTGTGATTCAGGTCAATAAGGTCGTACAAACATAAACCAAGGTTTATTTCTTGAAGAATAGATTTGAAAAGTAGAAACGTTATGCTAAGCCTGCATCAGACTTTAGTTAGACCGCACTTGGAGTATTGTGCACAGTTCTGGTCTCCATTTAAATAAAGGATATAGGGGCACTTGAGAAGTTGCAGTAAAGTTTTATAAGGATGATAGCAGAACTGCAGGATCATACCTATCAGGAAAGGATGAACAGCCTGGGTCTCTTTTCTCCTGAAAAGGGAAGGCTGAGAGATAATCTAATAGAGGTCTTTAAAATTACAAAAGGCTCTGATGAAGTGGACACAGTGAGATTGTTTCCATTTGTAGAGAAGAGCAAAATTAGAGGCCATCAATATAAGTTAATCACAAGAAATCAAATAGAGAATTCAAAAGAAACTTTGTTACCCAGGGAGTGGAGAATGCAAAACAAACTATGACACTGAGAGGTTGAGGCAAATAGTAGAGATGCATTTAAGGGAAGGCTAAATGAGCATATAAGGGAGGTATGTTGATACAGTGAGATTAGGAAGGATGGAAGAAGCCGTGGGTGAAGCAAAAATGCCAGCATGAACTGGGTGGACCAAACTGCCTGATCTGTGTTGCCTATTTCATGTAATCCTATGAAATCATTATTGCTGAACAACCTCTCCAGACCTGAAAAATTAATTTTACTAGTTAGGAGTCTTATTCCCTGAGAAGAAAATTAATGTTGCAGATTTTTTTTAAATAAAAAGTCGGTGGCAACTTTATGCAAGATGAACAATAGAAACCATTATTTCATTCTTGAAAGCAAAATCCAGGCTATCGTGTTGTGTTTCTGCCATTGCACTTTACCTTCTCCATTGCTTACTCAGGTGATGATTCACAATTTCAATGCCCTATTTGATCCTGAGCTGAGCTTTAAATCCCATCACGAAGACTGCTCATCGCCATCTTTAAATTATTAATCAGCTCCAAACCAGCCTCATCTCACTGCCACCAAAAGCCTCATCTACACCTTTGTCATCTCTAGGTTCAACTTTCCCAATGCTTTCCATGGTGGCCTCCTGATCTCCAATGTACATAAACTCCATCTCATCCAGGATTCTGCTGCTTGCATCCAATTGCACAATAAGTCCTGCTCGCCTAGTACTCTCTTCGTATCGTCCTCCCATGGCTCCCCTCCCACCATGCAGATTTCAAAATCCCCATCCTCTTTTACAAAGGCTCCAGGAGTCTATAGTGTCATTCTACTCTACCTTTCCAACATCCTTGAGTGGTACATTTTTGCTCACAGTTTGTGATCCACAGTATATTTGCCCTTTCTTTGCTCTACATTGGTGACACAGCCTTCAGCCAATTCACTTCTGCACTCAGCAGATATCTTCCTAAACTTTGGTATATCTGCTATAGAAAGCCTTTACAGAACCTTTTTCCCCGATGCTGCTTTTGGCCATCTAATGCTTCTCCCTTGAATTGTTGCAGACAAGCTTCCATTTTAGAAAGCACCTTGCGACATTTCACTCCATTGAAGGCAATTTGTTGTTAAAATCTTTTTCTTTTGGTGGCAGCCTTCCGTCTTGTAAGGCTCACACTATGGCGGTCAAAATGACTTAATTGGTGAGAATTAAAATCAAGATTTTTGCCTTATTACATACCTTATGGATGCCAGCCAGCCCCATGATCCACATTTGTGTATTTCAGGCTGGGGCAATGACACTTCCCCTCCCTAATCCAGGGAGCATTTATAGTAGCTTCTCGAGATAGTAAGTTCAATATATCCCAAAGATAAAACCTCAAACTTTCCTGGCTTATGTAATTGAGCACATGGTGTTCTGTGCATTTGCCCACAGGGTGATGAGGGTTTTTGAATATTAATTTTACCACAATGCTGCTACACTGAATTGTCATGGGGAAGCTTTTGACAAGATGAATGGTGGTAGTCACATGTTAATCAACATAAAGTGTTTATCTATGCACTTATCATAGAATATTGATGCTTTGGCACAGATTTTTCCAGATGACAAATAAAATCTAAAAGTGAAGTTCTTCAAACAAAGCCTTTGAAGCATTCAAATGTTCAACAACTCGGGTAGTAAATAAACTGCTAACAATGAATGCCAATAACAATTTAAGGAAATCAAATCCAGAAAATCTCTGAAGCAATCCCTGATCAAGTTGGCATCATTCAGGGTTAAAAGTGTAAAAGAGGTGGACAGTTGGTCAGGAGGAGAGCTGAGATCAAAAACGATAATCAGAAGAGGCAATGGATTGGATCATTTCAAATCTGTAGACAAAGAATTTCATAAGGTCCTTGCACAGAGTCAGATACATAGTTAATTGTAGAAGAGTTTGGAGCTATTTCTTTTTTCCAGGATAATTTTAGGATAAGCTGAGAATTTGGCTAATGGAAATTAAGGGACGTGGTGGTCAAGCCATATTTGACATAAACAACTTGCATTTTTTTAAGCACCTTTAACATAGAAAAACATCCCAAGAGGCTTCACAGGAACAATTATCAAACAGAATTTGACACCGAGCTACATAAGGAAACATTAGGACAGGCGATCAAAAGGTAAGTAGGTTTTAAAAAAGCATCTTAAAGGAGGAGAAGGGGATTGAGAAATTAAGCAAGGGAATTTCAGAGCTTGGGGCTCAGGCAGTTGAAGGCATCGCTGACAATGGTGCAGCAATATAAATCCGACTCTCGCAAAAGGCCAGAATTGGAGGAATGCCAAGATCTCGGAAGGTTGCAGGGCTGGAGGAGGTTACAGACTCGGGAGGGTGAGGCTTTGGAGGGATATTAAAACAAGGATGAGAATTTTAAAATAAAGGTATTGCTGGTTTGGTCAAAAGTCAATTGCTCACCAAATGCACAAGGTTTGAGACTACAGAGCTGGCTGTTGTCCTGGGGAGCTGCAGGGGTGGGAGACTATCTGTGATCTGAGGGTAAAGGTGTCAGTGCAAGAGGTGAGACAGTTTGCAGGCAATTAATGGAGGCTTTGATGTCATCATAGGCTGAAGGCTAGAATCAGAGGAGGTCTGAATGTGAGAAGCCACAATAGTAAAATAAATGCAGCAATACTTTCTCTTCTATCATGTTCTTCTTACCACAAGTGATACTGTTTCGATGAAATATAAACAAATCATTTGACTGTTATTTATTGTTTCTTAACTGTTTTGAGATTGCAATAGCTTCCTCATTATAAAGCAGTTTATCTACCTTCATTGTGCCAATCAAGATAATAATTAGAATAGTTTTCCTTAAAAGTTTTACTTCCTGGTGATACAATTAGAATAGGTAATGAAGAAATGTTCAAAATCCATTTATAGTAATCAATCTCTTGTCACACAGCACACAGGGAGAGAACAAGTGTAGTCTTCAGATGAAATTGTGTTAGAGGGGGATATACACACAGAGTTCTTTTATTATTATTCATGCGATGTGGGCATCACTGGCTAGGCCATCTCTAATTGCCCTTGAGAAGGTGGCGATGAACTGCCTTCTTAAACAGCTGTAGTCCATGTGGTGTAGGTACACTCACAGTGCTGTTAGGGAGGGAGTTCCAGGATTTTGACCCAATGACAGTGAAGGAATGGCGATATTTTTCCAAGTCAGGATGGTGAGTGGATTGGAGGAGAACTTCCAGATGGTGTGTTTCCATGTATCTGCTGCCCTTGTCCTTCTAGATGGTAGTGATCGTGGGTTTGGAAGATGCTGTCTAAGGAGGCTTGGTGAGTTCCTGTAGTGCATCTTGTAGATGGTACACACTGTTGCCACTGTGCGTGCGTCAGTGGTAGAGGGAGTGTTTGTGGATGGGGTACCAATCAAGTGGGCTGCTTTATCCTGAATGGTGTCAAGCTTCTTTAGTGTTGTTGGGGATGCACTCATCCAGGCAAAGTAGAGAGTATTCCATCACACTCCTGACATGTGCCTTGTAGATGGTAGACAGGCTTTGGAGAGTCAGAAAGTGAGTTACTCGCCGCAGGATTCCTAGTCTCTGATCTGCCCTTGTAGCCACAGTATTCATATGGCTAGCCCAGTTCAGTTTCTGGTCAATGGTAACCACCCCACCGCGCGCCCCCACCCCCCCCACCCCCGCCCCCAGGCATTGATTGTGGGAATTCAGCGATGGTAATGCCATTGAATATCAAGGGGAGATGGTTAGATTATTTCTTGCTGGAGATGGTCCAGATGATCGCCTAGCACTTGCATGGCACAAATGTTACTTCAACTAAATTAATTTTAAAGTCATACATTCTGTCCTTATTATTATAAATTTCCATTTTAAATTCATATGCCCATAATTGTAATAAAACTGCCTATCTAAACATATTATACTGTTATTGCACTCTCATGCCACTGTTGGTGCAGTAGCACCTTCAGTGACGAAAGGCTGTAATTACAGTATGGCAGGTTTCCAGTTTCAGTGAGGGCATAAGAATTTATGATGGGGAAGAAGGTTGATAGGAAATGCATACAGATATAAGATTTTTAATTTATTAATAATTCAGTTTCACTGATAGGGTTACCATAGGTTCAAGTTTCAATTGCACAATCCACTTTCTTTGAGCCGGTACAGTGTTCTTTTAAATGATCATGTGAAAAAGGCAACATTAGCTTTCAGCTTGGTTCCCCAATGCTTTTTACCATCCTATATGGTAAAGTTTGTATTAAAACACCAAAATCAGACTGATGTGAATCGTTCCCAGAGCTTAAGCGGAGAAGTAAAGTTCATTCTGCCCAGCAAGGAAAGGCTTGTATTGCAATATGTCTTATCCCTGAATGCGTTTAACACACCACAATTGAAATAATTTGTGCTTTGATTCAATTTTTAAATAGGTCTTTTCCTAATTCTCACTTAGTCACCCTGTCTCCTGTTTTGGATTTGGTAAAAGGTGGCACCCTAGTCACCGCTTAGGATTGCTTACACAATACCTGTCTGTATTTCTCAATTATTCACTGTCTTTGTCATTGAAAAACAACATATTACACATTTGTCGATTACACATCCTCTGCTCATATTTTTGATGCATCATAGCTTTATGATCCAAATGTCCAAACGAAAAGGTGCTGAATGTTGGCATTACGATAAATCATACATCTACAGTGAAATGCTAAATTGTAATAAATTTAGAATGCTGTTCAGTTTTACCAAAAAAGGGGAGAGTAAAGATAAAAGGTTTCAAATCAAGTCTTTTAAAGGATAAAAATAGAAATTGCTGGAAATACCCAGTAGTCTGTCATCATCTGCAAAGGTAGGTTAATGTGACCTGATCGTCGATCTGTCTTTACAGGCACTGACTGACATGTAATGTATTATGTGCCTTTAACAAAAAAAAAATTGCATTTATATCTTACATTTTTTACACAAAATTTTAAAAACTTTTGGCTTTGGAAAGGCTGGAAACTAAATTTCACTTCCTTACACACTTGGAACGTCTTGGCTGAAATCATTCTTGCTCCCCTCTGAATGCATTCATACATAGGTGGCCACATTCCATTAAATTTTGGCTGCTGTTTTGAAAGGCTAATGAACGGGTGAATTTTCCCATCTTTACGCCCTCTCCCAATAGCTCCGACTAGCCGATAGGCTGAACTCCAAGCACCGTGCCCAACAGGAGCCAGGAGCACATCATGGGCAGAATTAGGGTGCACGCGAGAGGCAGAAGGTCCGGCGGACAATTAAGAGGCCTTTTAAGGCCCTTAGCCAATTAGTTAATTGAATGGAATATTTCACTGCCCTTCCAACCATTCAGTTGGCAATCAGGCGAATAATTCAAGCAGCCTTTGCATTTTTTGCAAAGCTTCATCTTCGGGCAGGATGAGCTTCTGATCAGCGATTAAAAACAAATTAAAAACTTTCAAAACCCATTTTTAACATGTCCCTGCTCACGAGTCACATGAGGGGACATGTTTACCTTATTTTTCAAATGTTTATTTTTAATGTTAAAAATCTTCAGCTCCCTGAGGCAGCCCTGCGCCTTCAGGGAGCTTCCTGTATAGGCTGACTTCCAAGCTCGTCCTCCTCCCCCCCACCCCCACCCCCCGCCTCCCCCCCCCCACCCCTCCACCCCCCCAACCCAGGCAGCACTGAGCGTTGCAGCGCGCAATTCACGCTGGCTGGCCGTTAATTGGGCAGCCAGCGTAAAATCGCAGTCAGGGCCCAATCGTGGCCGGCGGTCCGACTCACGGCCGCTCTCGGACCCGCCCGACGAGGTCAAAATCCTGCCCGAGGCATTGATAATAACAGACGACTTTGAGAAATCCTTCTTTGGCTGGCCCAGCAGACTGTCATTACGCACTAGGAGAAAAAGGCTGACATGATATCTGTGCTCAAAGGTTAATGATGCTGGTGTGCAATCACAGTCACTTCTGTAACTTTGAGTGGTGCAGCTTGACGAGCCAAAAAAATGCAGCCTGTATTAGTTTTACTTTATAACGCACTTGGGCTAGATCCAATTGAAACAAAGAAAACCTTTCCCTCATTTGGCGAGCATTCAGGCGGGCTAGACTCTGCTTCATCGTGTCAGTGGGCAACAGTCTTTACAGTGTAATAAAAACAGAAAGTGCTGGAAATACTCAGCAGGTCTGGCAGCAGCTATTGAGAGAGAAATAAAGTTAGTGTTTTGAGTCAAATACAACTCTTCTTCATTGAAGAAGAATCATATTCGACTCGAAACATTAAATCCATTTCTCTCTCCTCAGATGCTGCCAAGCCTGCTGCGTACTTCCAGCACTTATTTCAGATTCCCAGAGTCTGCAGTATTCTGCTTTTATTTTAGCCCCTTTAGCGTACGGCTTTTATTGTGTGCTCATGTCACTGACAGATGACTATGCCTCACCGGCATTAATTAGTGTAGATCTATGCACTATGACGTGATTGCTCTTCAGCTCATTAATTTTAACTGAAGCATTTAATGCGTGTTATACTTGATATTTCATTTAACAAATATTTTATTAAGGAATGGTGTCTAAGCTGAGTCATTATTTATACCTTTAGTAAACACAGCCTAAAACCAAAAGGATGTAAAACTGCCAGTCTGTTTCTCTACCCTTTTCTCATTTTAAACCAGCAAATGGCTTTGTTAACACAGTGTAAAGACAAGTTTGACGCAAATGTGATACCCGGTGTGTTAAATATAGCACACTGAGGAATTTCAAGCCTGGTGTTCATAAATAAATTATTACTACGACGTCAGAATAAAACTATTGACTTAAACATTACAAGAGAGAAAATCAACCAAGCTAAAACATGTTACAATATTTCCCAACCACTGTGAGATTCAAAGGGAGGAAATGTTATATTCAACAAAAATAACCATTTCCTCATTTTGACAGACGCTTATGGGATTTTATGTAGAATATTCTTACTTGTGACAGAAAAGTCCGGCCAGGAGGTGGATCAGATGAGTATAACTGAAGCCACTTAGGCACCTGCAAGGACAAAGGGAAGTCCCAAGTAATTTTTATTACCTCTGTCCCATTTACACGTGACCAGTGTGTATCCTAAAATAACCTGAAGATCTATTTGAGTTAAGATGCTGGTGGCATAACAGCCCAGGAATTCAGGCACTAACAATCACCTAAGATACTAATATGATAGGCAGGAAGACTATTTTATCTCATTACGAGCTAGATGTACACTACCCATCATATTGGAAAAGGCCAAAAATCTCGGTTTGGGCCCATCTCTGAAGCAAGAGTTAAGGCCTGACTACTGGCTGCACTCAGAAAACCAGGTCTACATGCAGCCTACCAAGTAGTTCTTAGAGGATCATTACAGGCTGGAACCAAGAAGGTAAATTCTTTAAATATACTCACCTGAACATATAATGGGAGGAGCAGGAATGTTCCTCTCAACTCCACATTCAAAGAGCTGATACTGGCCACCACTTTGCACCCCTACACCCCACCCCACAACCCTCCACCCTACACATACTGCCACTGCTACAGCCCCACCAATCACCACAGCTTTGCTTCACCAACTTAATCTGGGCCTTTGCTTTCCGCAATCTCAGTTTCTGCCCTTCCTGATCTCTGAAATTTTCTGAAGGCCACTTTATGTATAAATGCATATATATCACATGTTTTTTGATATATTTATATACACTTGCAACCCACAAATACACATTTCAGCTAACGTATTAAAAGAAAGCAAAAGACTTGTATTTATATGGCACCTTTCACACCTCAGAAGCTCCCAAAGCACTTTACAGCCAATGAAGTACTTGTGAAGTGCAGACACTGTTGTAATGTAGGAATGGACATCGTGTAATGTGTATTTCAATTTTTTTTTGACTTTTGCAACTCTTCTATTCTCTAACACGAACAAACAAAATCATTCAGAGGTCATGAAAAAGGGGCTACGCACACAAAGGTGCCATTGGGTTCATGGACATTAGTGTAGTAGTGTTCTAACTGCCAACTGATCAGGTTCTCTCACGGATATCTTCAATTCTTCACTAATTGCTTTACTTGTCAGTGATGAGCACTAATCTGACACCAAAATCATCCTACACCCACCAATTCGCCGCCAAAACTGATTCATTCCAAATGAAACCAAGGTACAACCACTGACCCCAAAATAACCTGTACGCCTCAGCTTCTTAATAAAGTTCAAATGTGAAGCATGTAAACCAAAAGACAGCAGGCGGCTACAGGAGAACGTTTAAAGAAAAATCAACACATGTGAAATAAAGCTTCCGTATTTTTCTGGAATCCTTACCAAAATATAAACATGAAAGTAATGGTGACACATGAGTCTCAATTTTATTTTAATACATATTTAGCAATAAACTTCTTATTAACTCTGGCACCACAAAAATAAATAGTCGAGGGAGGGACATCACTAATCCTGCCTTTACACTGCAGCATCCAGAGAAGTGCTGGCAGCATTTAAGAGGCAAGAACAAGTTGCTGCAATCGCATGCCTGCTCGCACCTTCCTAAACACAGGGTTGCAAGAGGATTTGAGATGTATACCTGTATCTATTACACCTGTGTCTATTATACCTGTATCTATTAACTCAAGTGCTTGGATAACTGCTTACCAGCTTTTAAAACTGGTGAAATTTTAACGACTATAGGTGTTGACATATTAAAGTCGACCTTTGAAGCCTTGGAAAATTACTCCAAAAACAGGGGGAGGGTCGACTTATTTAAGGAAGGATGTAAATGCCATTGGAAGCAGTTCAGAGAAGGTTTACCAGTCTAATACCTGGAATGGGTGGGTTGCCTTACGAGGAAAGGTTGGACAGGCCCGGCTTGTATCCACTGGAGTTTAGAAGAGTAAGAGGCAACTTGATTGGAACATATAAGATCCTGAGAGGGTTTGACAGGGTGGATGTGGAGAGGATGTTTCCTCTTGTGGGAGAATCTAGAACTAGGGGGTCACTGTTTAAAAATAAGGGGTTGCCCATTTAAGACAAGAGGTGAGAACTTCTTTCACTCAGGGGGCTTTGAGTCTTTGGAACTCTCTTCCTGAAAAGGTGGTGGAAGCAGAGTCTTTGAATATTTTTAAGGCAGAGGTGGATAGATTCTAGGGGGTGATATGTTATCGGGGGTAGCAGGATGCAGATTTCAGGTTACTGTCAGATCAGCCATGATCTATTTAAACGGCGGAGCAGGCTCGAGGGGCTGAATGGCCTACTCCTGCTCCTTGTTCTTATGTTTGTATGTTCACATACACCACATATAAAATGGTTTGGGTGGTCCCCATTTTGAAATGTCACCAGTATCCTATGCAAACAGTGGTTATACCTTAAAGTCCCGCGCAGCTTCGCAACACATACTGTGTCACCCGCTTGATCCCTTATGCCCAGTTATAAGGTACCGGTGAGTAAAACATACATTTGTGGGATGAAAAATTGAGGCTGACTACTAATGCGAGTATAGCATGTCACGGCAAAAAAAGGAGGGCTGACTTTATGTTGAGGATTTGAAAACCATAGGCCTGAATCTTCCAAGCAGCAGCAATGATGAGCAGATTGCCACCAAGCTTGACGATTCTCACGACCCAATGCAGCTGCGCATTTCTTCTGGGATCTTATGAGCAGAGTAGAGTCAGGGGGAGAGAAGACGCAGCCCCTTTTGTCACAACTTGCTGCCGTATGGTAAGTTTAACGGTCCAGTCTTTGCATATCAGTGAATGGGTGAGTGGATGAATGAGTGAGTGGGTGAGTGAGTGAATGGGTAAGTGAGTAGATGGGGGAGTGGGTAGGGTGGGTAGGTGGGTAGATGGGCAGGGAGGGTATGTAGGTAGGTAAGCGGGTGAATGGGTGGGGTGGGTAGGGGTGTAGGTGGATGAATGGGTAGGTTGGGTAAGTGGATAGAGTGGGTGGGGTGGTAGGTCGGTAGGTGGGTAAGTGGATGGTTGTGTTAGGGGGACAGTCATAGTGGTCAGTGGCTTGACGGGTCGGGCGGGTTGTCAGGTAATCGTCGGGGGGGGTGGTGGTGGTCAGGTCAGGGTGTTGTTGAGTTGGATCTGGGGGTCATCAGATGCTCGGTCAAGTCAGGAGGGTAGTCGGATTGGGGGGTAGTCAGGGACCGGGGAGTGAGGGAGGTGGTGGCATGTGATTGGGGGATGGTCAATTGTGTAGTTACCAATATGTTAAACCGGGTTTTAATCTGCCTAACATTTCATGGGTAACTATCCAGATAAGTACAGTGGAACTGACCGAAGTCTCCAAATCCAGCTCAGAGTTGCAGACTATTGGGGAAGGTCACAGGAGCAGGGGAATTGTCCATCAGATGTTTCAACTTTTGGGCAATTCCCATTTAATTCCATGTGTCAGGACTTGCACAAGGTCCAAAGATGCATCTTCAGTTGGAGACCGGAAGATTTGGCCATGAGTTTTGGTGCTGGAGAAATTGTATGGTCTTATACACAAGTCAATTTATATGCTGCAATTTATGGACAGCTGACAGTATGTCCAACTCTTTTTAATTGGTAAAAGTTGAATATCGAAGTGAAAGACTCTTCAAAGTTTAAACTATTTTTCAGACTTAAATAGTTAGTGGGCTTGGCATCAGTGGGTATGATGTCATAGAAAATTATGCCAAAATAAAGTCATTGATGCCACGCCTTGGAGGTATCAGCTGTAGCTCTGTTGACAGCACTCTTGCCCCTGAGTCATAAAGTTCTAGGTTCAAATCCAACACCAGATCAAGGGCAGAATTTTACAATCCCACAGGGCCATAAAATGCGGTGAACCGTTCTAAGGTCAATTGACATTGGCAGGACTGTAAAATTCTGCCCCAAAGGCTGACACTTCAGTGCAGTACTGCAAGCGTGCCACACTGTTGAAGATGCTGTCTTTGGGATGAGATGTTGACCAAGGAGCTGCCTTCCCACTCAGTGGGAGGTAAAAGATTCCATGGCGCTATTTCAAAGAAAAGGGGATTTATCCCTGGCCAATACTAATCCCTCAATCAACATTCTAAAAATAAATTATCTGTTCATTATCACATTGCTATTGGCAGGAGTCTGCTTTGGGTATTGGCTGCCACTTCTCCTATATTACAACAGTGACTATACTTCAAAAGTACTTAATTGGCTGTAAAACATTTTGATATATCCATTAGTTATGAGAAACACTATATAAATGTAAGTCTTTCTGTTTTTTCTATCTCAGTACTGTCCTACAATAGCAGCGCTGCATTACATTTCTTGGTTCCAGTCCACTGAAAAGGCACAGGTGAAAGGTCCATGGCAATATAAAACAATAGGATTCACTTTAAAGGGGGCTCTTTATTTCACTGCCTCCCTCCCACTTTACTCCCTCTTTGAATACAGACAAATGATGCTGGGGCCCAAATCACACTTTGTGCAATAGCTTAAACATCAGGGTTGGAATTTCTTGGATTGTACTCATTCAGATGTAACATGAAATTTACACTCTCAGAGCCTCGTCTGCTGCTCCTCTTCCATCAGAACAGGGGTATCCCCCATTGAGAAGACCATTCCAGCAGCTTAGTCCTTCTGAATGAGGGAGGGAGCTGGTTCTGAATATTTTGAGTGCGTTGGGGCTGACACCATTTTGGTCAAATATACTGAGAGTCTCAGGACCAACATTTTCTTGTTAAAACTCGTCAACAAAATTATAATCAATCTCCAAAAAATCTAGGTTGCGCCAATATAAGGTGGCTTTGGCTACATTTTTAAGCATGAATCCATGTCAGCACATTGTTCAGGGTAATGCAGGATACTCCTGCAAGCTGATCTGCTGTGTGTGGGGGAAACACCATGTAAATGAGCCACTGATGATTTGGGCGAATGCATCACAGAAGCAGGACAAACGCACATGGAAATTCATGTGGCATGATGTTTCACCATAAACCTGGCTTCCATCAATGTCATGCTAATATTCTCAAAGATAAGGCAGCATAACCACACATTCTTGAGCCGTAGTTACAATCAAACTTTCCAAAAAATGCCCAGCTTGCATGCCAGCTGCACACAGTTTGCTTAATTCTACGAGCATACCCACCTCAACCCAATTCTGTCCACACCCATTGTGACTCACATTCCCTTTCCAGTAGGAGATTAGCAATCAGGATTAGGAACTTTTTCCAGTTGGCTTATCCCTTTGGCGACCATGACTGGGGTCAGTTAACTCCCAGCAAAGTACTGAATCCATGCCATTAGAGGAACAACAAATGTAATGGTTGTTCTCCCAATATCAAGTCAGATTACAGCAAATTATTTATGATGTTAAAATCGTTTAATATCCAAGAGTCAATTCAGGAAGGGTGCAATTTAGAGAACAAAGATTATCCCACAGCTACTATACGTCATGAGTCACTTCTTCTGTAAAGTCCCATATATGGATAGTTATGTACTCAGCATAATTTACATTACAATTATTCTATGCATTGTTGTTCTACGTTCCGTTAAGCCCCTACCTTGGACTGTTCTAGTTATTATGAGTTCAAGAAGTGAAATCTGTAAAAACGTAACTGCTTACTTCTAACCTGAATGGCCAGGAAGATAAAGGCCCTGAGTTTATAATGGTATGACTATTGCTGGAAAACGCTTAATGGTTTTACATGAAATTCCCAAAAATAAACAAATTAACATATCTGTTACAGTAAAGACAGAGGAATGTCACCTGAGAGTACTAAATATTCAGATGCCAATATTTTCAATGCGTATTTTGAAGGCCCAAACATACAAGGAAGAATTAAATCCACCCCTCAGTCAAAAGGCAAGAGTGAAAACAGAATCTGTGTAGCGAGGGAGAAATAAACGGGTTTCAGAAATATGACCATTCACATTACTGCAAGCTGTATCTTTTGGAGTTTTATTTAATATTTGTAACTTAATAAATGAATGATAATGTGTAGAGTTCTTTTAAATCACATGACAAGTGGCCATTTCAGTGTTTAAAAGGTGGCATCATTCAGATCACATATGTGGTTTAAAAAAAATACATGTTTTCAGTATCTATGGTAACAGTTTTATTTCCTTGTCCAATGTTTTTACCAAGACAACAACTAAAGTTAAGTTGCACAAATAATAATGTCTCAGCCATACGTGTAAAACAGCATTCAGAGTTCCTGGGCAAAAGTGAAGTTAAGAGCTCAGCATCATGGATAACACTGCGATTTTTCTCTTTGCCTTTGTCTCATTGCTATGGGGTTGCCATTTCACACTCCCCACCCGGAAGGAAAAAACACCATCTCTGGGGACGTCCTGTCCCACCGGCAGGACAGAGGTGGTGGCACAGTGGTATACTGTCGGGAGGGGGCTTCCCTGGGAGTTTTCAACATTGACTCTAGACCCCAAATATAGGCAAGGAAACCTCGTGCTGATTACCGCCTACCACCCCACCCTGCACGCCCCCACCCCTCAGCTGGTGGATCAGTACTCTTCCAAGTTGAACACCAATTAGTACTCTTATTTCCCAGTTTTTACTGTTTTTTTCATTCTGGGCAACCATCTCCGACAGGAAAAAATGAGTTTCCCATTGGAAATTATCCTATCTATTTGATTTTGGAAGAGGGAAAGGAGGAACAGAGGGCAACCAGACTAGTCAGAACAGTAATGGAGATGCATGACATTCACCTGCTTATATCTCAACACCACAATATATAGGCCGCAAGTGGCTATGTTATGAGTCATTCCAGGCTTTCACTAGATAACACAGTTGTCACCACGACAAAGTCTAAAAGGAATTAAATTGGATGGACCACTCGGGATCAACCTATGTACAAGAAATGACAACAAACCCAGCCCCATCGACCCAGCAAAGACCTGCCCACTAACATCTGGGGGCTTCTGCCAAAATTGGGAGAGTTGTCTTACTGACTAGTCAAGTAACAGTCTGACGTAGTCATCCTCACGGAATCTTACCTTACAAAATCACAGACAGCACCATCACCATCTCTGGGTATGTCCTGTCCCACCGGCAGGACAGAGGTCGTGGCACAGTGGTATGCAGTAGGGAGGGGGCTTCCCTGGGAGTCTTCAACACTGACTCCAGACCCCAAATATAGGCAAGGAAACCTCGTGCTGATTACCGCCTACCACCCCACCCTGCATGCCCCCACCCCTCAGCTGATGGATCAGTACTCTACCAAGCTGAACACCAATTAGAAGAAGCACTGAGGGTGGCAAGGGCACAGAATGTAGTTTGGATGGAAGAGTTCAATGTCCATCACCAAGAGCGGCTCAGGAGCACCATCACAAACCAAACTGGCTGGGTCCTAAAGAACATAGCTGCTGATTGGGTCTGTGGCAGGTGGTGAAGGAACCAACAAGAGGGAAAAACCCACTTGACCTCGTCCTCATCAATCTACCTGTCGCAGAAGCACCTGTCCATGACAATATGAGTGGGAGTGACCAATGCACAGTTCTTGTGGAGATGAAGTCCTGTCTTCATGTTGAGGATACCCTCCATCATGTTGAGCAGCACTACAACCGTGCTAAATGGGATAGATTTTGAACTGATCCAGCAACTCAAAACTGGGCACCTATGAGGTGCTGTGGGCCATCAGCAGCAGCAAAATCGTATTCACCCACAATCTGTAACCTAATGGTCCAGCATATCCCTCACTCAGCCACTGCCAACAAGCCAGGGGATAAACCCTGCTTCAATGCCGAGTGCAGTAGGGCATGCCAGGAGCAGCACCAGGCATACCTAAAAATAAGGTGTCAAACTGGTGAAGTTACAACACAGGGCTACTTGCATGCCAAACAGCAGAAGCAGCATGAGACAGACAGAGCTCAGCGATCCAACAATCAATGGATCAGATCTAAGCTCTGAAGTCCTGCCACATCCAGTCGTGAATGGTGGTGGACACTTAAACAAGTCACATTGGGAGGAGGCTCCACAAATATCCCCATCCTCATTGATGGGGGAGTCCAGCAACATCAGTACAAAAGACAAGGCTGAAGCATTTGCAACTATGTTCAGCCAGAAGTGCCAAGTGGATGATCCATCCTGGCCTCCCCCTGAGGTCCCCAGCATCATGGATGCCAGACTTCCACCAATTCCATTCACTCCACGTGGTATCAAGAAACAGCTGAAGGCACTGGATATTGCAAAGGCTACAGGCCCTGACAACATTCCAGCCATAGTACTGCAGGCTTGCTCTAGAACCAGCTGCACCCCTAGCCAAGCTGTTCCAGTACAGCTACAACACTGACATCTACCTGGCAATGTGGAAAAGGGCCCATGTTATGTCCTGTCCACAAAAAGCAGGGCAAATCCAACCCAACCAATTACTGCCCCATTAGTCTACTCTCGATCAAAAGCAAAGCGATGGATGGGGTTGTCGACAGTGCTATCAAGCACTTAATCAGAAGTAACCTGCTCACTGGCGCTCAATTTTATGTTCTGCCAGGGCCATTCAGCTCCTGACCTCATTACAGCCTTGGTCCAAACATAGACAAAAGAACTGAACTCCCGAGGTGAGGTGAGAGTGACTGCCTTTGACATCATGGCAGCATTTGACCAAGTGTGGCATCAAGGAGCCCTAGCAAAACTGAAGTCAATGGGAATCAGAGGAAAACTCTTCACTGGTTGGAGGTATACCTAGCACAAAGGAAGGTGTTTGTGGTTTTTGGAGGTCGATCATCTCAGTCCTAGGACATCACTACAAGAGTTCTTCATGACAGTGTCCTTGGCTCAACCATCTTCAGCTGTTTCATCAATGACCTTCCTTCCAACATAAGGTAAGAAATCGGGATGTTTGCTGATCATTACACAAAGTTCAGCACCATTCATGACTCCTCAGATATTGAAGCAGTCCATATCCAAATGCACCAAGGCCTGGAACATTCACTGGGCTGACAAGTGGCAAGTTACGTTCATGCCACAGAAGTCCCTGCAATGACCATGTCTAACAAGAGGGAATCAAACCATCTCCCCTTGACATTCAATGGCATTACCATCACTGAATTCCCTCATTATCACCATCCTGGGGGTTACCATTGACCAGAAACTGAACAGGACTAGCCACACAAATACTGTGGCTGCAAGAGCAGGTCAGAGGCTGGAAATTCTGCATCTCCACTTGCCTCCAACAACACTCAAGAAGCTCGACAGCATCCAGGACAAGGCAGCTCATTTGATTGGTATCCCATCCACCACTTTAAGTATTCACTGCCTCCACCACCAACGCACAGTAACAGCAGTGTGCACCATCTACAAGATGCACTGCAGCAACTCACCAAGGCTCCTTTGGCAGCACCTTCCAAACCCACAACCTCTAACACCTAGAAGGACAAGGGCAGCTGATGAATGGGAATACTACTGCCTGCAAGTTCCCCTGCAAGCCACACACCATCCTGACCTGGAAATATATCGCCATTCCTTCCCTGTCGCTGGGTCAAAAGCCTGGAACTCCCTTCCTAACAGCACTGTGGGTGTACCTACACCACATGGACTGCAGCGGTTCAAGAAGGCGGCTCACTGCCACCTTCTCAAGGGTAATTAGGGATGGGCAACAAATGCTGACCTAGCCACCAACACCCCCATATCCCGTAAACAAATAAAGAAAAATAAATCACTCATATTCTTCACTCGCTACGCGCTGATGTATTACATAAATTACAGGTGAATTGTTTACTGGAGCTAGTAATTTCATCATCTTCCACATGACCAATCTTTGGCAACGTGATAGAGCACTATAAATTTTAAAAGTGGCAGGACCCAAAGGTGCAAGGAGTCAAAGACTGCACCCACATGACCTTACACACTCCATTAATCAATGTATGCAACTACATAGCAACTACATAGCATAGTGTTGCTGGGAGATGACGCATACCTTCCTTTTTACGTCAAGCAGCTATACCAGGCAAGTTTTGGCATGATTTTTGAGAGAGATTAACACAATCCTCTGCAGATATGGCACACAACACACACTGAGCATTGTTAAAATTAGGTCCATTTGTACACCAGAGCCCTATTGGAGCATGCCATTTGGTTATTGAAAGCACACATTGAGGGACTGGATTGTTTTACAATATAGTCCTGCAATGTCCCACGGTTGTTGTGTATTGAGTGCTGCATAAATTTACCTTACATAGGTAAAGGAAGAAAGCCTAAAGGACAGCATGGGAATCAGCAAAGAAGTAGCACCAGTCAAAAAATGATGTGGAGGACCACTCATTGCCAGCTAGAGACAGTTATGCAACTCATGCAACATGACCTCCACAACCGTTTCTTGTTTATGTTATCCTCCTCCCTTTATAAATGTGCTATTATCTATGCACATTCCCAAACAGTATTACCCAACAAAAGTAAGTTCTAAACCATTGCATGAACAAATGTTTACAATGATAACAATTTTAGTGCAGCAATAATTTTAAAGAGAAACCACTTTATGTGAATGTCTAGTGTTTCTGACCACAGGGCTTCCCCTTGCCACCAGTGGATGAAGCAAGTGTTTCTCCTGCAGCAGTAGCTGGGAAATGGCAGCTGCTATAAAGCAACTAGAACCTCCTGGGATTGAGTTAGCCCTCACCTAATGCCAGCTAACTCCTGGAACAACTGCTGGCTTTGCCTCTTGTGCTCTGGCAGAAGCAGGCTAGCTCTATGACCACCTGTCTCATGTACAGACCTTGAAGGGAGGGGTTGGCATCATCCAAGCACATTCTTGCCTTCCCACTCATTCACCATGGGCAACCAAAGACAAGATAAGTGAAGAACTGTATAATGCTTGCCTGAAGACCAACTCTAATCATCTGGAGGCCAGAGAGCCAGCCCTCTCCCATTTGGTACCCCAGACTTCAATGGCAAGTGTCTAAATATCCATGGAAGGAGAAAACTGCCTTTGGAGGCTCTTTCATGAGGCTGTCTGCTGTAGATGTCACTTACTGTGTGGTACAGTGCAGATTTGCACTTCCATATCCTGCACAGATTGCTGGTGGGTTCTTTCAGTCAGTCCTGTCTCGCTATTCACGTCACCAGCAGCTGCTGTTGCTCACTCGTCATTCAGTGCTTTCCCTTCAGGTTCACTCTCTAAGTTCCCAGGGTTGCATGATTCTAAATGAGTGTTTTGGGAGGATATAGCGTGATAGTGTGTAGCATTAACGCTGGGTAGGCCAGATGTACTGAGACTGAGTTCTTCCTCAGTAACAGCTTAAGAAAAAAAGGGGAAGAGAAGTCACAATAATTTCTTGATGAGCTGAATTTACATTCTGTTTACAGGAGAAATGTCATAATTTCATGATGTGGTTTGCTGACAGTTAATCTGACTCACCATAAAATGAGAAGAATGAGAAGCAGGTCTTAATCACAATTTCACAGTTGTACCTCACCCCCTAATTCCCTATCTTTGCCAAATCTAATCTCCTTCCTCAGAGTTTGAAGATCTTCTCCCTAATGGAAGATGAGACCTCAGAGGTCAAGGGGTGGGGTGGTGGTGGGTGGGGGGGAGTTGTGGAGGGGGGGGGTGCAGGTTGTGGCGGGGGGGGTGCAAAACCAATTGCAACTGTTTGTTAAATATTATGGGTTGTTTTCCCTCAATAAGAATACAAAAGTGAAAATAACTTTTGCGATATGAAGTAAGGTCTAGATGATATCATGCAGCCCACAATGGGTGGGTGTGTTCTGCGAGCAATTCTATTCCACGTGAGCTTCTTGTCAAGTGAAAACATATAAGGAAATGAGTGAAGCAACACTGAGGTGAATAGAGGTGTAAAGGCATTGCTTGTCGCATTGACTGGAGCATTTTAACACAGTGAGGAGGAGCTTATTATAAATGGTACACATCTTCGGTATAGTGTGTTCATGAAGGTGAGCCTGGCTTTTCTAACATTATCTGAACCAGTACTGTACTGTAAAACACTTTCTGTACCACCTGGTCAGGTACTTGGTTTCAAACTGACATGGCCTGCCCTGATCACTTCATTATTTTTGTCATGTTACTCATCCAATATCCAGATCTAGATGAGTACAAATCTCCTCCCAACTAAATATTGAAAAAACTAAAGCATTTGTCTTCAGTCCCAGCTTCAAACACTGTAACCTAGTCACTGCCTGTGACTTCATCTATCTCCCTAGTCACTGCCTGAGACTGAAACAGACCATTCATGATCTCAGCATCCTATTTCACCCCCAGATGAGCTGCTGACCACAAACACATTCCCTCACCAAATCCATCGACTTCCATCTTTGTAATAATGCCTGCCTTGGCCCCACCTCAGTTCATCTGTTGCTGAAGCCCTCATCAATGCCTGCAGACTATTCTATTCTAACACTCCCTTGGCCAGCCTCCCATCTTCTACTCTCCAGGGTCACTCAGCTTCTGACCTCATTAAAACCTTGGTTCAAACATGGACAAAAGAGCTGAATTCCAGAGGTGAGGTGAGAGTGATTGCTGTCAACACCAAGGCACCATTTGACCAAATGTGGCATCAAGGAGCCCTGGCAAAACTGAAGTCTATAAGAATCAGGGGAAAAACTCTCCATTGGTTGGAGTCATACCTAGCACAAAGGAAGATGGTTGTGGTTGTTGGAGGTCAGTCATCTCAGCTCCAGGACATCACTGCAGGAGTTCCTCAGGGTAGTGCCCTCAGCCCAACCATCTTCAGCTGCTTCATCAATGACCTTCCTTCCATCATAAGGTCAGAATTGGGGATGTTCACTTATGATCAATGTTCAGCACCATTTGTGACCCCTCAGATACTGAAGCAGACCATCTCCAAATTCAGCAAGATCTGGACAATATCCAGGCTTGGGCGGACAAGTGGCAAATAACATTCATGTCACACAAGTGCCAGGCTATGACCATCTCCAATAAGAGAGAATCTAACCATCGCCCCATAACATTCAATGGCATTACCATCATTGAATTCCCCACTATCAATGTCCTGGGGGTTACCATTGACCAGAAACTGAACTGGACTAGCCATATAAATACTGTGGCTACAAGAGCAAGACAGAGGCTAGGAATCCTGTGGTAAGTAACTCACCTCCTGACTCTCTAAAGGCTATCCACCATCTACAAGGCACAAGTCAGGAGTGTGATGTAGTACTCTCCACTTGCCTGGATCAGTGCAGCTCCAACAACACTCAAGAAGCTTGACACCATTCTGGACAAAGCAGCCTGCTTGTTTGGCACCCTGTTCACAAACATTCACTCCCTCCACTACTAATGAACAGTGACGGTAGTGTGTACCATCTACAAGATGCACTGCAGAAACTCGCCAAGGCTCCTTAGTTAGCACCTTCCATCTAGAAGGACAGGGGCAACAAATATATGGGAACATCACCACCTGGAAGTTCCCCTCTAAGTCACTCACCGTCCTGACTTGGAAATATATCGCTGTTCCTTCACTGTCGCTGGGTCAAAATCCTGAAACTCCTGCCCTAACAGCACTGTAGGTGTACCTATACCACATGGACTGCAGCGGTTCAAGAAGGCAGCTCACCACCATCTTCTCAAGGGCAGTTAGGGATGGGCAATAAATGCTGGCCCAGCCAGCGATGCCCATGTCCTGTAAATTACTTTTTAAAAATAAACTTGGGGCAGAAGTTTCCTCCTGTTTTGTGGTGGGGGTGGGGAGGAATTTAGGAGTGGGTGCATGGAGGCGCGCCTCCGATCAGCGCCCCCAATTGGGGGTGCGCCGCCATTTTACGTGGGCGAGCCAACTAAGGCCCGCCCAGCATGACGTCCATAAGGAAGTGCAATGCATCCCTGTGTGGGCGATGGGGGAATCCTTAAACTAAGAGAGCGCTCTTTCACGCATGCGCACAAAAGAGCACACTCATCTCCCTGAGGCTAAGTGCTGCCTCAGGGAGATCAGCGCCAAATTTAAAAATGTTAACAAAAGAAAAAAAAATCCCCTGACATGTCCACTCATGTCCATCACTTTCATTAACACTTATGTTAAAAATTTAAAAACCTACATGAAACCTCATCCCGCCCGTGGATGAGGTTTCACACTTTTTCTAATTCCCGCCAGGGCTCCTTAAGGTTGGACGGGCAGGTCCATTAAGTACTTTAATTACTTTGTCACTGGCCTCAATTGGCCATTGACAGGTTGGCAGGTGCACAGCTGATTCTGGTGAGCCCCCGCTCACCTGAAAATTGAAATGAGACACGGTGACGTCAGGAGTTCCGCCTAACGTCACTACGTGTCATCTTACGTATTGGCAAGTGGGCCCCACCCCCG